>NC_059076.1:1922509-2224881 GCF_020497125.1 Mauremys mutica | reverse complement strand
CTATCCAGCGGAATAGCTTACTTTTGGGCCCTTAATAGTGTCCTTTTGAAATACTGCCAACTCTCCTCAGTTGTTTTTCCCCTCAGTCTTGATTCCCATGGGACCTTACCTATCAGATCTCTGAGCTTACCAAAATCCGCCTTCCTGAAATCCATTGTCTCTATTTTGCTGTACTCCCTTCTACCCTTCCTTAGAATTGCAAACTCTAGGATTTCATGATCACTTTCACCCAAGCTGCCTTCTACTTTCAAATTCTCAGTGAGTTCCTCCCTATTTGTTAAAATCAAGTCTAGAACAGCTTCGCCCCAGTAGCTTTTTCAACCTTCTGAAATAAAAAGTTGTCTGCAATGCAGTCCAAGAACTTATTGGATAGTCTGTGCCCCGCGGTGTTATTTCCCCAACATATATCTGGATAGTTGAAGTCCCCCATCACCACCAATCTTGGGCTTTGGATGATTTTGTTAGTTGTTTAAAAAAAGCCTCATCCACCTGGTTAGGTGGCCTGTAGTAGACTCCTAGCACGACATCACCCTTGTTTTTTACCCCTTTTAGCCTAACCCAGAGACTCTCAACACTTCCGTCTCCTATGTCCATCTCCACCTCAGTCCAAGTGTGCACATTTTTAATATATAAGGCAACATCTCCTCTGTGGGAACTTGGCAGATTGGGTATGTGAGAAGCTGAGTTGTTTAGACTTCAAGGATGAGCTAATTAGGCTGTAAATTGTGTAGTGAGATGCTGGCCTTGGGCTGGTTCTCATCTGCCAAGTAGGCAGTAAACAGGATAATAAATCAGAAAGTTGTACAGGATGATAATTACCCTATGAAGTTGTAGCTGTGCCTGTGTGTATCTTATTAACCAATTAGCAATTGCTTGATTGCCTGCCATAATTGTATATAAGAGCATGCTGGAGAGAAATAAATGACTTTGCTACCAATCACATTGATTGTTGGGCTCTGTCTGTGCCCGCCTGAGAGGCACTGCGACGCAACACTCCTCCCTTTTTCCCCTGTCTATCCTTCCTGAGCAAGCTGTACCCATCCACACCAACATTCCAATCATGTGTTGTTGCATCGCAGGAGAGCATGGACAGAGTCTGACAACCCATGTGATCATAAACAGAGAGAGTTCTTTATTCATTTCCAGCATGCTCTTATATACAATTATAGCAAGCAATCAAACAGTTGCTAATTGGTTAATTAAATTTACACAGCCGCAGCTGTAACCCCATAGGATAATTATCATCCTAACACCTGTTTGACTTATCATCCTATTTACAATTAGCTGGCCGATGAGAACGGGCTCAAGGCCAGCCCTTTACACACAGTTCCCAGCGTAATCGGCTCGTCCCAGAAGCCTAAACAATCTCAGCATTTCACATTCCATTCCCAACACCTCCCCCCTCTACCCAAAATCAAAAAGGAGGGAAAGAAAAAAGGGATAAAAACATTAGCAAAACATTTCCAACTTATAACAGCATAACACCACAATCTATCACAAGCCAAAATTAAAACTTTATAAAGCCAACCTATATAACCATGCAATTCTTAACATAACCCCAACAACACCAAACAAAAACAAAGCACAACAAATAAATGGTGTAAATTCTACAGGATTCCCTCCTTCTCTATAGCACACCAACTTGTGGCAAACTTCTATTACCAAATCATCCCTCAGATGTCAGGCGATCAAACTGACACTGAGGGAGGGGGGGTCCTAGAAAAAACACAACATAAACCACATAAAACGCAAAAAACAATTCTGGCCAGAAAACAAACAAACAAACACCACAAAACAAAACATAAAACACATAACATAAATTTAACTCTGTAAATAAATGCATGGTATATCAAATACTAAGCAGCTAACATCCATATTCCTCAATTATCTAAAAAACAAAAAAAACAGATCTACCCCTACTGGGCAATCAATAATTACATACAATATACAAATACCCTTATTACTAGCAGGCAAAAAAGGAAAATTACAGCATCAATTAAATCATTTATAGTAATACAACTGCATCCTGGCTTACTTCTAAATTGAAAGCTATTCACAGCTTAAGGGTTCTTACTATTAACTTCTACTTTTTAACACTAAAGGAAAACATCACCACTTATATGCCCTTAAGCCTAATACAATTACAAGTACATAGCACTATATACATTCTTCAGCTAATGCAACAAAATTATTTATGGCCAAACAATTGCAAACTAATTTCTTTGCCTAAATTTATTTACAAACATTTCAAAAACACCAAAAACTTTTCTCTTTAGCATCTTTACAAAATTCAACTGCTATTCCCTCCAGCAACCACAGAGTTAACTTTGTACTCTGCCTAACATTACTCGCTAGTAGTTAATTACCTTTTCTATCAACTACACCCTCAAGGTTATCAACCAGTATTCCAAGCTTGTTGTCTGTTGCCCGCCGCCTGGGCCCGATCCTTTTTTCCTCTTCAAGTTCTCTATCTATTGCGTGCCTGCCTGGGCCCGATCCATGTTTCCTCTTGCTAAACCGTTCCTTTTATGGACACCAACTTATCCCACTATCAATTTAGCTAGGAGGGTGTACTTCTTAACTAGCCCCTACCCTTCTGGTATCTTCTGTGAACAACTATCTGTACTTTCCCACTGTGGGGGCTACATCAAATATCAAACAATCATACAACTGCCAATAATCAGTACATAATACAGAATTTACAAAAATCTAAAAAGGCTAACAAAAGCACTTTACATAAAGGTATTTTGGGTCACATAAATTCAAAGCCATTCTCCCAAATTACCTAGATTTATGCCTACAACACCATAAACTCCCCCCCCCCTTGAGAATACTCAACAAACCTTTTGGCCGAGTTTTCTCAAACTCTAAAAACAAAAAAACAAATAGGCTCTAAAAAATTGGGGTTAGTAACGGGGGGGGGTAATATCATTTACAATCCAATTGGGGGGGGCAATACATGCTAAAATTTTATCCAAAACACAGGGCGCAGCCTGTAGAATAAACCCCAAAATCCAATCAATACCACATTTTTTAGCAGGAGTCCCAAATTTCTTCCTGCCAGTGTACAATTCTTCGTTTCTTCACCAGGGTCAGTTCTCAATGTCCTTTTAGTCAGGAATTTCTGGACTGTGGCAATATCAACAACGTGCGTGTTTTTTCTTCTTTTTCACCACCGTCGTGGTTCAGCTTCTACGGGGGAAATAATCAGGACGTGGGGGCTGCAGCGGACAGGGGAAAAATTAGCCAGCACGTTACCTTGTCCTTTTTTCCTGCTGTTTAAAAGCACAATGGAACTAAAAAATAATTAGGCCAATCATCAGTAGGAAAATTCTCCTGATGTGAAGGGGTCTTTTGCAATAAAATCATGGGTCCAGGCAATCAGTCTCCTGGTTGCAAAAATGGCAGGGCTGCTAGGATCTTTGGGCAGCTCTTCCATACCTGTGAAAGGAGACAGCTAACACAGTCCGTTAGTGCCTGGCAGGATTTTGCAGTTCTCATTAGCTTTTTTGGGCCCAGTCAAGCTCTCTTTAGTCTGGGCTGTTCGCCAAGTCTTAGTGTCCTTGACTGGGGCGAGAAAAGAATGAGCTTTTCTTCGATTAAATCATCCTGTTCCTTTTCTTTCCCTGCTTGGCTTCTTTTAAACTGTAAATCCTGTGTCAGAACACCCAGCTGTTGCTGCTCATACCGGAGAAGCATAACGGTATTCCCGGCACTGTCCCCGGCTCAAACCAGCCAGCGTAGGACGCCTTCTTCGGGCTTCTGCCAAAACAACTTACTTGCTTGTAGGTCCAAACGACCTCCGGGGCCATGGCACGAGCCTCTGCCTGCGCCGTGCACTCCAACGTCTTCCCGTCCAGGGCTCGCTTCCAGCGGAGCACCTCCTCACGAGCCTTTGCCTGCTCACGAGCCTCTGCCTGCGCCATGCACTCCAAAGTTTTCCCGTCTAGGGCTCGCTTCCAGCGGAGCACCTCCTCGTCCTGTGCCCGAAGGCCGGTCAGGAGGAGCCTCCCCAACTCCCCCTCTCTTCTTAATAAGTAAATCAGTGCAGCAGGGGAAATCTTTTCCCCCTGTCGGTTCATAATGTGCAAATAAAGCTTCTGTGTTATCTTTTCTTCAGCTGATACAGCGGTACTCACGTTAGCTGCTCTGCCCTTCTCCACCGCGGCTTATAGCCGCTCTCCTCAGGGCTCAGGTGCGCCTCTCTTTTCGGACGCCCGGGGGCTTCTCCAGCACTCCCCGCCGCAGCTCCTCCGCTCGCCTCTGGGCTCAGGCTCCTGGCCGTTCGCCTCTGGGCTCAGGCTCCCGACACTATCATCATTCGATACGAGTCACGTCGGGGTCCGGGGGCTTCTCAAGCACTCCCCGCCGCGGCTCCCAGCCGCCCGCCTCTGGGCTCAGGCTCCCGACACTATCATCACTCGATACAAGTCACGTCGGATAAGCACTCCCCGCCTCTGGGCTCAGGCTCCTGGCCGTTCGCCTCTGGGCTCAGGCTCCCGACACTATCATCACTCGATACGAGTCACGTCGGGGTCTGGGGGCTTCTCAAGCACTCCCCGCCGCGGCTCCCAGCTGCCCGCCTCTGGGCTCAGGCTCCTGGCCGTTCGCCTCTGGGCTCAGGCTCCCGACACTATCATCACTCGATACGAGTCACGTCGGATAAGCACTCCCCGCCTCTGGGCTCAGGCTCCTGGCCGTTCGCCTCTGGGCTCAGGCTCCCAACACTATCATCACTCGATACGAGTAACGTCGGGGTTAGCCGCTCACCTCTGAGCTCAGGTGCGCCTCTCTTTTCGGACGCTCGCCTCTGAGCTCAGGGCTTCTCCGCCTGGGTCAGGCCACCGACACTTTCATTTGATACGAATCACGTCGGGGTCACCATTTGTTGCATCACAGGAGAGCATGGACAGAGTCTGACAACCCATGTGATCATAAACAGAGAGAGTTCTTTATTCATTTCCAGCATGCTCTTATATACAATTATAGCAAGCAATCAAACAGTTGCTAATTGGTTAATTAAATTTACACAGCCGCAGCTGTAACCCCATAGGATAATTATCATCCTAACACCTGTTTGACTTATCATCCTATTTACAATTAGCTGGCCGATGAGAACGGGCTCAAGGCCAGCCCTTTACACACAGTTCCCAGCGTAATCGGCTCGTCCCAGAAGCCTAAACAATCTCAGCATTTCACATTCCATTCCCAACAATGTGTATTATCCCACCAAGTTTCAGTGATGCCAACAATGTCATAGTTGTATTTATTTATTAGCACTTCCAGTTCTTCCTGCTTATTACCCATACTTCTCGCATTTGTATATAGGCATCTAAGATACTGGTTTGATCTTGCCTCACAGTTTTGCCCTGACCCTCCTTTCTCTCTGCCATTATGGCCCACGCTCCCTCTTTTTTCCGACCCATCTCCCAGATCTCCATGTTCCCCACTTACCTCTGGGCTTTGCTCACCTGTCCCCATTGAACCTAGTTTAAAGCCCTCCTCACTAGGTTAGCCAGTCTGTGTCCAAATAGGGTCTTTCCCCTCCTCAAAAGGTGAACGCCATCTCTGCCTAGCAGTCCTTCGTCAAAGCATCCCATGGGCAAGGAAGCCAAAGCCCTCCTGATGACACCATCTTTGCAGCCAGGCATTCACCTCCATGATGCATCTGTCTCTGCCCGGGCCCCTACCTTTGACAGAAAGAATCGAAGAGAATACCACCTGCACTCCAAACTCCTTCACCCGTACTCCCAGAGCCCTGTAGTCACTCTTGATCCGCTCAGTGTCACACCTCGCAGTATCATTTGTGCCCACATGGATGAGTAGCATGGGGTAGTAGTCAGAGGGCTGGATAATCCTCGACACTGCCTCCGTAACGTTTTGGATACAGGCTCCCGGCAGGCAGCATACCTCCCGAGATGAAATGTCAGGGCGACAGATGGGCACCTCTGTCCCCCTCAGCAGAGAGTCTCCGACCACCACTACCCTACGTTTCCTATTCACAGTGGTGGCAGCAGACCCCCCAGCCTTAGGGGTATGAGGCTTCTCCTCCTGTACCAAGAAGAGCATAACTGTTACCTATTACCACGGCGGGAGGGTTCGGAGCAGGGGTGGAGCACTGCCTGCTGCCAGAAGTAACCAGCTGCCAGTGTCCACCCTGAGCCATCTCCTCCTCCACCAGTGGTGTGTCAGCAGTCCTGTGTACTGGGACAGCTACCTCAGCTGTCTCCACATGGACACTGTCCAGGAATCACTCGTGGATTCGGATGCTCCTCAACCTAGCCACCTCCTCCTGTAGCTCTCCCACCTGCTGACTGAGAGATTCCACCAGTAGGCACCTTTCACATTGGATGCCCCCCCCCCAGCCTGGATATCAGTAAGTGGAAATTGCAAGTTATAGTCCCTGCAAAACCACACCAGGATCTGGGTAGAAGCATCCATGCTCAGGTGCTCTGTCTGGCTACAGGCGCAGGTGGAGGAGACAGAAGCAGTGCCGGCACAGGTGTTGTGGGTCTTCCTAACCATCATAAGCCTCCCTCTGTCAAACTCCCTCTCAAACTCCCCTGTCTGAAGCTCCCTGTCCACTCTGCTCCCCTGGTCGCTCTGCCTCTGGCTTTTAAAGCCTGCTTGCCCAGGTCAGTCCCACCCCCTCTTGAGTCACACTGGGGAAGGCCAATCAAAGGCAATCAAGGGAACAAGATCAGGCACTCAGTCCCAACTGCCACAGCTGCTGTAACTGAAACTGAAGTCACCTGAAATCAGAATCACAATTAAAATTCAAACAGTCGAGCACACTCACTCACACCAATGGCTAGTACTCTGACCTGGTAACCTGTTCAGCAGCGGTATCTCTTGCTCTCCCTCTCAACGTACCCTGTCTGCAGCTCCCTATCCGCTTTGTGCCCCCTATGCCTCAGGTCAGAGATTTTAGGTAGCAGTGTCCATTCAGCCCCCACAGTCACTGTCCCTGTCTCGTGCCCTGCATTAGGGCTCAATAGCGTTGCACAGGCAAACTGCCCTCAGCTCCATCTCAACCGCCTTGACCTGAGATGGAGCCTCAGCAACCTCCGATTTGAGAATACCTCATGTGTATTTTACTTTCTGTTTTGAGTTATTAGAGTTCATTCATTGCATTTCAGTCAGTTAGTGTTAATACTCCCCTTCTGTTCCCTTTTCTCCAAAAAAAAGGACAATAAAACAATCCCCCCTCTTTATTTTGTTATAAGACTAGCGAACTCCCTGTCCGCAGTTCTTTCTTGTCTCCTCCCTCTGAGGAAGTGAAACCTGGACAAAGTATGCCTGGCTCTTCCAGGTTTAAATGTTGCTTCTCCTGCTGTGAAGCAATTCCAGTCAGTGATGTACATTCCCACTGCATTCGCTGTCTTGGAGAGTCACACGTGCCTTAAAAGTGAACTTTCTGCCTGAAATTAATATCAAGGGCTAGGAATAACCTTGAACTAAAACTATGACTACTAATGATGGAAAGTTCACTCGGCTCAGCCTGTGACCCTGGCCCTGGGACACACACCCCACCCACTCCCATACAACAGTCTCCAAAGTGGCCGAATCCACCTAATTTCTCGGCTCAACACTCTATGGCAGCTTTGAAGAGGAAATTTTTGGATTCCTCTCAAAAAGCCACAAAAAAGCAGGCTACAAGTCATTGGGTAAAGAATCTACCACAAAGACATGAGCCTCAACAAGATCAACCACCTTGGTACTGACTGATCTACAACTGGGTACCCACGAGACAACTGGCTCCTTGGGTACTGGTACCATCAGTAAGCCTAAAAACCCAATGGGCACAGGCTATGGGAGTTCGGTACCATTGGGGCGGGGGAAAGGGGTGGTAAAGAGAGAACCAGCTCCTCTAGCTCATCTCTGATATAGTGCTCTAGGGCCTTGATACCACTACTTTGACTCTGCCGAAGACCAGAACAACACTACTGGCCATTTATCAGAGTGCAAAAGTCTCCCACTACTGTCAGCTTCTTCTACATCAGCCACTTCCACTCAGCTTACCTCAGTGGTACCACCTGCTATTCTGGTATCACAGGAATTTCATTTTCCTAAAGACTTGCTGGTTTCAGAGATGCCTGAGTCGCCCTGATTCGGCACAGACACGTTCTTGGTCCTGACCACATCTCGGTGCCCAGACATATATGCAGTACCAGTGGAGTCTCCCACAGCATCCATGACAGCTCCACTTCTTCCAAGTGACGATGAGGAGGATGAAGATGAAGATGACAAATTCTCCTCAGTCTCCTTGGAAGGCTCTCTGTCCCACCCAGAAATCTCTGCAGAACCATCTTACCAACATGAGAGACATGATCCATGCAGTTGGTAAGGACATCTTTGGCTGCACCCATCAATGCCCTTTTCACTCCCTCAGTGACCATACGGGGACCCGTGGGCAGCCTACAGACTCCAGTTCTTGAGGGCCCCTAGTGTTGCTCATCAGGATAGGACAAGGCTGTAAATCAACATAGACTCATAGACTCATAGATTTTAAGGTCAGAAGGAACCATTATGATCATCTAGTCTGACCTCCTGTATAATTCAGGCCACAGAATCTCACCCATCCACTTCTATAACAAACCCCTAACCTATGTCTGAGTTATTGAAGTCCTCAAATTGTAGTTTGAAGACCTCAAGCTGCAGAGAATTCTCCAGCAAGTGACCCGTGCCCCATGCTGCAGAGGAAAGTGAAAAACCTCCAGGGCTTCTGCCAATCTGCCCCTGGAGAAAAATTCCTTCCCGACCCCAAATATGGCGATCAGTTAAACCCTGAGCATGTGGGAAAGACTCACCAGCCAGCACCCAGGAAAGAATTTGCTGTAGTAACTCAGATCCCACCCCATCTAACATCCCATCACAGACCACTGGGCATACTTACCTGCTGATAATCAAAGATCAATTGCCAAATTAATTGCCAAAATTAGGCTATCCCATCATACCTTCCCCTCCATAAACTTATCAAGCTTAGTCTTAAAGCCAGATATGTCTTTTGCCCCCACTACTCCCCTTGGAAGGCTGTTCCAGAACTTCACTCCTCTAAGTGAAGACCTCTGCAGAACCATTCGTCTAATTTCAAGTCTAACCTTCCTAGTGTCCAGTTTATATCCATTTCTTCTTGTGTCCACATTGGTACTAAGCTTAAATAATTCCTCTCCCTCCCTAATATTAATCCCTCTGATATATTTATAAAGAGCAATCATATCCCCCCTCAACCATCTTTTGGTTAGGCTAAACAAGCCAAGCTCTTTGAGTCTCCTTTCATAAGATAGGTTTTCCATTCCTTGAATTGTCTTAGT
Source organism: Mauremys mutica (assembly GCF_020497125.1). Lineage (NCBI taxonomy): Eukaryota > Metazoa > Chordata > Testudines > Geoemydidae > Mauremys > Mauremys mutica. Next base: position 2,215,567 of record NC_059076.1, on the reverse strand, counting down.
AGCTCTTCTCTGTACCTGTTCCAATTTGAATTCATCCTTCTTAAACATGAGGGACGAGAACGGCACACAGTATTCCAGATGAGGTCTCACCAATGCCTTGTATAATGGTACTAGCATCTCCTTATCTTTGCTGGAAATACCTCGCCTGATGCATCCTAAAACCACATTAGATTTTAACGGCCATATCACATTGACGGCTCATAGTCATCCTGTGATCAACCAATACTCCGAGGTCCTTCTCCTCCTCTGTTACTTCCAACTGATGTGTCCCCAATTTATAACTAAAATTCTTGTTATTAATCCCTAAATGCAGGACCTCGCACTTTTCACTATTAAATTTCATCCTATTCCTATTACTCCAGTTTACAAGGTCATCCAGATCTTCCTGTATGATATCCCAGTCCTTCTCTGTGTTAGCAATACCTCCCAGCCTTGTGTCATCTGCAAACTTTATTAGCACATACCCACTTTTTGTGCCAAGGTCAGTAATAAAAAGATTAAATAAGATTGGTCCCAAAACTGATCCCTGAGGAACTCCACTAGTAACCTCCTTCCAGCCTGACAGTTCACCTTTCAGTATGACCCGTTGTAGTTTCCCCTTTAACCAGTTCCTTATCCACCTTTCAATTTTCATATTGATCCCCATCTTTTCCAATTTAACTAATAATTCCCCATGTGGAACTGTATCAGATACCTTACTGATATCGAGGTAAATTAGATCCACTGCGTTTCCTTTGTCTTAAAAACCTGTTACCTTCTCAAAGAAGGAGATCAGGTTGGTTTGGCAAGATCTACCTTTTGTAAAACCATATCTACCTTTTGTAAAACTATGGCAGACAGCACCGTGTTAAAACAACATCCTATGACAAAAACTTAAAACAACTTGAAAATCATATTTTTAGGTGTCCCTGCAATTTAGGATTGCTAATTACCAAACTCTTATAGTGAAATACAACCATATCAATTATTTTACATTAAACACCTTCACTGACCATCTCCCAGCAGCCTCAGGTGATCATTGCTGAGGGGCAGCTTCTTGCAAGGAAATTGTTGCAGGCCCCTCTCTAAACACCACTGACAGAGTTGCCTGCTTCATCTCAACAGCAGTGGGCATGTGGAGGGCTTCTTGGCTTCACCTTTCTGACTTTCCAAGGGAAGTCTAGTCTACTGTGGAGGTCCTTCCATTTGAAGGATCCAAATCATTTGCAGAAAAAATGGATGAATCCCTCCACAAACTAAAAAACTCTAGAGCCATGTCATAGGTTTCACCCCCACTCCGGACTTTAGACTATAGATATGAGGACCTGCATGTGAACCCCTAAGCTGAATTACCAGCTTAGATCTGGTTTTGTTGCCACCACTCCCAAGTACTAACTCCCTTCCCTGGGTAGTCTTAAGAGACTTCTTCAAAAATTTCCTGGTGGACACCAATCCAACCTCTTGGATCTTAATACAAGGAGAATTTAACCATCCTCCTTCCTTTCCCCCACCAATTCCTGGTGAGTCCAGATCCAATCCCCTTACATCTTAACACAAGGAAAAATCAATCAGGTTCTTAAAAATAAGACTTTTAATTAAAGAAAAGAAAGGTAAAAGAAAAAAAACCTCTGGGAGAGATTAGCATACCAGCTACTCTCACAGACAACAGATTCAAAACACAGAGGATGTTCCCCTGGGCAAAAACTTAGTACACAAAAGAATTCCCAATTTGATTATTCCTCTAATTGCAAAAGACAAAGTCACAAAAGAAAATAAACATAAACCTATTTATTCTTTTCTAAAACTTACTACTCTGATAAGAGGCTGATTCCTTGATCTTTTTCACTCCGGCCAAAACTGAAACTGACTAAACAAAGGAAACTTCCCTCCTTCCTTTTGAAACGTCTTGTTCCCCCATTGGTTCCTCTGGTCAGGTGTCAGCTAGGCTAGGTGAACTTTTTAACCCTTTACAGGTAAAAGAGGCATTAACCCTTAACTACCTCTTTATGACAAGCCACTTTGCATTCACTGAGAATTTATGCAACTGCACAAAAAAGGAGATATAAAAATTCCAGATAACAGACATCCCAGCCTCATAAATTTTCTCCTCCCCAGAGGCATTATGAACCCCAACAGAAAACACAATGAATAAATAGAAGATCAACTGCCCCACAATCATCAACATTACAGCCATCTACATCTATGAATGAATTTTGATGTGTTGTCTGAGGCCCCGAGTTACCATCCCCATTTTAATTTGCAGCAAAAACCCCAAAATCACCATAAGAACATAAGAACATAAGAAAGGCCGTACCGGGTCAGACCAAAGGTCCATCTAGCCCAGTATCTGTCTACCGACAGTGGCCAATGCCACGTGCCCCTGAGGGAGTGAACCTAAAAGGCAACGATCAAGTGATCTCTCTCCTGCCATCCATCTCCATCCTCTGACGAACAGAAGCTAGGGACACCATTCTTACCCATCCTGGCTAATAGCCATTTATGGACTTAGCCACCATGAATTTATCCAGTCCCCTTTTAAACATTGTTATAGTCCTAGCCTTCACAACCTCCTCAGGTAAGGAGTTCCACAAGTTGACTGTGCGCTGCATGAAGAAGAACTTCCTTTTAGTTGTTTTAAACCTGCTGCCTATTAATTTCATTTGGTGACCCCTAGTTCTTGTATTATGGGAATAAGTAAATAACTTTTCCTTATCCACTTTCTCAACATCACTCATGATTTTATATACCTCTATCATGTCCCCCCTTAGTCTTCTCTTTTCCAAACTGAAGAGTCCTAGCCTCTTTAATCTTTCCTCATATGGGACCCTCTCTAAACCCCTAATCATTTTAGTTGCTCTTTTCTGAACCTTTTCTAGTGCTAGAATATCTTTTTTGAGGTGAGGAGACCACATCTGTACACAGTATTCGAGATGTGGGCGTACCATGGATTTATATAAGGGCAATAATATAGTCTCAGTCTTATTCTCTATCCCCTTTTTAATGATTCCTAACATCCTGTTTGCTTTTTTGACCGCCTCTGCACACTGCGTGGACATCTTCAGAGAACTATCCACGATAACTCCAAGATCTTTTTCCTGACTCGTTGTAGCTAAATTAGCCCCCATCGTGTTGTATGTATAGTTGGGGTTATTTTTTCCAATGTGCATTACTTTACATTTATCCACATTAAATTTCATTTGCCTAACATCCTGTTTGCTTTTTTGACCGCCTCTGCACACTGCGTGGACATCTTCAGAGAACTATCCACGATAACTCCAAGATCTTTTTCCTGACTCGTTTTAGCTAAATTAGCCCCCATCATGTTGTATGTATAGTTGGGGTTATTTTTTCCAATGTGCATTACTTTACATTTATCCACATTAAATTTCATTTGCCATTTTGTTGCCCAATCACTTAGTTTTGTGAGATCTTTTTGAAGTTCTTCACAATCTGCTTTGGTCTTAACTATCTTGAGTAGTTTAGTATCATCTGCAAACTTTGCCACCTCACTGTTTACCCCTTTCTCCAGATCATTTATGAATAAATTGAATAGGATTGGTCCTAGGACTGACCCTTGGGGAACACCACTAGTTACCCCTCTCCATTCTGAGAATTTACCATTAATTCCTACCTTTTGTTCCCTGTCCATTAACCAGTTCTCAATCCATGAAAGGACCTTTCCTTTTATCCCATGACAGCTTAATTTACGTAAGAGCCTTTGGTGAGGGACCTTGTCAAAGGCTTTCTGGAAATCTAAGTACACTATGTCCACCGGATCCCCCTTGTCCACATGTTTGTTGACCCCTTCAAAGAACTCTAATAGATTAGTAAGACACGATTTCCCTTTACAGAAACCATGTTGACTATTGCTCAAGAGTTTGTTTTTCTATGTGTCTGACAATTTTATTCTTTACTATTGTTTCAACTAATTTGCCCGGTACCGACGTTAGACTTACCGGTCTGTAATTGCCGGGATCACCCCTAGAGCCCTTTTTAAATATTGGCGTTACATTAGCTAACTTCCAGTCATTGGGTACCGAAGCCGATTTAAAGGACAGGTTACAAACCTTAGTTAATAGTTCCGCAACTTCACATTTGAGTTCTTTCAGAACTCTTGGGTGAATGCCATCTGGTCCCGGTGACTTGTTAATGTTGAGTTTATCAATTAATTCCAAAACCTCCTCTAGTGACACTTCAATCTGTGACAGTTCCTCAGATTTGTCACCTACAAAAGCCAGCTCAGGTTTGGGAATCTCCCTAACATCCTCAGCCGTGAAGACTGAAGCAAAGAATCCATTTAGTTTCTCCGCAATGACTTTATCATCTTTAAGCGCTCCTTTTGAATTTTAATCATCAAGGGGCCCCACTGGTTGTTTAGTAGGCTTCCTGCTTCTGATGTACTTAAAAAACATTTTGTTATTACCTTTGGAGTTTTTGGCTAGCCGTTCTTCAAACTCCTCTTTGGCTTTTCTTATTACACTCTTGCACTTAAGTTGGCAGTGTTTGTGCTCCTTTCTATTTGCCTCACTAGGATTTGACTTCCACTTTTTAAAGGAAGTCTTTTTATCTCTCATTGCTTCTTTTACATGGTTGTTAAGCCACGGTGGCTCTTTTTTAGTTCTCTTACTGTTTTTCTTAATTTGGGGTATACATTGAAGTTGGGCCTCTATTATGGTGTCTTTAAAAAGGGCCCACGCAACTTGCAGGGATTTCACTTTAGTCACTGTACCTTTTAACTTTTGTCTAACTAACCCCCTCTTTTTTGTATAGTTCCCCCTTTTGAAATTAAAGGCCACAGTGTTGGGCAGTTGAGATGTTCTTCCCCTCACAGGGATGTTGAATGCTATTGTATTATGGTCACTATTTCCAAGCGGTCCTGCTATAGTTACCTCTTGGATCAGCTCCTGTGCTCCACTCAAGATTAAATCTAGAGTCGCCTCTCCCCGTGTGGGTTCCCGTACCAGCTGCTCCATGAAGCAGTCATTTAAAGTATCGAGAAATTTTATCTCGGCATTTCGTCCTGAAGTGAAATGTTCCCAGTCAATATGGGGATAATTGAAATCCCCCACTATTATTGGGTTCTTAATTTGATAGCCTCTCTAATTTCCCTTAGCATTTCATCATCACTATTACTGTCCTGGTCAGGTGGTCGATAATAGATCCCTACTGTTATATTTTTACTAGAGCATGAAATTTCTATCCATAGATACTCTATGGAACCTGTGGATTCGCTTAAGATTTTTACTTCATTTGAATCTACACTTTCTTTAACATATAGTGCCACTCCTCCCCCTGCATGGCCTGTTCTGTCCTTCCGATATATTTTGTACCCCGGAATGATTGTGTCCCATTGATTGCTCTCAGTCCACCAGGTTTCTGTGATGCCTATTATATCTATATCCTCCTTTATCACAAGACACTCTAGTTCACCCATCTTATTATTTAGACTTCTGGCATTTGTGTACAAGCACTTTAAAAACTTGTCCCTGTTTATTAGCCTGCCTTTTTCTGATGTGCCAGATTCTTTTTTATGTGACTGTTTATCATCTGATCCGGCCCTTACATTATACTTCTCATTCCTCTGCTCCTGACTATAACCTGGAGATTCTCTATCATCAGACTCTCCCCTAAGAGAAGTCTGTGTCCGATCCACACGCTCCTCTGCAGCAGTCGGCTTTCCCCCATCTCCTAGTTTAAAAACTGCTCTACAACCTTTTTAATGTTTAGTGCCAGCAGTCTGTTTCCACTTTGGCAACTGCCTTACTCTTTTTCATCAAAACTGGGACCAAGTGGATTTTGGAGATTATCTCCACAGGATATTCGATCCATTTTACCTCCCTCACTCCTGCCTACCCCCCACCCCGGCCCTCCTCAGGAACCCGTCTCATGAGCAGCTTTTACATCAGGAAACAAGCTATCTTCTGAACATAAGGTTCTATAGAACCAGTTCCTACTCAACACAGAGGGAAGGGCTTCAACTCCAAGTACTTCCAGATACTGAAAAAGAATGGTGATTGGAGACACATTCTGCATCTAAGATCACTCAACAAATTTGTAAAGATACAGTGCTTCAAGAAGGTTACTTTGGCAGCAGTAATCCCATCTCTGGACCATAGGAACTCGTTCTCGACCCTTGACCTACAAGATGCTTATTTCCATATCGCGATCCACAGAAGGTTTCTAGTATTCACTCTGGGACAAGACCACTTTCATTGTCTGCACTCAGAGTGTTCTCAAAGGTCCTTCCTGTGGTTGCAGTGCTCCTTCACAAACAAAGAGTGATAATATTCCTGTATCTGGATGATTGCCTGCTCAAGGCATGCTCCTTTGATGATGCTTTGACACCCTCACAAAAGACTGTGGACCTATTTCTCCAACTGTCTCTAAAAGTAGACATCCAAAAGACCATATTAACTCAAGTATAACATCTGGAATTCATAAGGGCCTACCTAGATGCAGCAGATGCCAAAGCCTTCCTCCCCTTATGCAGGTTCAACACTATAGACAACTTAATCTCGACCACCCTCAGACCTTGGTCAGAATTGGTCTTCAACTACTGGGACACATGGTAGCAGGCACCTTTGTAATAAATCACGTGAGACTCCACAAGTACTGCCTTTAGTGATGGTTCAGCACAGTATACATACCAAGCACACACAGTATAAACAAACTTCTATTGATGCCCTCAACAGTCAAAAACTCCCTCGACTAGTGGAAAGATCCTCAGAATGTCTGCTCAGGAGTTCCCTTCACTCAACCACCCTCAAACTCTGAACAAAGCCTCTCTAGATGGATTTCAGACTCCATTACCCATTGCTATCACACTTATGGCATTCAACCTTCCTGTACAGGTCAAACTCACTCCAGGAGATCTCTCTCTACTTACACCCCCTTACTCAAGAATGTTCCAGTCACAGACATGTGCAGAGCAGAAACTTGGACATCTGCTCACCCATTTGCTGAACATCATGTAGTCACCCACAACTCAGCAAAAGCACCTTAAAAGTGTGTGTGGGGGGGCACAGGCCCCATAACTGTGGTTCCACCCCACATGCCATGCCCCCCCCAAGGCACCGCCCCTGCCCCTTCTTCCTGTGCTCACGCCACCCATTCCCCCCAAGGCCCTGTCCTCACACCACCTCATCTCCCCAAGCCCCTGACCTTGCACCAACCCTTCCTCCAAAACCCCAATTTGACCCCTCCTTCCCCACAAGACCTTGCTTGCGGCTCACTCCTATCCCCCCACACTTGACCTTACAGCTGCCAAAAAGTTGAGGGAGGGCCTAACCCCTTGATCCCCCCTGTTCCGGCACCCCTGCATCCGGTGCTATATTTTATTCCAGTGTCTGATGCTCAGTACTAGACTCGACTCTGAAACTCCACCCCTCCATTAAGGGTACTGCTGCAGCGTTGCTGAGAGCAGAGCAACCATAGAGACACCACTGAAAGAAGACGAAAGGGTTACTCACCTTGTGCCGTAACTGTGGTTCTTTGAGAGGTGTGTCCCTGTGGGTGCTCCACTACTTGCCTCCTTCCCCTCTGTTTTGGTGCTCTTACCTATGAGCTCTGTGGTAGAGAAGGAACCGGGGGCAGTTTGTCTGCACAGCGCTATATTGACCTAATGCAGAGCACAAGATGGGGAGAGTGTATGTGTGGGCCAAACAGAAACTGCTACCTAAAATCTCTGATGTGAGGCCCAGGGGTATGAATACACAGAGTGGAGTACACAGAGGGACACATCTCGAGGATCTGCAGTTACTGCACAAGGTGAGTAACCCTTTCTTATCCCATTTTACACTCAGGGAACTGAGGCCCGGAGATCAGGGCCCCAATTCAGCTAGAATCAAGCTTAACTTTAAGTGTGTGAATAATCCCATTATTATAAGTCAGTCTCTCACTGTCAGGCATTTTTTTCCAGCCCTCAATTAATTTTTGTGGCTCTTTTCTGCATCAAATTCTCCAGTTTTTCAACGTCTTTTTTTCAAATGAGGTCAGCCAGTTGTTCAGGCAACCCCACAGCCAGGTGCACTGGCTGCCAGCCACTGCTGGAGTGGCTCAGGGCAGCTGGTCCCAGGGACCACCTGAGCAATGGTCCCTCGGGCGGCCGGAGCAGCTGCTGCTCAGTGGCCCCTGGCAGCTGGTGCCACTGGCCCTGCTCCCGCTCCAGCAGCGGCCCCCCTAAGATTTATTTAGGGGTACTTATAGTATAAGTTATGAACTGGTCATGGTGAATTTTTTTGTTTATTGCCCGTGACCTGTCCACAACTTTAATCTAAAAATAACCGTGACTAAATCGTAGCCTCATGCATGGTACAGGGGTGACTGAGTGAAGGTTTAAGGTCTGTGATATACTGGAGGTCAGAATATGATTCTGCTGGCCTTAAACTCTGTGAATCTATGAGTTTCTGTAAAATAGCAGCTCTTTGCTAGTATTAGAAGGGACCATTGCCTCCCAGAATCTCACCTCTTTCACTCTTCTTTCTTTAGAAAATTTACAATCTGAACTGGAGAAAGAGAGAGGTAAGTTCCTGGGACAAGTTCCCTTAAATAACAGTAGAAATAACCCAGTTAATGTAACAACATGAAACCTCACCTCTTTCTTCCTTTTCTCCTCCAGAGATTTTGCGCTCTGAACTGGAGAGCGAGAGAGGTAAATGTCTGGGCTCTCAGGAGGCTTGAACGATTTTCTCTCACTGTACATAGTCAGACAGACTTTGGCTTCTGTTTCTGCGCTATCTGTTAGGAGAGGCTCTGGGAATCAAACGGACGGGGAGCTCTGACTAATCACAGAGGCGGGTAACTGCTCCATAGATAAGGTTGCTGCTCAGTTTCCATCATAAGCCTGATTTTAGCCCCCTCCTTTCAAATCTGCACACAGGGGAGTGTCTGTATCCAAAACTGGGGGGTCTGCCTGGGCCAATGTACCTTTTTGCTACTGAATTTGAAGGAATGGTGGGGTGGGGGGGATCCTGATGCCCTGGAAATGGGCTCAGCACAGTCTCAAAGTCTCCTAGCACTCTCTGACCCTTTGAGGCACAAACTCAGTGAGAAGGAGCCAGCTGATGTTGCTGGGTCCATGAGCTGAGATCCAGTGTCCAGGGACAAGGGTTAGCTCATTAAGCCCTCACTTCCACGTTATCAGGGCTTAGCCCCTCGCCAAGCTGCCTGGCACATGGGGAGTGTGGACACTACATCACAGGTGAGCCCGGCTAGGGCAGAGCCATGGGAGCCCAGTGAGGGTCAGATGCCAAGAAGGGGGGTGTGATCCATGGAGAGATCTAAGAGGATGGAGCTCAGGCCAGGAGACCTGGGCAGAAAAAGGCCAGCAGAGAGCACAGTGGAGAGGGCACAGTGGCCCTTTAAAGGCACATTCCCTAACCCAGGAGCTGTTGTAGAACTCACTGCATATTCATGTCTCTCTGTTTGCAGAGAAATCCCTGGCTGAACTTGGTAAGTGCCATGTGCCTCCTTTCCCGCATATGACGTGTCCTATGCCAGCAGGCATGCTCCGGGGACTGCTCACCTCTTGTGTGTTTGATTTCAGGCTGGAGTAAAGTCAGCAAAAATTCAGGTGAGCGAAGCTGGTATTTTAATGACAGACACACACACACACACACACACACACACACACACACACACACACACCACTCTGCTGCCCACAGATGCACACATGCCAGAAGTCACAGGGAAAGAGCAGTATGATCAGCAAAAATGCCAGATTCGTCCCCAGTTTCCTGGCATGAAACAAATGCTCACACTTAACTATGGAGTCACGAGTGCTCCAGTGTAATTGCAATACCTTAGAGTGCTCCTGAGGCCGGGAACTTACCCGCTGTCAGTTCAGGGGGGTAGGTGCTCACAGAAGTTGGTAATTATGGTTCAGAGTTGGGGTTTTACTGGACACACATGGTGAATTCTCATGTATTGTGTTGTTAATTGACTTCATGAATTAGAAGGGTTCTAGGAAACTGTAAATTACCTTAACTGGCTGTGGGTAATTGTCTTAATGCTTTTTGGACTCTGGTGAAATCTCTGTTTTTACAGAGCTGTCAATCAGTAGCCCTTTGGCCAATTCAGTTCAAATTTGGTAGAAAAATTCTACCTCAGACCCAGACCAAATCTACCAAATTTGAGCCTGATACGACTCTGTGGGTGTTAGAATAGAGGGCTCCCAACTCAGGTGTAGATTGGAGACTCAGTTGTGGTGTTAGCTGTGGAGATGTGGGAGCGTCCGCACAGCACAGATTTTGTGGTAGGTGACTACTGAGTTAATGTAATGGATGAAATGATGACCGTGTGTGTAACACCTGTGCTCACTCCTCACAGTGGCCTCGGTAGAGGTTACAGACAGGCCCAATGGAAGCTAGAGGCATTTCCAGCTCTTTCAGGGGAATCATTTGCCCCTAGTGCCTGGGAGGAGAGCTGCAGTGAAATGCAGAGAAGCAGGTCCCCAGGAGGTAGAGGCTGGAAATCAGTGTCCTAGCTAAGTAGAGCTGGGGGGTGGGATGGGAAACAGCCCCTATGGGTTGGGCTCTGCCCCTGATGCTCTGCCCCATCTCTGCAGCGATGGTGATTCTGGATCCGGACACGGCTCACCCCAGCCTCCTGGTCTCTGAGAATCGGCGATCTGTGAAATGGAGGGGCCTGCGGCAGGATGTGCCTGACAACCCTGAGAGATTTGACTGTGAAACCTGCGTGCTGGGCTTGGAAGGGTTCACCTCGGGGCAACACTACTGGCAGATAGACTTTGGAGGTGGTAGGACCTGGGCTGTGGGGGTGGCCAGAGAGTCTGTCAGGAGGAAAGGCTGGATCAACTTTTCTCCTGAGCAGATGATCTGGGCCGTGGATCAGTGTGGGAGCCATTACCGGGCTTGCACTTTTCCGGATACCCTCCTGCCCTTGACTATGAGCCCCGGGAGGATCGGGGTGTATCTAGACTATGAGCAGGGCCTGGTGTCATTTTATCAACCTGGTATGGAGACCCCAATCTACATTTTCACCACCTCTTTCACTGGGAAGCTCCACCCTTTCTTCTGGGTGTACTCCCCAATCACGCTGTGTCCCTGAGATATGGCATGGGGGGAGATAGCATCTCTCATTGGGACCCAGCACTGCCCATGTGAGTCTGGCTGTTCATTGCACTGAGCTCACACAGAGGTGGCTTGAAGCCACTTTGCTTTTCAGTGTTAAAGTGGCTAGTAACTCCTGAGGATGTGGCTGCTTCCGGCTGAAGGCATGTGCAACATGCCAGCAGCACACTAAAGATGTGCAGTGTATGGATACCAAATACATCATTCCTTCTTTTCTTTGTATATGCACAGCTCTAATGCAATTGGTCTGGCAGTAAGGATTGCTCATTGGATGAGTATTTATGCTAATCAGTACATGAACACTAGAACTGGCTGGAAAATACATTTTAACATTAAATAAAAATATCAAAGAGGTGGTTGTTTTGTTGTTTTTCTGAAATGGGCAAATTTTTCATTTTTCAAAATTTCACATTACCTATTTTTTATTCTCAACATTTGGGATTTTACAAAATGAATATTTTCACTTTTGAAAATGCTACCATGTGATTAAGCTGAGGGCTCAAAATTGGCAAAGCAGAAGGAATCGTGATATTATGGTGATGAGTAAGAAGCAACATAGAATAGAACCCAAAAACAATACATAATAAGATCCTCCCCTCCCCAAATAAAAGGTTTAGTTGCAAATTTTGTAGTAATGCAAAAATCTCAAGAAAATCCAAACATTTTCACACAAAAAATCAGTTTTTCAAAACTGGCCAAATTTCCTCAAAATACTTTTTTAATTAAAATATTTGTTCAGCTCTAATTAACACCTGTAATTGCATATATCAATGAATGTTTCCTAGTTCTTAGTTCTGTAATTTCTGAACTGACCATCATAGATAAGTGGAAGTCAGGTCACAAGGAGTAAGAACATGTGTCAAACTATGTCCTGAAATATCACATTGTCCACAATGGATAAAAGGCTCCAAGAAAGCTGATTCCTAACCAGTAACCATGTTCTGTGACAATATTGGTGAACAAAATGGAGTCAGAGGAATGGAGGGAGCTCCAGTTCTCTAGGTGAGTGTTGTACCTTTGTTGCCAAGAAGGCTAACAGCATTTTGGGCTGTAAAAGTAGGGGCATTGCCAGCAGATCGAGGGATGTGATCATTCTCCTCTATTCGACATTGGTGAGGCCTCATCTGGAGTACTGTGTCCAGTTTTGGGCCCCACACTACAAGAAGGATGTGGAAAAATTGGAAAGAGTCCAGTGGAGGGCAACAAAAATGATTAGGGGGCTGGAGCACATGACTTATGAGGAGAGGCAGAGGGAACTGGGATTGTTTAGTCTGCAGAAGAGAAGAATGAGGGGGGATTTGATAGCTGCTTTCAACTACCTGAAAGGGGGTTCCAAAGAGGATGGATCTAGGCTGTTCTCAGTGGTAGCAGATGACAGAACAATGAGTAATGGTCTCAAGTTGCAGTGGGGGAGTGTAAGGGTGTGGACTCACCCCTGCGATGCCTCCTGCTGGTCATCCTCAGGAATTACCTCATTTTCCAGCCAGGAGCACCCTCTGCAGGCTGGTGATCCTCCTTACCACTGCTGGCCCGTGTCCCTCCCAGGGCCCTCGGTGCCCCTTTAACTGGGTGCTGCCCCCTGGCAGTATCCCCACAGTCTGGGTCTCCCCCTCCCAGGGGAACTCCCACCCACTATCCCCACTTTGCCTCAGTCTTGGCTACTGCCCAGTCTCCATCTAGGCTCGTTCACTGGGGTTGACTGCAGTGTAAGCCACTCATCACAGGAAATGGGGGGTTGGACCTGCTGCCTCTGGCTACCCCAACCCCCACCACCACCACTGCCCCCTCCACTACCCCCGCAGGCTGCTTACCATCAGCCTCAGCTCCTACCTCTGTGCTGGGAGAGAAGCTGAGCCCTGCTTAGGGGGCGGGGCTTCTCTGCTTAGGGGTCCTATAAAGGTAGCCAGCCAGTCAGGCAGCGGCACAGACAGCTGCAGCGGCACAGCAGCCAGCAAACAGAGCTGTAAACAGGGGAGTTTCAGTGGGAGTTGACAGGGGGAGGTTGCGGGGGAGACTTGGAGACCTAGGCAGAGGAACTAACAGGCCAATATGAAGGGAGTGGGTGGTGTTCTGCCAGTGTTCTGGTGCTTGTTGGGGGTTTGTTTCGGATTGTGTTTCTTGGACTAACAGGTGTTAGGTGGGAAGGGTATGACCGATACAGAGGCAGCAGTGAAAGACACAATGAGGATGACCGGATGTGGAAGCTGCGGCATGTACATGATCTTGGAGGGGGTACCTGATAAGAGTTTCATCTGCATGAAGTGTCGCCTGATAGAGCTGATGGAAGAAAAGATCCAAGGACTGGAGTTGCTGGTGGAAACTCTGGTCAAGTTTAGAAGGGAGTTGGAGTGGATGATGGAGCAAAGACATGAGGAGGCTGAAGGGATAATTTCAGACTTGCAGATGGAAGCAGGACCAAAGAACTCTGAGGGGAGACTGCTGGGTGAGGAAAGTGGACGGTGAAAGCATGTGACTAAGAGAACTAGGCAGAGGAAAAGACGGGCCAGTGAAGAAGAAACAGAGCTCAGGGACAGGTTTGCAGAGTTGGAAAATGAAGAAGGGGCACAGCAAGTGGTCGCTGAAGGTGAGAGGGCAAGGAAAAAGAGAAGAGCAGCTAGTCCTACAGGAAGCAGAGAAGAGTCAATGGAGACAACACCAAATATGAGCCCCAGGAGGATACGGGATGGGTTGCGGAGGATTGCAAGGGTGAATAGGAATTGAGAGGACTTGCAGCCAGTGGGAGCAGGGGATAGACCGGAGAATCACACCGTCACCAGGAAAAGACAGGTCTACGTGATTGGGGACTCCTTACTGAGAAGAATAGACAGGCCTGTAACTAGCGCTGATCCGGAGAACAGAAGGGTGTGCTGTCTGCCAGGTGCTAAGATACGGGATGTGGACCTGAGGCTGAAAAGGATCCTAACAGGAGCGGGAAAGAATCCGCTGATTGTCCTTTATGTGGGAATGAATGATACGGCTAGATTCTCGCTGGAACGTATCAAGGGAGACTATGCCAGACTGGGGAAGATGCTTAAGGAAATCGAGGCTCAGGTGATCTTCAGTGGGATTCTGCCTGTTCCTAGAGAAGGGCAACAGAGGGGTGACAAGATTATGGCAATCAACAGATGGCTCAGGCAGTGGTGCTATAAGGAGGCTTTGGGATGTACGGCCACTGGGAAGCATTCATGGACAGAGGACTGTTCTCTCAGGATGGACTTCACCTGAGTAAGGAGGGAAATAGGCTTCTAGGATGGAGGCTCGCCCAACTGATTAAGAGAGCTTTAAACTAGGCATTTGGGGGCGATGGCTGGGAGATGTCCAGGTAATCTCCACGCTGGAATTTAACACTGAGAGGGAAGAAAACAAAGTAAGAGAGGATACAGCCGTGGGCAGAAGAATGGACATAAGGAGGAAGGGTAGTGTAGATACCAGTCTAATGGGTGAGGCTGGTGGTAGAATGTCTGTGCCTAACCCCCAGGTAAAGAATGTCAGTGAAGCCAAACGGCAAAAATTAAGATGTCTGTACACTAATGCGAGGAGCCTAGGAAACAAAATGGAGGAACTAGAGCTACAGGTGCAGGAAGTGAAACCGGATATTATACGGGATAACAGAAACGTGGTGGAATAGTAGTCATGACTGGAGTACAGGTATTGAAGGCTATGTGCTGTTTAGGAAAGACAGAAATAAAGGCAAAGGTGGTGGAGTAGCACATTGTATATCAATGATGAGGTTAACTGTAAAGAAATAAGAAGGGATGGAATGGATAAGACAGAGTTTGTCTGGGCAAAAATCACATTGGGAAAGAAAGCTACTAGAGCCTCCCCTGAGATAGTGCTTGGGGTGTGCTACAGACCGCCGGGATCTGATTTGGATATGGATAGAGACCTCTTTAATGTTTTTAATGAAGTGAACACTAATGGGAATTGTGTGATCATGGGAGACTTTAACTTCCCAGATATAGTCTGGAGGACAAGTGCTAGTAACAATAATAGGGCTCAGATTTTTCTGCTGATGGATTCCTTCACCAAGTAGTTGAAGAACCAACAAGAGGGGATGCCATTTTAGATTTAGGTTTGGTGAACAGTGAGGACCTCATAGAAGAAATGGTTGAAGGGGACAACCTTGGTTCAAGTGATCATGAGCTAATTCAGTTCAAACTAGATGGAAGGATAAACAAAAATAGATCTTTGCCTTTTTATTTCAAAAGAGCTAACTTTAAAGAATTAAGGAAATTAGTTAGGGAAGTGGACTGGATTGAAGAACTTGTGGATCTAAAGGCGGAGGAGGTCTGGAATTACTTCAAGTCAAAGTTGCAGAAGCTATCAGAAGCCTGCATCCCAAGAAAGGGGAAAAAATCATAGGCAGGAGTTGTAGACCAAGCTGGATGAGCAAGCATCTCAGAGAGGTGATTAAGAAAAAGCAGAAAGCCTACAAGGAGTGGAATATGGGTGGGATTAGGAATGAAAGCTGCCTTATTGAGGTCAGAACATGTAGGGATGAAGTGAGAAAGGCTAAAAGCCATGTAGAGTTGGACCTTGCAAAGGGAATAAAAACCAATAGTAAAAGGTTCTATAGCCATATAAAAAAGAAGAAAACAAAGAGAGAAGAAGTGGGACCGCTAAACACTGAGGATGGAATGGAGCTTAAAGATCATCTAGGCATGACCCAATATCTAAACAAATACTTTGCCTCAGTCTTTAATGAGGCCAATGAGGAGCTTAGGGATAATGGAAGGATGACAAATGGGAATGAGGATATGAAGGTAGATATTACCACATCCGAGGTAGAAGCCAAACTCGAACAGCTTAATGGAACAAAATCGGAGGGCCCAGATAATCTCCATCCAAGAATATTAAAGGAACTGGCACATGAAATTGCAAGCCCATTAGCAAGAATTTTTAATGAATCAGTCAACTCAGGGGTTGTACCGTACGACTGGAGAATTGCTAAAGTAGTTCCTATTTTTAAGAAAGGGAAAAAAAGTGATCCGAGTAACTATAGGCCTGTTAGTTTGACATCTGTAGTATGTAAGGTCTTGGAAAAAAATTTGAAGGAGAAAGTAGTTAAGGACACTGAGGTCAATGGTAATTGGGACAAAATACAACATGGTTTTACAAAAGGTAGATCGTGCCAAACCAACCTGATCTCCTTCTTTGAGAAGGTAACAGATTTTGTAGACAAAGGAAATGCAGTGGATCTAATTTACTTCGATTTCAGTAAGGCATTTCACACAGTTCCACATGGGGAATTATTAGTTAAATTGGAAAAGATGGGGATCAATATGAAAATTGAAAGGTGGATAAGGAACTGGTTAAAGGGGAGACTACAACTGGTCATACTGAAAGGTGAACTCTCAGGCTGGAAGGAGGTTACTAGTGGAGTTCCTCAGGAATCAGTTTTGGGACCAATCTTATTTAACCTTTTTATTACTGACCTTGGCACAAAAAGCAGGAATGTGCTAATAAAGTTTGCAGATGACACAAAGCTGGGAGGTATTGCTAACACAGAGAAGGACCGGGATATCATACAGGAGGATCTGGATGACCTTGTAAACTGGAGTAATAGAAATAGGATGAAATTTAATAGTGAAAAGTGCAAGGTCCTGCATTTAGGGGTTAATAACAAGAATTTTAGTTATAAATTGGGAACGCATCAGTTGTAAGTAACAGAGGAGAAGAAGGACCTCGGAGTATTGGTTGATCACAGGATGACTATGAGCCGCCAATGTGATATGGCCGTTAAAAAAGTCAATACAGTTTTAGGATGCATCAGGTGAGGTATTTCCAGCAAAGATAAGGAGGTGTTAGTACCGTTATATAAGGCACTGTTGAGACCTCATCTGGAATAATGTGTGCAGTTCTTGTCTCCCATGTTTAAGAAGGATGAATTCAAACTGGAAGAGGTTCAGAGACGGGCTACTAGGATGATCCGAGGAATGGAAAACCTGTTTATGAAAGGAGACTCAAAGAGCTCGGCTTATTTTGTCTAACCAAAAGAAGGTTGAGGGGGGATATGATTGCTCTTTATAAATATATCAGAGGGATTAATATTAGGGAGGGAGAGGAATTATTTAAGCTTAGTACCAATGTGGACACAAGAACAAATGGATATAAACTGGACACTAGGAAGTTTAGACTTATAATTAGATGAAGGTTTCTAACGATTAGAGGAGTGAAGTTCTGGAACAGCCTTCCAAGGGGAGTAGTGGGGGCAAAAGACATATCTGGCATTAAGACTAAGCTTGATAAGTTTATGGAGGGGATGGTATGATGGGATAGCCTAATTTTGGCAATTAATTTGGCAACTAATCATTGATTATCAGCAGGTAAGTATGCCCAGTGGTCTGTAATGGGATGTTAAATGGGTTGGGATCTGAGTTACTACAGAGAATTCTTTCCTGGGAGCTGGCTGATGAGTCTTGCCCACATGCTCAGGGTGTAACTGATCGCCATATTTGGGGTCGGGAAGGAATTTTCCTCCAGGGCAGATTGGCAGAGGCCCTGGAGGTTTTTCGCCTTCCTCTGCAGCATGGGGCACGGGTCACTTGCTGGAGGATTCTCTGCAGCTTGAGGTCTTCAAACCACAATTTGACGACTTCAGTAACTCAGACATAGGTTAGGGGTTTGTTATAGAAGTGGATGGGTGAGATTCTGTGGCCTGCATTGTGCAGGAGGTCAGACTAGATGATCATAATGGTCCCTTCTGACCTTAAAGTCTATGAGTCTATGAGACTCAGCTGCTTGCCTGGTCTGCCACACCCTATTTCCACCACTTGGGCCTGCAGCTGCAGCCAGCCACATATTGACTTTGTACAAGTGCTCGTGGGCGCACGCACCCCCCCTGTACTGACCCCTTGCAACAGGCCCCTCAGCTTTGCCCCTTGCTGCCTGCCCCATTTGCCCCTTGCTTCCTTTAGCCCCTGCCCAGATTCCATCTGTTTGCCTGCCCTGCCCATCTCCTTGTGCTGCTTTGTTTGTTTGTACCACCCCAGCCCTACGGTTGGCCCCTTGGTTTCTCTGCCCCACTCCCAGCCTGGTTGCTCCCCTTCCTTTGTGGCCCCGCTTGTCCTGATTGGCCCCTCCCCTCGTGCGCCCATGCCCCTTTCTGTGCGCTTGTGCCCCTCCCCTGTTTGAGTTTGCCCCTGTTACACTGCACCCCACATTGCTATTGTGCCCGTCCCCTCCCCTAGTGCAGCTAGAGGAGCTGGATTCCAATCCTGTGTCGGTGACTGACCCTCCCAAGTCCTTGATAGCCCCCTTATCTGCCCCCCGCCCCATTTCGGCACCCTCCTCCCCTGCCTACAGCCTAGCGGGGAGCAGTGGTTGACGTGCTTCCCTTTCCCCCTCCCTTTCTCTGGTGTTTCCCCTCCCTCCCTGCTCATCATGGCAGGAGACACGGCGGGTGGGATCCCAGGGGCAGACCCCGCCCCCCCACCTGCCCCCCCCGACAACCCGCCTAGTCTCTACCTCAACCACCGCTGCAGAACCACCTGCCACTGCTCCCGCTGAAGCGCCGGCAGCGACGAGTGATGGGGTGACCTCCGCTTCTGTCACGTCCCTCGCCCGCTCTGATTCTGTGGGAGCCCCCCAGCCAGCAGAAAGGGCCAGGGCAAAAAGAAAGGAAAGATCCCTGTAGGCTCTCTATGGCAGGGACTGCCACCACTGCCGTGGCTCCTCCACTGGCCGTAGTGCCCCTCCCCGCTGTTCCCTCCATCAGCTCTGTGGGTGCCCCTCCCCCGGCCCTCAGGGCGTACACCGAGGTGGCGGCAGCCCCCCCGCCTGCCACTACGTCATCTCCCCCAACCACCGTGGAGGGTGCGGCAGGGGTATCACCGGGCTTGGGAGAGGGCCCTCCCCAGGGGGAATCTGCCTCCCCTCATGCTGTCCCACCTTTACCTCCTCAAGTCCTCGAGGTGTCATCCCTGCCCCCAAGCCAACCCCTGTCAACTGGCCCGCACGATGCCATGGAGGGCTGGACCCTAGTACAGGGAAAGCGGGGGAAGGCTCGAGCTCCGCTCCTACCATCCGATGTGGAAGCCCCCTGGAAGACCAGGAAGGGGGCCATGGACACTGAGCCTTCCGCCTTGCCCATGGGTATGTTCCATCCACCAGTGCTGGCTGGGGAAGACGTGGAAGCAACAGAGGGTACCAACATCCCTCCTCCGCAGTCCCTCCTCACGGAGGCCCCCGATGAAGCCCCTCCCACCCCCTTGCCACCTACACTCCCTGCATTGTCCGAGGCAAGCGTCGCCTCGGGCGCTAGTGGGGAGGACCCCGGGGTGGTGGGAGGTGAGCTCTCTTCCATCTATGAGGAGATCGAGGCCCTGGGTCTGACCCCGGTCCCCCAGGGGGAGGATGACCCTCTGCCAGCGGGCCTCGACCTGGCCGACCTCACCCCAGCTCCCCCTTCCCCGTTCTCCCTCCTCACAACCACTGCTTCCGCTCCTGCTTCCGAAGGTCTCCTGGACTCTTTGACCTGCCCGGCCACGGGTGGCACCCCGTTGACGGCCGCCGAGCCTGTTGAGGCGACGGCCGGTGCCTCGTGGCATGGGGCAACCGAGTTCCTTCCTGCTGAAGGTTATCCATCTCCTGATGCCATGGCTGTCACACCTGCCATTAAGCCTGAGCCCAGCATCACTGGAGACCACCTCCCTATCCCTCAGACCCCTGAGCCTGACCAAGAGGAGCCACCTCCTGGCAGTCCAGCTCCTGGGGCCCAGGATCTCATCTCTGTCCCTCCCCCCGACCCTACTCCTGACCCCGGCCCTGCCCTTCCTTGTGATCCTGTCCCTATCCCCTCCATCTCCCACGATTGTATTGCTGCCCCTGGGGCCATCTCCTTCCCTTTCCCAGAGGATGACCCCCAGGGAGTGGCCTTTGTGTTTCCCTGTCCTGAACTACTAGGGGCTGCTATCTTCCCTCTGCTACCCTCCATTGAGCCAGGGTCTGAGGCGGGCCATATGGCGCTGGCCCATCAGGCGCCAAGTAGAGGGTCCACCCCTTGCCTGCCCGTCTCGGTGGGACACAGGGATGTGCCAGAGGCCCCACCAGTGGATTACTGGAGCCCAGTGACCCCCCCCCATACACTGCGAGAAGAGCTGCGGGAGTTTTTAGAAGACATCTGTGGTTTCCACAATAAGGTATCGTTCGCTCTCCAGCGATGGAGGGATTTTCCTCAAATCCTCCAGGCCACGAGGGCTCTCATGGGGGAGGGAAAAAGGACCGGGAAGCAGGGCACGACAGCTTACCAGCGGGTCTGCAGCTTCTGTGACTCCTTGCTCACCTTCGGAGTGGGTCACGGTTTGCTGCGCGGCCCAATGAGGGCCATGAACATCCCCAGCCCTTCTCATGGCACTCATCACCTTTGCAACGTTGAACACCTGGGGCTGTAGGGTGGGTCTCCACAACAGCCAGGTGCTCTCCTTCCTTCGGAAGGGGGGGTACTCTGTGGTTTTCCTGCAGGAGACCCATACGGATCTGGCTGCCGAAGACAGCTGGTGGCTGGAGTGGGGGGCAGGGTCTACTTTAGCCATCTCACAGCTTGTACGGCTGGAGTGGCGACCCTGTTCTCCCCCGACCTACGGCCCGAGGTGCTGGGGGTCGCCGAGGCTGTGCCTGGCCGCCTGCTGCACCTCCAGTTCCGCATGGAGGGGCTTGTGGTCAACCTCGTTAACGTCTATGCCCCAACATCAGGACGGGAACAGCTGCAATTCTATCAGCAGGTGGCTGCCTTCCTTGGCTCTTCGGATCCTCGTGAATGCCTGGTCCTGGGCGGGGACTTTAACACCACCTTTGAGGAGTGGGACCACTCGGGGACCGAGCAGAGCCCGGCTGCCGCGGACATCCTTCGGGAGATTGTCGACCATCAGTCCCTGGTGGACGTCTGGCGCAACCACCACCCGGACGATATCTCCACATTTACCTATGTCCAGGTGGAATCCCATCGGTCATGCCACTCCCGGTTGGACCACATCTATTTGTCATGGGCCCAGTCCTCCAGCGTCGGGCCGGCCCCTTTTTCAGATCACCATCTCGTCACTGTGACGGCCTGTGTCTGTGTGGAGAGGCCGGGGCCGGCCTATTGGCATTTTAACAACAGCTTACTGGAGGATGTGGGCTTCGTGGCATCCTTCCAGGAGTTCTGGCTGGCTTGGCGAGGGCAGCGGCATGGTGGTGGTAGGATGTGGGAAAGGTGTGCACCCGGCTCTTCTGCCGTGACTACACCCGGGGCGCCAGCCGACGGAGGGATGTGGCGATAGAGCAGTTGAAATGGGAGGTCTTAGAACTGGAGAGGCATCTGGCCGCCAGCCCTGAGGATCCATCCCTTTGCGGAGCATGCCAGGAGAAGTGAGAGGAGCTCCAGGCCCTCCAAGATCATCGGGCCTAGAGTGCTTTTGCTCAATCTCGCACCCGCCTCCTTCGGGAGATGGATCGCGGCTCCCGCTTCTTCTACGTCCTGGAGAAAAAGAGGGGGGCCAAGAAGCACATCACCTGCCTTCTGGTGATGTGCCTTTTTTATCAAATTTATGCTACAAGTTTTAAATAAGGTAATAACTTGTTTATTCAAATGTTTAATCCTTTTTACTTTTTATTTTTGGTTGTGTTATTTTGCATAGTTATGAATAGAATTTTGGTGCCATTTGTTTTTAATTGTAAATTTGATAAAAAATATATTTATATTTGCCAAATGTATTGTATTAATTTGGTAACAAGTAATTTTGCATTACTTTACATTTAACATTATTTTAAAACTCTGCTATATGGAAATAAGAAAAGCCCATCTTTCAAATATTAGTTAGTGCTTCTACCATTGCTCTACATATGCCAGTACATGTTTCCCCACTATCTTTTTAAAATTCATATGGACCCCCCTTACTGGCAATCCAGCGGGTCCAAGAGTTATCAATCTCTGTGGGGATCATAAGGGAGGGGATCAGGGGGTTCCCTAGCACGAGGTTTGCTGCCATGTTGGATTGCGATTCTTACCACAGCAGGTTCGCTTACTCACCAGATCAGCGGTCGGGGTCACCAGTGTTGTCAAAGTAGTACCGGTGTGGTGCTCTGCTTTCTCCAATGTTGATATCACTCGGCTGCGTGCGTGAGTTCCCTCTGTGTGCTGCCCCAGCTTTTTGAAGATAGCTGACACAGCAGACCCGACGAGAACCCCCAATAACCACAGAGTCCAGTAAGATGAAAAGCCACGTCGGCTAGGTTTTTTGCGACCTCGGACACCCATGTAGGGTCCCCGTAGATTACTTAGTCTACCGGGCGTACTGTGAGAGAGTGCCTCTTGGCAATGGACTCAGCTTAGTCAGTGGCGGGACTTTCCACTGCCCCCTCGGCTGGACAAAGACACCGCCCCAGGGATGCATTCTTATACACAGGTACAAACAAGTTACACATCACACCTGACGTATTGAGGGGCCACCCCTCTACGTAGCAAGGTTCAACCTTTCTACGTATTTAGGTGCCGTCTTTTACCTTGTACATGTTGGTTCGATCAAAACAACTCTATTCATCATTTTACCCTTTTGCCCCTGTCATTGGGATGGGCCAGCCTGTTCTTTGTTATTTGTGTGGAATGTGCAAGTATGTGAATGTTCTGATATCTGGTGTTCAGTACCTTTTAGGTACGTATCTTCTTGCAGCATCAGCCCTTTCCTTGCCAGCTTCTGTGAGCAGTGCCTGCCTCTGGCTTACAGCTTAACTTTGTTTTATGTTAGCAAAGTCTTGACCATTACTTTAGTTTAGGCCTCAGGCCTCATACCAGGCCTCTGATACCAAGGTTTATATCTTAGGGCCTCCTCTTATTACAGATGGCACCCCCCTCTCGGATCCAGCGGAGATGTGCGAGAGGGCTCGGACCTTCTACGCATGCCTTTTCTCCCCGGATCCAACCGATCCTGCCACTTGCAGAGTGCTCTGGGACGGGCTCCCGACGGTCAGCGCGGGCGCCCGGGACCGGCTGGAGCTGCCTCTCTCTCTGGCCGAGTTCTTGGAAGCCCTCTGCTGCATGCCCACTAATAAATCTCCAGGCAGGGACGGGCTCACGGTGGAGTTCTACCACGTGTTCTGGGATGTCCTCGGCCCGGACCTCGTCACCGTCTGGGCCAAGTCCTTGCAGAGCGGGGTCCTCCCTCTCTTGTGCAGGTGAGTTGTGCTTGCCTTACTGCCGAAGAAGGGGGACTGAAGTGGCGTCCCGTCTCACTCCTCAGTGTGGACTACAAGGTAGTAGCAAAGGCCATCTCGCTGCGGCTGGGGGCCATGCTGGAGGACGTGATCCACCCAGACCAGACCTACACCGTCCCAGGCCGTAGCAGCTTCGATAACCTGTAACTGGTCTGGGATCTCTTGGAGCTGGGGTGTAGGGATGGTCATTCACCCTCCTGTCCCTGGATCAGGAGAAGGCATTCGACAGGGTGGACCACGGGTATCTCCTGGGCACTCTGCGAGCGTTAGACTTCGGATCCCAGTTTGTGGGCTTTCCCCAGGTGCTGTACGCTTCTGCAAAGTGTCTGGTCAGGCTCAACTGGACCCTGACCGAGCCGGTCAGCTTCGGGCAGGGAGTGCGGCAGGGGTGTCCCCTCTTGGGTCAGCTGTACACTCTGGCGATCGAGCCCTTCCTCTGTCTCCTCCACAGGAGGTTGATGGGGTTGGTGCTCCGGGAGCCGGAGCTGCGGCTGGTCCTGTCGGCGTACACTGACGATGTGCTCCTTGCGGTCCAGGGCCCAGGTGACTTGGCACGGGTGGAGGCTTGCCAGACTGTGTACTTGGCGGCCTCCTTCGCCCGGGTCAACTGGGTCAAGAGCTCTGGCCTGGTGGTCGGGGATGGGTGGCGGGCGAGGCCATCTGGTGGAGCATGGGTCCGCTGCTCTATCTCGGCATTTACCTTTCTTCCACACATCTGTTTCCGATGGAAAACTGGCATAGTTTACAGGGCAGGGTGACAGAGCGGCTCTGGAAATGGACAGGACTACTCGAGTGCCTCTCCCTTCGAGGGAGGGCACTGGTACTCAATCAACCAGTCCTGTCCATGCTCTAGTACTGGCTCAACACCCTGGTCCCGGCCCTGGGCTTCCTGGCCAAACTCCAGACAGTGATTCTGGAGTTCTTTTGGCCAGGACTGCACCGGGTCTCTGTAGGGGACCTTCTGCCCGCCCACTTCCCGGAACCCAGTAGGTACAGGGAGGTTTAGGTTGGATATTCGGAAAAACTTTTTCACTAGGAGGGTGGTGAAGCACCTGAATGGGTTCCCTAGGGAGTTGGTGGAATGACCTTCCTTGGAGGTTTTTAAGGTCAGGCTTGACAAAGCCCTGGCTGGGATGATTTAGTTGGGGATTGGTCCGGCTTTGAGCAGGGGGTTGGACTAGATGACCTCCCTTCCAACCCTGATATTCTATAATTCTATGATTCTATGATCATGGGGTTCACAGCATCCAGGAAGGCTTATCCTAAACTCAAAATGACAGGCATGTCCTACACCAGCTAAATGGGTTCATGATTCTAAGGAATGGTAGGAGGGAAAACAGTAAAATAAAGACAATGGATTTCAAGAAGACAGACTCTAGCAAACTCAGGGAGTTGGTAGGTAAGATCTCATGGGAAGCAAGTCTAAGGGGGGAACAACTGAAGACAGTTAGATGCTTTTCAAAGAGACATTATTAAGGGCACAAGAACAAACTATCCCACTGCATAGGAAGTATAGGAAGTCTGGCAACAGACCACTCTGGCTTAACCAGGAGATCTTCAATTATCTAAAAAGAGTCCTATAAAAAGTGGAAACTAGGTCAAATGACAAAGAATGAATATAAACAAACAACACAAGTATGTAGGGGCAAAATTAGAAAGGCAAAGGCACAAAATGAGATCAAACTAAATAGAGACATGAAGGGTAACAAGAAAACATTCTACAAATATATTAGAAGCAAGAGGAAGACCAAGGACAGGATAGGCCTGTTACTCAATGGGTGGGGTGGGAGAAATAATAACCAAAAATGTTGAAAAGGCAGAGGTGCTTAATGACTTCTTTGTTTCAATTTTCACCAAGAAGGTAAATACCAGTGAAAATGAGGTAGGATCAGAAGAGGCTAAAATGAGAGGGGAGAGTTAAAAATTATTTAAACAAATTAGATGTCTTCAAGTCACCAGGGCTTATGAAATGCATCCTAGAATACTCAAAGAGCTGACTGAGGAGATTTCTGAGCCATTAGCGATTATCTTTGAAAAGTCATGGAAGACAGAGGAGATTCCAGAAGACTGGAAAAAGGGAAATAAGGACATCCCAGGGAATTACAAACCAGTCAGCTTAACTTCTGTACCCAGAAATATAATGGAGCAAATAATGAAACAATCAATTTGCAAACATCTAGAAGATAATAAGGTGATAAGTAACCACCAGCATGGATTTGTCAAGAACAAATTGTGCCAAACCAACCAGATAGCTTTCTTTGACAGGGTAAGAAGCCTGGTGGATAGGAGTGAAGCAGTAGATGTGGTTTTGATGCAGTCTCGCATGACCTTCTCATAAACAAGCTAGGAAAATGCAACCTAGATGGAGCAACTATAAAGTAGGTGCAAAACTAGTAGGAAAACCGTTCCCAGAGAATAATTATCAGTGGGTCACAGTGAGGCTGGAAGGACATAACAAGTGGGGTCCTGCAGGGATCAGTTTTGGGTCTGGTTCTGTTCAATATCTTCATCAGTGATTTGGATCATGGCATACATACCTCAGGTCAGGTGCCCACCAGGTACTATGCTTTAACCCTTTACTAACTATTCATGACACAGGGTGACAACACTTTATTCCTCCTGCCCCAATAAGAAAGAAATTGGGGATCCCAGAGCTGTCAAAATAAC
Source organism: Mauremys mutica (assembly GCF_020497125.1). Classification (NCBI taxonomy): domain Eukaryota; kingdom Metazoa; phylum Chordata; order Testudines; family Geoemydidae; genus Mauremys; species Mauremys mutica. The sequence goes on along the minus strand of NC_059076.1, from coordinate 2,189,642 downwards.
CATCCCAGGCTGCCGTGGGCTATACTAGGTGGGGTGGGTGTGCCAATGCAAATACCTGAAATTCCTTTCCACACTCCCCATACTTCACCACCAGATGTCAGGGGCCTGGGCAATTTCAAAGGGCCCCGTGAGGCCCTGCCGCACAGGAGTGATGCACATGCCTCCTAGCTGCAGAGGCAGCAGGTGCCCCTCCCCTCAATATTGCCCCATCCTGCTGCTCCAGGCTGGGACTCTCCTGCTAGGTGTGCAGAGCACAGGGTGGTGAGAGGTGCTGATGTCAGGATGACCCCCTGCCCCTGTACCCATCTCCGCAGAGCAGGGGAGGGGAGACAGGGCTCAGGAACAGAGGAGGAGAGCTTTCAGTCAGTGTCTTAAAGAGACAGCTCAGGCATCTCTCAAATTTCCCCAGAAGCCAGCACACACACTGTCCTCTCTCTCTCTCTCTCTCTCTCTCACACACACACACACACATACACACACACACACACACACACAAAATCCTGTTTCTGTCACAGACACTCTCTTTCACACACACACACTGTCCTGGCTGTCTGTGTCACACTGTCACTCACACACATGGTCCTGTCTCTGTGTCTCTCTCTCACACACACACACTGTCCTGCCTCTGTGTCACATTCACCTCCCAACACATACTGGTATTATTTTTGTTGTTACTACTTGGTACTTCCTGCAATGCACATCTATTCTCTGCAATTTTATTCTTTCAAAGTGTGTTTTGACTGGTCTATGCATTTCATAATTTTATTAATCTTATACTTAAATGTACTTCAAGTAGTGAGTTCTAAAATGTCCAACCTATCCTGGCTGGAATAATTGCCCCTGTGGTAACTTGTTAAACATAGATCTGATATTGGGAGTTTTGTTTATACTGGGGTGCCTGTCTGGACATGCCTCGGTGCACAGAACACAATGTATTGCTCACATGGATGAAAAAAGTATGAGGGAATATACCAGCCATGCAGTCACAGCACGGCCCAAATGTCAGGTGGACCCGCTTCATAGGGGGCCCATTGTCTATTCTGCCCCAGGGCCCACAATTGCTGTCAGCAGGCCTGCCCCCAGTATTTGCGACTTCAACTGCTTCATTCTGAGGGCCACCAGGAAAAGGTCAGTGGATCAAATTTCAGATTAGCTAGTTAAGGGTAGTGCTAGTGGACTACAACTAAGAGATACGGGGTGAAACTGAGCAAAGAAAAAAATGGGGTAAATGGAGAAATAGTGTTCAAAAGGCAAAAGATAAACATGATAACTCGACATGTCTATTCCACATCTAACTTCTAATTTTAAATAGAGTTGAGTAAATAGAGTAAATGAAGCCACCTTATTCAGCAAGTGGAGTCACATATTTTTAGGTTTGTGATATATAGACAGAAAGATCATAATTTCCTCAAATTTATTCAACAGATATCTTGTCATAATGTTTGCATTCTGGATGGCCCAATATTCAAAAATCAGGATGTGTTATTTAATAATGAATGGTCATATATCATACCGCATTGTCTCTATTCTGTTCTGTGCCTGGGTGAATGTGCAGCTATTTCACAAAGTAAACACACTTGTGTGTCTAACTTTTGTATTCTCTGTCCACACACTTTTATTAAACCCTATGCCCCCACCTATAGGGCTAGCCCCATGTGATGGGCCTTAGGGAGGGAGCACCCCCTGACTCACCTAACAGGCCTCTCCAGCCTGTCTGGGTTGCAGGGAGCACAACCAAAAAATCTGGGGGGCATATGACCCTGTGTGCTCCCCCTCCATGTGTTGCCTCTGGTAGGGGTGAAGATATGCTTGCTCACCCCAGGTGCCAAAATACCTGGCTATGGCTCTGTTCTGGGGGAAGATTGGAAGGATAGGGAGATTTTGATTTTTAATATATGTGTGGAGTAGAAAATATGCTGCTGTGTTGTTTTGTGAGGATTTCACCATTGCATCATCTAATGGATGGCGAGAATGGCGGTTCTGTTACACTCTTATATAAATCCAGATACATGAATACAACGTGTGCCCGAGAAATAGTTAAACATCACAGCCTGCCAGTTAGGCTACAGGTGTTCTAGTGCCGTGTCAGATCACTGTTTACCAGGAAGCCTGTGGGGTTTGATCTTTGAGGTCAGACCAGTTTCAGTTTTTGCTGGAGGTAGGATCATTTGCCCAGTTCAGAGTTTTGAATGAGTAGGCACTCAATATGGTTTTATTGTTAGACATTGTACTTTGGATAGTAATAAAACTGTATGGGAGCCCTAAGAGCATGCTCTGATAGCCAGGGCTGTAGCTGTTCCTCATAGCCCCAAAAGGCAGGGTTAGATATAGCTTTATGAAGGAAAGGGAATACCACTAGGGGCTTGTAACCCCTCTACCAACATATGTAATGAGAAAATACTCACTTCCCACAGCCTAACCACCTCTTCCTGCAGCTCCCATTGGCCAAGAATGGTGAACCATGGCCAGTGGGAGCTGTGGGCAGCTGTGCCTGCTGATGCTCAATGTCACCAGACTCCCACCGCCCACCAATGGCTTACCCTGATGAGCTGTGTGCGCCCCGCTGTTTGAATACCTCTGCCTTAGACTCTCCAGAACATCTTGCCATCCAGACAAACTGGACTTAGTGATAAATGGTCGCTTACACCAAAAACACACAATACTCAGGTTGTTTCCAGTACCAAAAAATCAGTCATTTACTCCAATCAGGTAGTAGAGTAGATCTTACACCAAAGATACTGCCTGTAGCCAGTCCTGTAATAAACTATCTAAAGGTTTATTAACTAGAAAAAAGAAATGAGAGTTATTTAAAAGTTAAAGCAAGCAACCATATACACACAAATGAGTTACCAATTCAAAGTGTCTTTCAGGGCAGACCCAGTATGTAGGAGATTTCTGGCTTCAGTTTGCTATCTGTAGCCCTGTCAGAATTCAAACAGCCAAGAAGATAAGAGGTTTGCCTGGGAAGAAGAACAAAGGACCGGGGAGGGGCAAATGGGATTGTATAGTCTGGGCTGCTGGAAGAAGAGACACTTCTAGACTGGAGGCTGGGAGAGAGTTCTGGGCTTTGGATGAGCCCAGATGAACTTTGCTGTAACTTTTCCATTCTCTGTAATAACCAAGGACTTTCTACACTGTGTTCCAGACATCTAACAAACCCTTCTGTTTGTACAGCCCTGGCTGACAGTCATTGCAGATTAAGGAAGTCGGGGTGGGGGGGCATTGCTCCCTTTGGGCGTGCAAGTCTTCCCCTGGTATCCAATTCAGGTGGACTCACTGCAGGGAGGAGGGAAGCAGGGGAGCTGAAGGCCCCAGAGTTCAGTCCCAGGAGGTAGTGAAGCCAAGGGGCTTACCTCAGAGAGTGAGTGTAACCCTAAGGGGGTTGGCACACTAAAGGCGTCCTCCAGGGACTATTTCTAAAAGTTCCCAATTGGAAAAAAGTGAGATAAAGTTAAAGAGAGAGAGAGAGAGAGAGAGAGAAGTGGGCATAGGGAAATTGAAAGTTGCATGGCCTAGCAGACTGAACACTGGACGGGAACTCAGAAAAGTTTTGTTCTTGTCCCGTATCTTCAACTTACGTTGGACAACTCAGTTCCCCTCTTTGTGCTTCAGTTTTCCCATCTGTAAAGCTGGGATAACTTGGTATCACCTGTGAGGAGCAGCAAACACTAGTGAGAACAGAAAATAAATAAATAAATAAATAAATAAAGAGGCCAAGAGAGATTACAGACATGGACAAAAAAGTACAACATGAGAGTCAACCTCAGAAAATGCAGCTAATGTAACTGAAGAAAAATAATTCAAAACCCCGGGTGCAATGGGAAGGAGAGGGCTGGGAACCCAGAAAGGCTCAGAGAGATGTAGGGGGAGGGTTGGAGCAAATTAGATGCGAGTTTGCAGTATGACATGGCTGCAGAAAAGGATGCCATTATATGGGCTGAACACAGAGGCACTTAAGAAACAATGAAGGGACAGAACAGGCCCTTTCTTGGGAGACTCCACCTTAAACACTCAGTTCCATAGGCACTGACTCCGTGGGTACTCTGGGGCTCAAGCACCCACGGAAAAAAATAAGGGGTGCTCAACACCCACTGGTTCCGCAGCCCCCAGGCTGGCCATGGACCAGCTGTTTGGCAGCCCCATCCATCAGGTGTTTTGTGGCCTTGGGGCTTGCCGCAGCCGCTGCTCCTGTGACAGGAGACGCTCCTCCAGCAGCGTCTTCTGCGCCTCTCCCCGCCCTGCTCTGCCTCTTCCCCTGAGACCCCTGCCACTCACTCCTCTCCGCCCCCTCCCCTGTCACTCACCCTTTAGACAGGAGGGGGCAGAAAGGAGTGAGCGGTGAGAAGGAGTGGAGAGGAGCGAGCGGCAGGTGGGCAGGCAGGGAGGCCTCAGGAGAGCAGGCAGACAGGAGTGGGCAGCAGGTGCGGGGAGCCTTAGGGGAGGGGGTGGAGTAGGAGTGGGGGCTCAAGGGAGAGGTAGACACCAGCAAAAACAAAAGTCAGTGCCTGTGCTCAGTTCAGCCCTAGGCACATTACCAGGAAGATATTGACAAACGGTTATGAGTTCAGAGAGAAGTCCCAAAAATATTCAGAGAATGAGGGACGGGGTGTACTGTGGGGAGTGACTGAAAGAGCAAAATCAGTTTGATGTCTCAGTGGTGTCTTGCTCCCCCAGGGTTTATTTTGAGCAGCTGAGTACTTACCAAAGGAATTGGGCCAAATTTTCAAAGGTATAGGAAGAGACCAAAGTGTTTAGAGGAGACATCAGAGTATTTGGGAGATTGCAGATGATAAAGACATTGCGGAGGTGGGGCAGACTTGGTAGTGGTGAGGAGAGAGAAGAGATGCTCTTAGATATCAGCTAAATGTATGTGGTTGTGCTGAGTGTGAAGCAACACCTGTAATTGAGTATTTCCTGGTGTTCTGGTGAGTCTGTGGTTTGTATTTTCTTGTTACTCTAACACTAATATTCATTGGAGTGAGTTGTGGAGTGACCTCTAGCTGAGCATTTCCTGCTTTCTAAGGGTTGCGTCTGAGATACTAAATTCCACATGCCACACACATACTGGGAGCAGAAGCCCTCGCTATGCAGGAGCTACCATAGCTCTAGCTTGGCAGAAAGTTTTGTAGGTGAACATTCTGTGTTTCTATGAGCATTTGTTGGGGCATTTAGGACACTGGGTTTAATGTGTGCCCTTGTCTAGTGTGGACTTTCTGGAGTGTTACTGAATAGGGATTGTACCACATCTATATGGGCAGCCAGGCTATTTTCAACACCAGCCCAGAGATTAGATGAATCTTTCATTGACAGCTATTATCAAAAATGGGTGATTTTCCTAGCACAGATGGGGCCACTGAGTCCCTCCCATTTTCCCTGCAGGGAGGTGCTCTCAATGATAGGGGGATAAGCTTATCAATGTTCCTCAGAGGACAAAGGTGTTTGTTCAGTCTCCTGGGAGTAGCTCCTTGGAACTGGACCAATACAAATACAGCCAGGACCTTTGGACTGACCCAATTGCTGAGGAGTGAGGCACCTTTCTGCTGTGAGATGAACAAACCTCAGGATAAGTGGTGGTGACAAGGAACTTGTTCATTCTGTCATACAAAGAACAATGGCAGCTGCAGATCCTTTAAAAGCCATTAAAGATGAAGTTACTTGTTCCATCTGTTCGGATTTATTTAAAGACCCTGTGACTACTGAGTGTGGACACAGCTTCTGCAAACAATGTATCACTGAGCACTGCATGGAAAAGGAGTTTGACATTGTCTGTCCTCAGTGCAAAAAGAGGTTCTGAAAGAACAATTTAAGACCAAACAGGGAGCTGAAGAATATTGTGGATTCAATATCCCAGTTATTAAGTTCACAAAGAGTGGAAAAACCTGTAGGAGGAAATACGTGTGAGAGACACCAAGAGCCTTTGAAGCTGTACTGCAAAGAGAATCAGACCCCCATTTGCATGGTGTGTGAAAGATCCCAGGCTCACCGAGCTCACACTGTGGTTCCTGTGGAAGAGGCTGTCCAGGAGTACAGGGTAAGGAACCTTATTTATCTTTGTTCATTAAAATTCAGAGGAATATAGTATGGAGTGGTAAAGCTTGTTCAGGAAGGAAGGCATGGTAAACCTGTGGAACTCATTGCCAAGGGATGTTGTGAGGGCCAGAAGTAAAGCTGGGTTCAGAAAAGTTCATGGAGGATAGGCCCATCAATGGCTATTAGCCAAGATGGCTAAGCCTCAGACTACCAGAAGCTGGGACTGGACAACAAGGGATAGATCACTTTATAATTGCCATGTTCTGTTTATTCTCTTGGAAACATCTGGCTTTGGCCACTGTCAGAAGACAGGATACTGGGCTAGATGGACCATTGATCTGACCTGGTATGGGCGTTCTTATATTCGGTACATATCACCACCACCACATTAACTCTGCCCTTTGCAGGGCAATAGACACTGGAAATGGTACAGTTAAGGTGAGTCCACAATAAGCAGATATGAAGAAAGAGTAAGAGAATGTGCCATTGGTTGTCTGTGTTCCATGGATTTGAATTCCAGCATGTGCCTGCATGCACAGCACCTGAATGAGTGTTAGGTGCAGCTCTACTGAGCAGTGGAAGGATTAGCTGGTGCAGCTTGGCAGAGCTGTCACTGTAATATGACAAGAGGGGCAGGTGTATCTTGAGGGATCAATCGTGCCTCATTTCACTCTGATCTCTCTAGGATGTCTCTCCAGAGGTGCACTGGGGTTTTTCTTGCCTTAGGGATTGTCTGCAATCTGGTGTCAGACATGCCAGTGGTCCCCGGGGATTACTGAGGGGTTCATGAAGGCAATGGCTCAGAAGGAGTGCTCAGGACAAGGGTGGTAACTTTTGCAGGTCTGGAGTGGTTTGTGTGGAGCACACGCTGTATTTGAGTGTAGACAGATGCAGGTAACTTCTGTTTGCTACACTGGACCTAAACCCAAGTTTTCCCTCCCCTCCTGGCTGTTCTTCCTGCTGGATGGAACCAGGAAAAGGGTGGCAGAGAGGAGCAGGTGGTGGGAGCAGCAGCAAGAGCAATCAGATGCAGCAGGGTCAGAATTTGAGGGGCTCTGCCCCACAATGCAGCATGTACCATCTACCCCAGCCAGAGCTGCCAAGTCTTCTGTGACTCCTTGTCCTACCCCAGCAATGGCTCGGAGCAAGGTGTTAAACACAAAGAGAAATTTATGCGAATATGCAAACTGCATGCATATATGCTAATTAGCACATTAAATAATTTACATAGAATACCACACATGGAGCAGCACAAAACTTGACCACTGTGGTCAAAGCTGAGATTCTGCATTGTCATGTGAGGGAGATTATGTGTTGTGTGTTGCTTTCTCCGTTGGAGGAGGAAGGGACACTGGCCAATGTGATAAGCGTGCAGGGAAGGACATGGTGGGGAGTATCCCCTTCCTTGGCAATTCCTTGCTTTTATGGATTTAGATCAGTGGGGTTAGGCCTTAGGCCACTTTGACTCATCTTTAACATCACTTGTAGGATATCATAATAGGGCCTAGAGGAAGGTTCCCTCGTGACACAGACGTAATATTTCCTGCTTCAGAATCTAAATAGGAAATATAAAGTGTGACCCCATCTAATAACATTGCTGCCTCTTAGACTCCAGCAGTTAGCTGGTATCTGGGGCTCACTGGGTTGTTTCCATTCACAGGAGAAATGGATTATACAAATCAAGAGTTTCTTTGGGGCAATCCAGTTTATTTAACGGACACAATAGAAAGAAGCAACATCCTGCTGTTCCCTTGCTCACTGTTTCCAAACCCCTGTCTCCTGCCAGTCCTGTGCCCCGGTGAGCTCTGTCCAGCCAGGGGGCCTCTGTCCTTCCCATAATGTGTCCCCCTTCCCCGCATGTTTCTGGCTCACTCGGCCCTTCTCCCCAGCAACTGGGCCAGGGTAGAGAGCAGAGGGAGCGGCATGGATCAAGTGTTGTCCTTCCGGCTGAGGGTAGCTGCTCTGGGTCTCTGCCTGTGCAGCTGGACACCGCCTCCTAGGTCCTAGTGTCCACCTGTTTCCTGTAGAATGATGAGTGCCTGGGGGAGCAGGGCAATGGGGGTGGAGGGGAAGAGGCAGTGGAGAAGGGGGGTGGGATAAAGCATGGGGAAGAGAAGAGGATGAGGGAGTGGGGATGGGGAACAGAAGGGGCCACAGAAATGGACAGTGGGAAGCAGGAGACGGGCATTTGGCGTCCCCTTGGCAGGAGCAGCAGCCCCAACAGGGAGGTGGCCACAGCAGCACCAGGAGGCATCCCTGCAGCAGCCGGTGCCTCAGCTCCTGCGCTCAGGTCACCACAGCCGGGGCTCCCTTGTTAAGCCAGCGCATCACTTCCCACACCGGCAGCCCAATCCAGGTGTGGGAGAGAGCCAGTGAGCCAAGGGACCTGGCTCCAACGTGCATGTATGTGTACATGCATCCACGTGCATGCTTTGCCCCGCCACAAAGCTAGTAGTCAAACTACACCTATGTTTGCACATTGCAGACCACAGAAGCTCACCCACTCCTTCAATCATAGAATCATAGAACCATAGAATCTCAGGGTTGGAAGGGACCTCAGGAGGTCATCTAGTCCAACCCCCTGCTCAAAGCAGGACCAACCCCAACTAAATCATCCCAGCCAGGGCTTTGTCAAGCCTGACCTTAAAAACCTCTAAGGAAGGAGATTCCACCACCTTCCTAGGTAACCCATTCCAGTGCTTCACCATCCTACTAGTGAAAAAGTTTTTCCTAATATCCAGCCTAAACCTCCCCCTCTGCAACTTGAGACCATTACTCCTTGTTCTGTCATCTTCTACCACTGAGAACAGTCTAGATCCATCCTCTTTGGAACCCCCTTTCAGGTAGTTGAAAGCAGCTATCAAATCCCCCCTCATTCTTCTCTTCTGCAGACTAAACAATCCCAGTTCCCTCAGCCTCTCCTCATAAGTCATGTGCTCCAGCCCCCTAATCATTTTTGTTGTCTTCCGCTGGACTCTCTCCAATTTATCCACATCCTTCTTGTAGTGTGGGGCCCAAAACTGGACACAGTACTCCAAATGAGGCCTCACCAGTGCTGAGTAGAGGGGAATGATCACATCCCTTGATCTGCTGGAAATGCCCCTACTTATACAACCCAAAATGCCATTAGCCTTCTTGGCAACAAGGGCACACTGTTGACTCATATTCAGCTTTTCGTCCACCGTAACCCCTAGGTCCTTTTCTGCAGAACTGCTGCCCAGCCATTCGGTCCCTAGTCTGTAGCAGTGCATGGGATTCTTCCGTCCTAAGTGCAGGACTCTGCACTTGTCCTTGTTGAACCTCATCATATTTCTTTTGGCCCAATCCTCTAATTTGTCTAGGTCCCTCTGTATCCTAGCCCTACCCTCCAGCGTATCAACCACTCCTCCCAGTTTAGTGTCATCTGCAAACTTGCTAATGGTGCAGTCCACACCATCCTCCAGATCGTTAATGAAGATATTGAATAAAACCGGCCCCAGCACCAACCCTTGGGGCACTCCACTTGATACTGGCTGCCAACTAGACATGGAACCATTGATCACTACCCGTTGAGCCCGACCATCTAGCCAGTTTTCTATCCACCTTACCGTCCATTCATCCAGCCCAGACTTCTTTAACTTCCTGGCAAGAATACTGTGGGAGACTGTATCAAAAGCTTTGCTGAAGTCCAGAAATAGCACATACACTGCTTTCCCCTCATCCACAGAGCCGGTTATCTCGTCATAGAAGGCAATTAGGTTAGTCAGGCATGACTTGCCCTTGGTGAATCCATGCTGACTGTTCCTGATCACTTTCCCCTCCTTTAAGTGGTTCAGGATTGATTCCTTGAGGAACTGTTCCATGATTTTTCCAGGGACTGAGGTGAGACTGACTGGCCTGTAGATCCCTGGATCTTCCTTCTTCCCTTTTTTAAAGATGGGCACTACATTAGCTTTTTTCCAGTCATCCGGGACCTCCCCCGATCGCCATGATTTTTCAAAGATAATGGCCAATGGCTCTGCAATCACATCCACCAACTCCTTTAGCACCCTCGGATGCAGCGCATCCGGCCCCATGGACTTGTGCTTGTCCAGCTTTCCTAAATAGCCCTGAACTACTTCTTTCTCCACAGAGAGCTGGTCACCTCCTCCCCATACCATGCTGCAGAGTGCAGCTGTCTGGGAGCTGACCTTGTCTGTGAAGACAGAGGCAAAAAAATCATTGAGTACACTAGCTTTCTCCACATCCTCTGTCACTAGGTTCCCTCCCTCATTCAGCAAGGGGCCCACACTTTCCTTGACTTTCTTCCTGTTGCTAACATACCTAAAGAAACCCTTCTTGTTACTCCTAACATCTCCGTCTAGCTGCAACTCCAAGTGTGATTTGGCCTTCCTGATTTCACACCTGCATGCCTGAACAATACTTTTATACTCCTCCAATCTTCCACTTCTTGTAAGCTGTTCTTTTGTGTTTAAGACGAGCAAGGATTTCACTGTTAAGCCAAGCTGGTCGCCTGCCATATTTACTTTTCTTCCTACACATCGGGATGGTTTGTTCCTGAAACCTCAATAAGGTTTCTTTGAAATACAGCCAGCTTTCCTCGACTCCTTTCCCCGTCATGTTACTCTCCCAGGGGACCTTGCCCATCAGTTCCCTGAGGGAGTCGAAGTCTGCTTTTCTGAAGTCCAGGGTCTCTGTTCTACTGCTTTCCCTTTTTCCTTGTGTCAGGATCCTGAACTCGACCATCTCATGGTCACTGCCTCCCAGGTTCCCATCCACTATTGCTTCCTCTACTATTTCTTCCCTGTTTGTGAGCAGCAGGTCAAGAAGAGCTTTTCCCCTAGTTGGTTCCTCCAGCACTTGCACCAGGAAATTGTCCCCTACACTTTCCAGAAACTTCCTAGATTGTCTGTGCACTGCTGTATTGCTCTCCCAGCAGATATCAGGGTGATTAAAGTCACCCATGTGAACCAGGACCCAATAGTCCCATAACCTCTAGCTCAGTTACTGAAGTCCTCTAATCTTGATTTAAAGAGTTCAAGTTACAGAGTATCCATCATTTACGCTTGTTCAAACCAGTCTGGGACCTGTGTCCCATACTGCAGAGTAAGGAGAAACCCCCACAGATTTGCTGCCTCTCTCACACACAGAGCTCATTGAATAAGTCCATTGCCCCTCTCTTTGCAGTCACAGAACCCCTCAGCCCACATGGTTTAGCTTCTGATCAAGCCTTGACATTAGGACCATTGCCTTGGATGGTGGCTTCTTTCTATCCAGCTATCACACTACATAAAGGGGCTTTATTGTTCCTTTTGTTTAGCCTGAAAGGAGCACACCAATCATCTTTAATCTGGCTATGAATGTTTATAGATTCAAGATCCACTTGATGGCAGCTATTAACCCCTTCCTGCATAACTATGTATTTTTTTCTTTTGTAACTTTTTTTACTAAAGGAAACAGTAACGAAGCACCTGGAGGTAATTGAGTCCACCTGTCAGAAACTGCTCCTGCTTGAGGGCAAGGACTGGAAGCACTTTCCTCACAGTGCACAACAGGAGAAGGAGCATCAGAGATTGAAGAAACTAACTGACAAAGTAGCAACACTTTTAAAGGTAAACTCCTCTGTGGCAAACTGCTATTAAAGGGGAAGTCTCAGGTGGTCAGTGATGAGCAGCTGACAATCAGTTCTGCTTCTGCCACACGAACAGCAGCATATCTGTTCAGCCTGAATGACAATTTTCCATTAAAAGAACAAAGGAAGAAAGAACAAAAGCAGAGAGCGCACCATGTGTGTGTTAGTTCTCTGTAATAGCCTGCAGATGCACACACACATCTATGGACCTTGCAAATAGACCTCTGCCTTTAACGACTGGGCCCTATGGAGGAGGAGACACCCAGCTGGAAGCACAATACATGGGCTGTTGTTTTTACACCAGGGGGACAGATTTTCAAAAGAGCTCACACTGAGCAGCTCCCACCCATTGAGCACAGATGGGAGCTGAGCTCTGTGGACAAACTGTCCATTAAGGGCCAAATGGCAGCAAGTGCAGGGGATGCAGAGAACCCCTCCCACACCACACACAAGCAGGTCGCAGCCATGGTTTGGCGGGCTATGCTCAGGTGCTGCCCAAAATGCTGACACGCCTGGCAGGCTGTGTCTAGGTACATCCAGTACAACTGCACATATCTTCCTAATAACAATCTGAAATGGAATTCTTGCTGTGAGCAGAAACAAGGGACTTCCAGAAAAAAAATCTGTAGATCGGATTGTAAAACAAACTCCAGAGTGTCAGGTTTAAACCATATTGCAGAATGGCATCTGAATGTTATTGTTTTTCTCTTCCCTTCTAGATGGATATAGAGAGCCGCAAGCAAAGGTGAGTGTATGAAATTCATAGGGCTGTGGGTCCATATTCACAACAGTGTAAAGGGAGCTTGACAAAGTGGACAGTACTAGATGCTAGATCCCAATTTCAACTCTATTCTTCTGAGTCACCCTGCTTTTTTACTGCAGTAATTTAATTTCAGCAGGAAGTTTAACATGTGTAAAGCTATGGGTACACTACAGAGCTTACAGCGGTGAAGCTGCACCAATGCAGCTGTGCTACTGTAGCACTGCTAGTGCAGACTCTCTAAACCAATAGGAGAGAGTTCTCCTGTCGAATTAATAACTTCAGTTCCTGTGAGAGGCAGTAGCTATGTCAGTGGACAAAGCTCTGCCACCAATGTAGCACTGTCCTCACCAATGCTTAGGTTGATGTAACATATTGTCATTCAGGTGGGTGGCTTATTCACACCCTCCAAGTGACATAACTTATACCAACCTAAGTTGGGTATTGTGACAGACCCAAACCAGTGGGGTACAGGAGTCTGGTAGAGGGCAAATATACTGGTCACTGGATGAGTAGTTTTCTGTTCCCTGAGTGACCAGAGCAGGGGCTGCACTAGAGTAATCAGGAACCTGCTAGAACTAATTAAGGCAGACAGGCTGATTAGAACACCTGCAGCCAATCAAGGCAGGCTAATCAGGGCACCTGGGTTTACAAAGGAGCTCACTCCAGTCAGGGAGGGGGGAGCCAGAGGAGAGGAAGTGTGTGAGAGGAGCTGGGAGCAAGAGGCACAAGGAGCTGAGAGTGAGAGGCTGTGCTGCTGGAGGACTGAGGAGTACAAGCGTTATCAGACACCAGGAGGAAGGTCCTGCGGTGAGGATAAAGAAGGTGTTTGGAGGAGGCCATGGGGGAGTAGCCCAGGGAGGTGTAGCTGTCATGCAGCTGTTAACAGGAGGCACTATAGACAGCTGCAATCCACAGGGTGCTGGGCTGGAACCCGGAGTAGAGGGCGGGCCTGGGTTCCCCCCAAACCTCCCAACTCCTGATCAGACACAGGAGAAGTTGACCCAGACTGTGGGGAAGATCACTGAGGTGAGCAAATCTGCCAATAAGCGCAGGACCCACCAAGGTAAAGGAAGAACTTTGTCATAGTATGTACTTAGCCTAAGTTATAGAAAGGAAAGAAAATAACAAAATAAATTTTTCCCCCTTCTCCTTTTCCTCCATGTGACTGGAGAGATCTTAACTGGCCACTTCCCCCTTGCAATCTGTCCTAACTACTCATGCTAAACGATCTGTTCCACCTTGTATTTAGCTGTGACACTCCGATTATTACCTTTTCCCGACCTGAAGAAAAGCTCTGTGTAAACTTGAAAGCTTGTCCATCTCACTAATAAAAGCTGGTCTAATAAAAGATATTATCTCAGCCACCTTGTCTCTCTAAAGAGATTTTAGAATTTTTCAGTGATTTGGCCAGTCCATATCTGCTAAATCTTATGTTGCTATGTTAATCATTTGTTGGCTATTTTAAACGTCTTTCTTCCCTTCCTTCCTTCCACCCCTACCCCTACCTTCAGTAAATTGAGTTAATGGATAAAGAGTGGGGTTAATGATTAGAATAATTATTGTGTTTAGGTTTGGAGATGTCACTTCTCAGACACAGCCACCTGAATCTGAATGGAAAGGCTTCTCCTCTGGAAGGAAAATTGCCATGGACCCAGAGTTACAGGGACACAAAGGTATCACAATGGGTCTGGTGTCTGTGCATAAGGATTTGGGGGTTTATGGAGTTACCAGAATTGATCAGCACCTGGGAGCAACATATCAGTCTCTGTGTAATGGAACCTGAGACCACAGACCATTCAGCTCAGGCCATCTTCATACTGGCCCATGGTGGTCACCATTTGTCCAGGAAAATGTTACTCTTGTCCCTGTGACTGGGTCCTGAAGGGAGTCCCTTCACTCCTGACTCAGGGCATGTCTACACTAACCGGGGATCGACACTGATGTGATCGATGCACTGGGGGTCAATTTAGCAGGTCTAGTGGAGAACCGCCAAATCAATGGCAAAGCGTTCTCCTGTTGACTCTGGTACTCCACCAGAACAAGAAGCGTGAGGTAAGTCAACAGGAGTTGAATATCTTAGGGCAACTTACCCCATAGTGGTGACAAGGCCTCAGCCTCTTGGTTCTCTCCAGCAGGCAGATGGCCTGTTCCCTGTGACCTGCTGGAATTGGGGTCTTGGCCAGTCTTTTCCTTTATAGACTGTTTTTCATTTTCTCATTCCCAGTTAGCACTTTGAATTTGCATCACTCTGGCCAAACACAAATGTGAAATCCAGGTAATCAGGTCATTTTTTTTTTTTTGGTCCTGCCAAATGTATATGCATCACACAATTCCTCCCACAGCTAATAAGTGGCCTTTAGCTCCTTCCCTTTCCGCCTTAAGGACATTACATCTTAAATTTCAAAAGTGCCCCTGATTCTGGGTGCCCAACTGAGATTCCAGAGACCTGATTTTTCAGTGCTGTCAAAGAACAACACTTCCCATTTAAGTCAAAAGAGGCTGTGAGTGCTGAGCACCTCATCAAAATGGGGGAGAGGGGGGTTGGGTGTCATTACCCAAAAATAATAATTTTGGAAGGTCCTTTAAAGTAAGTCTTGAGCAGATTTGGCTCACTTTCTGTTGCCAATAAAACAGCTCTGCAGGAGACACAAAGAAGTCAAGATAAAGTGGCTCTGAGGGTGAGTGGTTCTGTGGGGTGGGGAGGTTTGTAGCTGAGGTGCAGGTGATGGAATCTAGTCAGAGAAACTCCTGCTACTTTTCAGCTGGGAAGGGGGATGGGCAACAGGGGCTGGGATGCTTCACAACAGGGAACATGGTGTAAATAACCCACAATTACCTCACCTGCAGAGAGAGAGAACATCAGAGAGCAAGTGTCTGTGAAACAACAGGAGACGGCAAGTCACGTCATTCATATCTGTGAAGAGGCTCCAGATCCCAAATATGGACTGGACCATGCATCCCTAGATCCAGGAGTTCACACTATCAGCAACACAAGAGAAGATGATGAGCACAAGGTACAAAATAACAATTTAGCGTAAATGTTTCCACTACTGGAAATATCATTATTTCTACTCCAAGAGCCAACTGTTAGTGCCTGGCTGGGGTGCTTGATTCATTGGGTAAAGCCAGCATTTATCTCTCGGGATTTCAGCCACCCTGGTACCCAATGGGCAGCCAACTTTTGTCAGTTTGAATTGCACTGAATATGACCTTGTTCTTGTGCTGTGAGACTGTGGGAACAGAAGCTTCCAATCTTCCTTCTCGAGGCTATTCATTATTTTATATATTTCATCATGTTTCCTCTTATTTATCTCCTTTTTAAGATAGAACAGTAGCTTAAATATTTCTCTCCAATGTGTGGAGAATGGATTTTATTTACCATCATGCTGCCCATTGCCCAGGTCTGTTTAGATCTCTCTGAAGTTCCCCATAGTCCTTTCTGCTCCTGAATAGCCTAAAGAACTATGTGACTTCTGCACATTTTGCTCCCTCACAGCTCACCCCATTTTACATTATTTATATTAAATAATTTGGGACCTTATATGGAACCTTGAGTTTATGCTGTTAACCTTTGGCCATGATGAAAACTAACCATTTCATCTACTCTTTGTTTTCTGTCACACACAGTTTTTGATCCATGGCAATAGTCTGTCTCTCACCCCATGACCACTTAGCTTCTTTTGTCTCTTTAAAATGGAGATAAGCCTGTCTCCTAGAGCTGGACGGGACCTTGAAAGGTCAACACATCCAGCCCCCTACCTTCACTAGCAGGACCAAGTACCATCCCTGATGGATTTTTGCCCCAGAGCCCTAAGTGGCCCCCTCAATGACTGAGCCCACAACCCTGGGTTTAGCAGGCCAATGCTCAAACCACTGAGCTATCCCTTGTGTGGGATGTTTTTGTCAAAGGTCTTTTGGAAGGCTCAATACATTATGTTAACTCATTCATCTTTATCATGCACCTTATTGACACATTGCAACAATTCTGAGAGATCAGAGAGAGACAATTTTCCTTTGCAGAATCTGTGCTGATTAGTCCCTATCACATCATGGTCTTCTGGATGTTTTGTTTTTCTGCTTTTAATTGTTATTTCAACCAATTTGCTGGGCACAGATGTAAGGTGTAATATTTCCCTCCAACCCTTTGGAACAGTGGCTGTGCTTAATGACAGATTACATAGTTTTGTTAGCTGCTCATGTAACACTTTCTGGTGTGGTGTTCTGTCCCATCTAGTGGCACTGAGATGAGAGAGAGAGAGCAAGAGAGAGCGATTAATGAGTTTGCTCTATAGCCTTAGCTAATAGCCAGTTGGCTTTTAGTTCATGTGATAGAGGCTCATGCACTAAGCTCCCGAGATCCCAGGTTCAATCCTGCCCATCAACAACCACAAACTGTTGGTGTTACACTCAGCTTCAGCCATTTCATACTTAATCCCCTTCAGAAACCTGCAGGCTCCTGCTGAATGATTTCACTTTTGAGGAATTTCAGTGCCCCATAAATGCACCACCAGTACCACCACCCCTTCCACCATCTCCTCAAGCCCCTCCCTGGTTGGTCAGCAGTGCTGTGTCGGGGATAGGAAGCCCAGATGGTGGTGTGGGGCTGGAATGCTATGGGAGGCACCAGCTGTCACACAGAAAATGACACCAGAGAGGCCAGTGCAAGAGCACCAGCCAGGAGGAATCAGGGCTTGGCTGGGATAGGGTCACTGTACTGTTTATCATAAAATATCAGGGTTGGAAGGGACCTCAGGAGGTATCTAGTCCAACCCTCAGCTCAAAGCAGGACCAATCCCCAACTAAATCAGATGGATGTGCACAGCCCCTTCCTCGTATACTAGGCTTAGATTTGGGGTAGGCACTCGATCTCCATTCTCCCACCCTTTCCTCTGTCCAGCTGGTACGGGCATTGCTCACAGGCCCATCAACTCCCCACCTCTCCATGGCCCCTCCCAGCTTACTAGAGTCACAGAGTGGTAAGGGGGTAGTGGGAGCTTGTAGCTGCATGGTGAAGAAGTATGCTCAGGAACGTCCTGTCTCTCCCCCCAATTATGCCCATCTCACTGTCACCACTGCTTCAAAAAAAAAAAGGGAAATTCCTTGCCAAAAGTTTTGTTAACAGCGTTAAAGTTGCCCAGTGCTGCCTTGGGCATTGCAGAATGTCTGCTGCCTCCACTCTTAAACCTCTAACACTCAACTGCCTTAACTCTGCCTTCTGTCGTAATTAATGAATTAATAATATTATAACACTCCAGATAATTCTGAGCACAGCAAGGCCAGAGCACACAAGTACCATAGAATAAGCTGTAGTGCATTGCTATGTAGACCACCACATGGCTACAAATTCCCATGGCAAGAATAGACCATTATAACTTAAAAAAGTAGACTTGACAGACTCCATTTTTAAAAAGAATTTTGACGGATAACTCCAACGTTTATTTTTAAACATTTTATTCAATGTTTATCTATTAAATTTTCATAATTGCATGAAATAATGGTCAGAAAATGATGATATCAAAACATACAAAGTAAATATCTTTAAATTGAACTCTAATAAGTTCTCAAGCAGCATTTTTCTTAACTTGTCTATCTGTTAATTTTAATTATCAATGGAAATATATTTTCATTCATTTGTGTGTGTGCAGTGGAATGTATGTTAACAACATTTATTGGTAAAAATCTAGCTCTTCCAAATCTATAAATACATCAGCACAGAAATGAGGGAGCCCTCATGTTATAGATGCATCTCTCCACATCTGGCAGAATAGGATTCTGTATCCTAGAAAGCAATGACACTGAAAAGACTTAGGGTTGTGGTGAACACTCAAATTGAAAGTGAGCTCCTAGCATAATGCTGTAGCTAAGTGGGCCAGTGTGATCCTTGGATGTATGAAGGAGGTGAATATCAAGCATGGAGGTAGTTTCACCAATGTCATATATGGAGGTAAAACCACCTCCATGCTTGATATTTCCCTCCTTCATACATCCAAGGATCACACTGGTCCTCTCGGCTCCAGCACTATGCTAGGAGCTCACTTTCAATTTGGGTGTTCACCACAGCCCCAAGTCCTTTTCAGTGTCACTGTATTCTAGGATACAGTCCCCCATTCCATTAATGTGACCTGCATTCTTTGCTTTTTGACTTTGCAATTACCTGTATTTAAACAAATGTTGTTCAAATAAACCCACCTTATCATGTGATCTAGATCAGTCTGTATAACATCATTATTTACCTCTTCTTCAGTTTTTGTGTCATCTGCAAATGTTATCATCAATGATTTTATGTCTTCTTACAGGTCATCAATAAAGATACCCAATAGTATTAGTCCAAGTCCACAGATCCCTGTGGCACATCACTAGAAACACCCTATTAGTGATGATTCTGTATTAATTGATAACGTCAGATGTATCACTTAACCAGTTTTTAATCCATTTCATATATAACCTATTGTTTGTGTAATCAGAATGATTTCCAAGACATATTATAAAGGATGACTTGCGAGAGAGGACAAAGGTGGAAAGCAGAAGGTGATGTCTGTTGTTTTGTTTGTCAAACACTCCCCAGTACAGAACAGAATTGGATTTTTCTTTTGTTTCTCTTTCTTCTAGGTGGATGTAAAGGGCAGCAGGGAAAGGTGGGTTTGTGTATTTTACTATGATGTGCTGGGAAGGTCGATTCCGCCACCGCCTTTTGCAGTGGTGGAGTACCGGAGTTCGAACTATCGCTTCCGGAGTTCGAACTATCGCGTCCAGATTAGACGCGATAGTTCAAACTCCGAGAAGTCGAACTCACCGCGTCGACCCGGCTCGTAAGTGTAGACTAGCCCTTAGATGCATGTACACAAACACAAGAAGCCTGGGAAACAAGCAGGGTGAACTGGAAATCCTGGGACAGTCAAAGAACTAAGATGTGATTGGAATAACAGAGACTTGGTGGGATAACTCACATGACTGGAGTACTGTCATGGATGGGTATAAACCGTTGAGGAAGGACAGACAGGGAAGAAAAGGTGAAGGAGTTGCACTGTATATAAGAGAGCAGTATGACTGCTCAGAGCTCCGGTATGAAACTGGAGAAAAACCTGTTACATAACAACATAAATACGGATGTACTGGGTCAGACCAATGGTCCATCTAGCCCAGTATCCTGTCTACTGACAGTGGCCAATGCCAGGTGCCCCAGAGGGAGTGAACCTAACAGGTAATGATCAAGTGATCTCTCTCCTGCCATCCATCTCCACCCTCTGACAAACAGGCTAGGGACACCATTCCTTACCCATCCTGGCTAATAGCCATTGATAGACTTAACCTCTAAGAATTTATCTAGTTCTCTTTTAAATCTTCTTATAATCCTAGCCTTCACAACCTCCTCAGGCAAGGAGTTCCACAGGTTGACTGTGCGCTGTGTGAAGAAGAACTTCCTTTTATTTGTTTTAAACCTGCTGCCCATTGATTTCATTTGGTGACCCCTAGTTCTTGTATTATGGGAATAAGTAAATAACTTTTCCTTATTCACTTTCTCCACATCACTCATGATTTTATACACCTCTATCATATTCCCCCCTTAGTCTCCTCTTTTCCAAGCTGAAAAGTCCTAGCCTCTTTAATCTCTCCTCATATGGGACCCTCTCCAAACCCCTAATCATTTTAGTTGCCCTTTTCTAAACCTTTTCTAATGCCAGTATATTTTTTTGAGATGAGGAGACCATATCTGTATGCAGTGTTCAAGATGAGGGCATACCATCGATTTACATAAGGGCAATAATATATTCTCTGTCTTATTCTCTATCCCCTTTTTAATGATTCCTAACATCCTGTTTGCTTTTTTGACCGCCTCTGCACACTGCGTGGACATCTTCAGAGCACTATCCACAAAGCCTCCAAGATCCTTTTCCTGACTCGTAGCCAAATTAGCCCCCATCATATTGTATGTATAGCTGGGTTTTTTTTTTTCCAAATGTGAAGTACTTTACATTTATCCTGTTGAGAGTCTTTGGGTTAATCTTAGAGGGAAGAGCAAAACGGGTGATGTCATGGTGAGCAGACCAGGAGGATGAGGTAGACAAGGCTTTCTTCAGACAACTAACTGAAGTTTCCAGATCACAGGCCCTGGTTCTCACTGGGGATTTCAATCACCCTGACATGTGCTGGGAGAGCAATACAGCAGTGCACAGACAATCCAGGAAGTCTGGGACAACTTCCTGGGTACAAGTGCTGGAGGAACCAACAAGGGGCCGTGCTCCTCTTGACCTGTTGCTTACAAACTGGGAAGAATTGATAGGTGAAGTAGAAGTGAGTGGCAACCTGAGCAGCAGTGACCATGAGATGGTTGAGTTCAGGATCCTGACAAAAGGAAAAAGGAGAATACGGACCCTGGACTTCAGCAAAACAGAAGTCTTATTGAGGGTGCAGGAACAAACCATCCCAATGTGCAGAAAGAATAGCAAATATGGCAGGTGACCAGCTTGGCTTAACAGTGAAATCTTTGGTGAGTTTAAACATAAAAAGAAGGGTTTCTATAGGTATGTTAGCAACAAGAAGTAGGTCACGAAAAATGTGGGCCCCTTACTGAATGGGGGCGGCAACCTAGTGATTGATGATGTAGAAAAAGCTGAAGTACTCAATGCTTTTTTTTCCCACTCAGTCTTCCCAGACTAGGTCAGCTCCCAGACTGCTGCCCTGGGCAACACCATATGGGGAGGAGGTGAGCAGCCCTCAGTGAGGAGAGAACAGGTTAAGGACTATTTAGAAAAGTTGGACATGCACAAGTCCATGAGTCCAGATCTAATGCAGCTGAGGGTGCTGAGGGAGTTGGCTGATGTGATGGCAGAGCCATTGGGCATTATCTTTGAAAACTTGTGGCGATTGGGAGAGGTCCCGGACAACTGGAAAAAGGTAAATATAGTGCCCATCTTTAAAAAGCGGAAGAAGGAGAACCCAGGGAACTACAGACCGGTCTGCCCCACTTCAGTCCCCAGCAAAATCATGGAGCAGGTCCTCAAGGAATCCATTTTGAAGCACTTGGAGGAGAGGAAGGTGATCAGGAACAGTCAACATGGATTCACCAATGGCAAGTCATGCCTGACCAACCTGATTGCCTTCTATGATAAGATAACTGGTGCTGTGGATCTGGTGGAAACAGTGGACATGATATATCTTGACTTTAGCAAAGTTTTTGATATGGTCTCCCACAGTATTCTTGCCAGCAAGTTAAAAAAGTATGGATTTGATTAATGGACTATAAGGTGGATAGAAAGCTGGCTAGATTGTCGGGCTCAATGGGTAGTGATCAATGGCTCCATGTCTAATTGGCAGGCAGTATCAAGCGGAGTGCCCCAGGTCTTGGGGCTAGTTTTGTTCAACATCTTCATTAATGGTCTGGATGATGGGATGGATTGCGCCCTCAGCTATTTCACATAAGACACTAAGCTAAAGGGAGAGAGAGATTCACTGAAGGGTAGGGATAGGGTCTAGAGTAGGGTGACCCGATGTCCCGATTTTATAGGGACTGTCCCGATTTTTGGGTCATTTTCTTGTATAGGCTCCTATTACCCCCCACCCGCTGTTATGATTTTTCATATTTGCTCTCTGGTCATCCTAGTCTAGAGTGACCTAGACAAATTGGAGGACTGGGCCAAAAGAAATCTGATGAGGTTCAACAAGGACAAGTGCAGAGTCCTGCAGTTAGGAAGGAAGAATCCCATTCACTGCTACACGCTGGGGACTGAATGGCTAAGCAGCAGTTCTGCAGAAAAGAACCTGCGGATTACAGTGGACAAGAAGCTGGATATGAGTTAGCAGTGTGCCCTTGTTGCCAAGAAGACTAAAAGCATATTGGGCTGCATTAGCAGGAGCATTGCCAGCAGATCGAGGGAAGTGATTATTCCCCTCTATTTGGCACTTTTGAGGCCACAACTGCAATATTGCATCCAGTTTTGGGCCCCACACTACAGAAAGGATGTAGAAAAATCGGAGGAAGTCCAGCAGAGGGCAACAAAAATGATGAAGGGCTAAGGTTATCTAGTGTGCAGAAGAGAAGAATGAGGGGGGATTTGATAGCAGCCTTCAACTACCTGAAAGGGGGTTCCAAAGAGGATGGAGCTCAGCTGTTCTCAGTGGTAGCAGATGACAGAATAAGGAGCAATGGTCTCAAGTTGCAGTGGGGGAGGTCTAGGTTGGATATTAGGAAACACTATTTCACTAGGAGGGTGGTGAAGCACTGGAATGGGTTACCTAGGGAGGTGTGGAATCTCCATCCTTAAAAGTTTTTTAATGCCCAACTTGACAAAGTCCTGGCTGGGATGATTTAGTTGGTGTTGGTCCTTCTTTGAGCAGGGGATTGGACTAGATGACTTCCTGAGGTCTCTTCCAACCCTAATCTTCTATGATTCTATGCTGAAGAAGAGGTGGATGTGGCTTTTTTAAAATAATTTACAAAATCATCCAAAGCACAGGACTTGATGGTGATGGGGGACTTTTGGAAAATAACACAGTAAGGCACAGATTATCCAACAAGTTCTTGGGATGTATTGGAGATATTTTTTTTTTATTTCAGAAGGTGGAGAAAGCTACTAGATTTGGTTTTTTACAAGTAGGGAGGCACTGGTTGAGAATTCGAAAGTGGAAGGCAGCTTGGGTGAAAGTGATCATGAAATGATGAGTTCATGATTCTAAGGAATGGTAGGAGGGAGAACAACAAAATAAAGACAATGGATTTCAAGAAGGAAGATTTTATCAAACTCAGGGAGTTGGTAGGTAAGATCCCATGGGAAGCATGTCCGAGAGGGAAAACAACTGAAGGCAGCAGTTTTTCAGAGACATTATTAAGGGCACAAGAGAAAACTATTCTACTGCATAGGAAAGATGGGCAGAATAAGGGGGAGGGATAGCTCAGTGGTTTGAGTATTGACCTGCTAAACCCAGGGTTGTGAGTTCAATCTTGGAGGGGACCATTTAAGGAACTGGGGCAAAAATCAGTGCTTGGTCCTGCTAGTGAAGGCAGGGGGCTGGACTTAATGACCTTTCAAGGTTCCTTCCAGTTCTAGGAGATAGGTATAATTCCAATTATTATATTTTACTATTATAATGGCAAGAGACCACCCTGGCTTAACCAGGAGATCTTCAATGATCTAAAAATCAAGAAAGAGTCCTACAAAAAGTGGAAACTAGTTCAAATTACAAAGGGTGAACATAAACAAATAACACAAGTATGTGGGGGCAAAATTAGAAAGGCCAAGGCACAAAATGAGATCAAACTAGCTAGAGACATAGAGGGTAACAAGAAAACATTCAAGCAGAAGATGAAGGACAGGGCAGAATCATAGAATCCTAGAATCCTAGAAGATTAGGATTGGAAGAAAGTTCAAAGGTCATCTAAAAACAGTAACAGAAAATGTGGAAATGGGAGAGGTGTTTAATGACCTCCTTGTTTCAGTTTTTACCAAGAAGGTTGGTGGCAACTGGATGCCTAACATAGTGAATGCCAGTGAAAATGGGGTATGTTCAGAAGCTAAAATAGGGAAAGAACAAGTTAAAAATTACTTAGACAAGTTAGATGTCTTCAAGTCATCAGGGCCTGATGAAATGCATCCTAGAATACTCAAGGAACTGGCTGAGGAGATATCTGAGCCATTAGCAATTATCTTTGAAAAGTCATGGAAGATGAGAGAGATTCCAGAAGTCTGGAAAAAAGCACATATAATGCCTATCTATAAAAAGGGAAATAAGGACAACCCAGGGAATTACAGACCAGTCAGCTTAACTTCTGTACCCAGAAAGATAATGGAGCAAATAATTAAGGAATCAATTTGCAAATATCTAGAAGATAATAAGGTGATAAGTGATAGTCAGCATGCATATGTCAAGAGCAAATCATTTCAAACCAACCTGATAGCTTTCTGTGACCATGTAACCAGACTTGCAGATGGGGGGAAGCAGTAGACGTAGTATATCTAGATTTTAGTACGGCTTTTGATACAGTCTCGCATGACCTTATCATTAACAAACTAGAGAAATACAAACTAAGTGGAGCTACTATAACGTGGGTGTATAACTGGTTGCAAAACCGTTCCCAGAGAGTATTTATCAATGGTTCACAGTCATGCTGCAAGGACATAACGAGTTTCTGCAGGGATCAGTTCTGGGTTAAATTCTGTTCAATGTCTTCATCAATTATTTAGATAATGGAAATAGAGAGTACGCTTATAAAGTTTGTGCATGATACCAAGCTGGGAGAGGTTGCAAGTGCTTTGGAGGATAGAATGAAAATTCAAAATGATCTGGGCAAACTGGAGAAATGGTCTGATGTAAATAGGATAAAATTCAATAAGGACAAATGTGATGTACTCCACTTAGGAAGGAAGCATCAGTTGTACACATACAAAATGGGAAATCACTGCCTAGAAAGGAATACTGCATCCAGAAAGGGATCTGAGGATCAACAGTGTAATTCTGTTGCAAAAAAAGCAAACACAATTCTGGGATGTATTAGCTGGAGTGTTGTAAGCAGGACACAAGAATTAATTCTTCCATTGTACTCCATGCTGATTAGGCCTCAACTGGAGTATTGTGTCAGGGATAGAGTATCCTGTCAGGGATGGTCTAGATGATGCTTGGTCCTGCCATGAGTGCAGGGGACTGGAGTTGATGACCTCTCGAGATACCTTCCAGTCCTATGATTCTATGATTTCTATGATTGCTATTTACCACCTTTCTCCTTTTACCTGTGAGTTTGAAGAAAACATCCTCATCCATTAACTTGTCACCCCCTCCTTATTTTATGAGGGGACTGTGTCTTCCTGTGCCATCTTTTTGGAATGCACTTAAGTAGTTACTTGAGAGATCTGGGAGGGGAGTCCCAGACTGTAGATTATTGCTGGGGGAAGAACCCTGAAGTAAAGGGCACTGGGGTCTGGGAGGGACACGGGGCCAGTGGCAGGCGAGACACCAGCCCGCAGAGGCCACGCCGTATGATGGAAAAGAGCTAATTACCAGATGACCAGCAGGAGGCGACACACCAGTGAGTTTCACCTCACTACAGGATCAAATATTTAATAATGAACTCTGCAATCTAGCAGAGAAAGACATAACATGATCCAGTGTCTGGAAATTGAAGCTTAACAAATTGAGACTGGAAATAACAGTTCAAGTAATTAATCATTGGGACAACTTAGCAAGGATCCTGGTGGATTCTCCATCATTGACCATTTCAAAATCAAGATTGGATTTTTTTTTAACAGATCTGCTCTAGGAAATATGTGGTGGAAGTTCTATGGCCTTTGTCACAGAGATGGTCAGTCTAGACGAACACTATGGTCCCTTTAGTACTTGGAATCTTTGAATCTATGATGTTTAGATCCCACTTCATTTTTATACACACTAACCATCAATAAGCATTCAGTCTGCACAACTCAGTCATCAGCCTGTCTCACTAATAATGTCTGGTTCCATGTTTGGGGCACAGGACATTTGCACAAGTAGATGCGATTGCTGTGTGATCAATTGTACTTTGGTAGTTCACTTGCCCATGGGGTCTTACAAGGGATAGATAAACCTGAACCCCTGGCAGCACTGAGCCCCTGCTGAAGAGGGAGAATGACTGCCCTCCGTGAGCCCTGTGCCACATCTGAACAACATTTTATCTGTTGTGTGTGCATGTACAGAAGCCAGAGCTAGCCTAGCCACTGCTCAGTTCAGACAGAGTACACTACTTTGGTTTGTGTGGTCACTGGTAAGATGCAATCATGTGGTAGGGAGCAATTATGTGGGCAGAATCTCTGACTTTCCCAGGACATTGCTACTAAGGCTGAACTAAGGTCTCCAGCTGTGAATTTCCAAACTGTCCAAAAAAGTGTGATTCTTATACAGATAAATTTCACTCAGCGAGTCCTGGATTTTAATGGCTATTTATTTATTAATGACATCATTCTTGTAAGGAATTTTGCCCTTTAGTTAATCTCAACTTTAACTACCCTTCAGCACAGCGTTTGGTGTGGGATGATCTCTGTGTCTGCAGAATCATTCCAGAGACATCCAGCTTCACCGAGCATCTTCCTGTTAATTTCTGATCAGACATTCTTGCTCTGACAGGACATGAAGGATGAAACAGGAATAATTTCTGCAGTTCAGAGAATGATACAATCTCCAGATCACCAAGTAGAACATTCTGATAGAATTGGATCTAAATGCTGTTTTTCTTTCTGTTTCCCATTTAGGTGGATGTGAAGTCCCTCAGGAGCAGGTGGGTTTGTGAATTGCACTGCAATGTGCTGGGGAGCTCTGGGAAAAACTCCCTACCCATCAAGAATCACAACATGAACAGCTATGGACATTGTTGGAAAGTTCCCTCTCTTCTCCCCATAGACCTGTTGGTGCTTAATTTTTTTACTATAGTCATTGCAATCTCCTGAAGAAGGTGGTGAATGAATAGAAAGAAAAGGAAAAAAGAGACATGTTAGAAATGGCCTGTGCCACTTGGAGTTGCCTGCCCCACTAACTCTTATGTCCCCATATAATCACTAAGCCAGGGAGCTTTCCTGGCACTTCCCATATAATCACTAAGCCAGGAGTTCTTCAGCGCTTACAAACAGGGAGCAACAGGGAGTTCAAAGGTCCTTTCCTTCCCCCTGGTGATTTTTGGGGCCTGTGTGAAGAAGGCAGCCAATGATGACAGTAGATGTTGTTGTGTTTAGGTTTGAAAAGCCAATGTCTCCAAACCCATCAGTGGATTCTGGAGGGAGAAAGAAGGACAGCGTCTCTCCTGGAGGGAATGTGGTTACACAGCCTGAGCTACCGGGTCATGAAGGTAAAGAAAGGGGCCTGCCCCTGAGAGAATGTATCGCTGTATTCACCTCAGTCCCTAGATCCATTAGGCCCTGACCATCTGGTTGCAGTGTGTGTGTAACTGAGCCAGTCAGCTCTGCCTGTGGGCCTCCCTTGATGGAGGGGAAGAGCTATTCCCCTACCTCTGCCAAGGAGCTGACAGTCATGTCCCCACTTCTGACTCTTCCTCCTGCGGGGTCGGAGTTGAGCATCCTATTGATATACATCATTTCTGAGTAGAGACGGTTCAGAGCAGAATCCCCCGAAGGGGTGATCAGACAGCAGGACGCTGATTCCCCATCAGTCTGGGAACAACCTCTAAGCAGGCCTTGAAGCTCAGTGACAACATCTAGGTAAGGCAAGAAGGTCACCTATGAATAAGAAAGTCCTTGTGACTGACAGGCTGCCTTCTGGAGACACCAGTTCCCATAGGTGTGATTGTGGGTCACAAGGAACCCAGGATATATCTAATTTGTTAGCCACCCTGCCACATTCTTCTTACCTAGTTTTCATGTCTCAGTGTCAATAGTAGAATAGTGGTTGCTCATCACCTCAGGAAATAAACTCCAATAGGTCTGAAGCTGGGCTCCCAATGACTTATGTATCCAAAAGGTTCTCTGTACAGATTGTAGACCGACAATTTTTGGAAGCTGGGGAAGCGGGGTGTTTGTTTTGCTTTAGGTCTGTGTACATTTCCCCTGCCATAAGAAGCCAATATCTCAGGCCTTTAGAGTTTAGACTCACCCAGCTTTCCAGGATGTCAGCTGGGGGTGGTTTGTGGGGCGGGGAGTTTTGTCACCGAGATGCAAGTGTCATGGGGAATGTTATTTTTAGGATCTGGGAAGAGAGTGGCAACAGGAAAGGACAATGCTTAGTGTGTCCATATGTCCTGTTTTGGCCAGGACAGTCCCTTTTTTAAGCCCTGTCCCAGGTGTCCCAACTTTTTTGTCAAAAGTGGGCACTTGTCCTGTGTGCTGTTGTCAGCTCATCAATTGGCAAGAGGAAATGGGACAAATCCCCACTTTTGTCAAAAAAAAGGGTGTGAAGGAACATGCAGGGGGAGCGAGCGGCAATGCCAGCCCCATGCAGGATGGGAGGCAGGGCTTGGGCAGAGAGCAGGCAGGGCTTGAGCAAACAGCAACATCATCATCAGTCTTGTGGGGGGGGCAGGCATGGCTTGGGCGAGCAGCTCGGGCCAGCCCGGCATGGCGAGGGGAAGGGCTCAGGCCAGCCCCGCACGGTGTCCCATTTTCTGTTTGGGAAATATGGTCACCCTAACAATGCTCCAGGCCAGAGCAATGAGACTAAATAATAAGCAATGAGGATTCCTGTCACTCACAGAGAAAGGAGGACAAGTGTCTGAGGAACAGAAAGAAGCTGCACCTTGTGTCCACAAAGAAACCCAAACCCCTACGCTTATGAGAAGACATGGCTTTCCTTCTCCCTCACAGATGCACAAGCAGGTATGTCATGTGACCCTTCAAACTATCACGGGGAGGTCAGTTAACCTAACAGCCCCATCCATGAGTCCCTTCATAGTGTAGAGGACAACATTTACTGCTAGACATTTAGCAGTCAGCCCAGCATCCAATGGGTGAGGGTGAGAAAAAAAAAATAGAAGAAAATTCCCTAGGTGCGTACACAAGTGAATATCCCTAAAGCTGATTGAGCCTAGTCAGTCCAAGGGCTCAAACAGCACAAGCAGTTTAAACTGAACTAAAGCTGTTAAACCAATTGGCATAAAATGTAAAGAGAGATCCCAAGAAACACAATTTTCCGGGGACAGCAGAGGTTGGAGGAAGGAGTGTGTACATCTAGATGCAGCAGCTGGGCAAGATGGACAGGACTTAGGCGAGCTCGGAATCCTGCTGGCCTCAGCTAAAGCTGTCCTAGGGTGGGATTCATTTGCCAGTGTAACAGAGGCTGTGGTGTGTAACTTCATAGCTACGGCTGAGTTAAGATTTGCACTGAAAGTGAGAATAAATCCCTTTTTCACAGCTTCATTTGTTTATTTAGCTGCCAAATTACACAGAATTATTCCTCAGGGAAGAATATAATTTTCTAGGTCATTTTCTAAGATGGTAATGCATTCTTCCTCTTTCAAAATAAGAAGTTTAGATACATCTATATATATCAGTCTTGTTTCACTGTTTTTAGCTACAATAATCTTGCAAGCCATGCTCTCAGAGCTATGCCCCTGTGACGAACTAGGAATTTTCCCTTGTTATGTTGTATGGGAACCTATCTGAGTCTTACTGTTGAGCCTATGTGAGTCTTGTTTTGCATAAATACTGTGTGTGTGCCTCAGTTTCCCCATATGCTGCCCCAATACCTAGGTGGTGGGAATACGGGTGTGTGACGGCTGAGACCCTCTGGAACAGAGGAGGCTGCCTGCACGTGTGCTATACCCAGAGCCCTTCATAACATGAGCCCCAGGAGGGTGTTGGGGCCAGGTAACACCTTCTGCCCAGGAAACTGGACAAAGGGGAAGGAGGAGTTGGGTTGTGGCTGAGGAAGGCAGGAGAAAGGGTTTTCAGTTTGAAGCTGGCTGGGGAGATGGAAGAGGCCCAGAACCTGGGTCTGGGCTCCCCACTCCCCAAGATGGACCTGACTGAGGGGTCCTGTTCTCTGTATCTAAAAACTCTGTTTGGGACTGTATTCCTGCCGTCTAATAAACCTTCTGTTTTACTGGCTGGCTGAGAGTCACAGTGAATCACAGGGAGTGTGGGGTGTGGTGCCCTGACTCCCTCTTACTCCGTAGCAGCCCCTCGTGGAGGTGTGTACAAGAGTTCACCGGGGCTCGACCCTCCCTGGGGCGATGGGGAGCCACGCCGGCTCGCTACACCCCATTGGTTCCAGGGAATTAGTCTGGCCAGGGAGTCTCCCCTCGGTAGCCCTTGCTGTCCCCGGCTGAAGCGTGGCTAGCCCGGCCCCAGCTCAGGGCGGGGCAACACCGCTAAGTCTGATTTCAGGCCCTCAGTCAGGGTGGAGCAATCATAGTACACAGTATTAATCCTGGCCCTAGGTCAGGGTGGGCGACAAACACTGAGTCAGGGAGCTCAGGCCCTCAGACAGGGCTGAGCAGGAACAACAGGCTCCGGCCTCCTCAGCCGGGGAGAGGGGAAGATGCCACCCCGGAGCTGGGTGGCAGGGGGGACGCAGGCCCTCCCACTCCACTGCGTCCCAGCTTGGGGCCCTAGCAGCGGCTGAAGATCCGCTGCTTAGTCAGTGGGGATCCAGGCTGCAACACACCGACATAAGCTCTGGTAGTGCTGTAGCCAGACTGGGGTCGGCTGCCACCGGGCTACTTCCACACTCCCCCTCGGGCCCTACCTGGGTCCTGGCGTTGGCCTCTGGTGGATCCAGGACCATGGGTTTGTCAGGGCAGGGGTCGGTCAGCAGATCCGGCAGCTCCTCTGGATAACAGGCGCAGGGTAGGTCTGGCAACTCCTCCGGATAATGGGCACAGAGCAGGCCCAGGAGCTTCCCAGTCTCAGGCTCCCCTAGGGACATCTGCTTTCTCCGGCGGCTGGCCCCTACTGAGCTCTGAGGGCCGGCCTTTATAGTTCCGGGTCGCTGCCTGACCCTCTGAGAGGCGGGCTCAGAGCTCCCTAGCTCCGCCCACTCCAGCCTCCGGAGGGGTTCTTCCTCCTCCAGGGCAGTGGGGAGCCACACTGCCTCACTACAACATGGTTTACCTAGAGCGCTGGGAGGGAGCTTCCCACACTCTCCAGCCTGCCCTGCTCCCTCAGGCTCCACAGCTGGATACTTGCTTAGGGTTACCATATTTTAACATTCAAAAAAGAGGACACTCCAGCGGGGGGGAGAGTGAGGGGGGGCAGGCATAGCTGTGCCCCCTTCTCCACTCCCTCCCACTTCAATCATCTTGAAAGCCATGCTCTCAGAGCTCAAAGCTATGCCCCGTGATGCGTGCAGATAAGCTCAAATAAGTGGGGGAAGCTCACGCATAACCACACTGTTTCATTAAATCGCTGCCGCAGCAGCATTTTAATGTTTTCAGTGTAGACTTATCCTAAGTTACTAATGATCATTGTAACTTATTGTTGTGATTCTATTCAGGGTGATGTCAATAGCTGTAATCTTGACATCAGAGGTATTTGAATCAATCATCACCTTCCTTCTGCAGCTGATCTGCATGCTGTAATTCCATTGGTTGGCATGAGTCAGTAGAGTAAGGGGGAACCATTCACAAGTGTTGAGTGGTCTCTGAGGGTCAGCACACGCACAGGAACTAACTGGAGTGGCTCCATGACTCTAGGCCTGAGGCACCAGCCTTTTCTCAGTGGGGTCCCCATTGCAGACAGTACAGTAGAGAAGCTGCTGTGCTTCCCTCCCCCCCGGCATGGTCTGTGCCCCCCTCACGAGCTAGGGCATGTGGTGTCTGATCCTCAACATCCTGGGAGTGGAGCAGGAATAGGGTTACCTTACATCCGGATTATCCCTGATATGTCTGGCTTTTGGGGTTTTAAATAGCCATCCGGGTGGAATTTGTAAAACCCTCAAAGTCTGGGATTTCCCTCCCAATGCAGAGCACGGTGCGGCTAACAGGGCGGCCCGGCCAGATTGAGCTGCTCAAATCGGGGCCACCCCTGCTCCCCCGGTCCCCTGCAATCTCAGCACGCCACATCAGCAGCGCTCGGGGGGGGGCGGGGCTACGTGCTCTGCAGAGGAGCACGGAAGCATGTCTGGCTCTGCGCAGAGCCAGACATGCTGGTCTGAGCAGCACGGTGAGGGGACCAGGGGGTTGGAGAAGGGGCATGGAGTCCCAGGGGGGCAGTCAGGGGACAGGGAGCAGGGGGTTTGGATGGGTTGGGGTATTTGTGGGGGTCAGTCAGGGGGGTGGGAAGTGGGAGGGAATGGAGAAGGGACGGGGCTATGCCCCCTCCCACCATGGAGTGTCCTCTTTTTTTAATGTTAAAATATAGTAACCCTAAGCAGGAATGCAGCTATGGTGCCTGGGGGAGCAGGGCAGTCCAGAGGGTGTGGGTAGCTGTCTCCCAGAGGCTGGCTAGGGACTATGTGAGCCAAGGACCAGGAGGCACTCCTAACTCCTCAAGTGGCCCTGCTCCCTGACTCTCTATGGCTCCACTGTAGAGCTTCGGGGCCGCTCCCGGCTCCCTGTCTCCCTCTTTCCCTGGCCACATTGTCAGCACTTCACACCGTTCAAAAGCCTGAGGAAATCTCAGGCCAAAAAACCTTGTTAAATTGAACAAGGCCCAAAACAGACTCCTTCCACTCCTGGAACCCTTCCACTCCCTCTCCTCTAGCGCGGTCACCAACTCCATTCTTCCTGAAGCAGCAAAGAATCCTGTGGCACCTTATAGACTAACAGACGTTTTGCAGCATGAGCTTTCGTGGGTGAATACCCACTTCTTCAGATGCAAGACTTGCATCTGAAGAAGTGGGTATTCACCCACGAAAGCTCATGCTGCAAAACGTCTGTTAGTCTATAAGGTGCCACAGGATTCTTTGCTGCTTCTACAGAACCAGACTAACACGGCTACCCCTCTGATACTTGACTCCATTCTCCCTGTCACTCAGACCCACAGCCTCAGGTTATGTTTGGCTCCTCCCTACTTTTGCCCCTGCACTAGGCCATAGCCAAGTCCTGTCATATCTTTGTTCTCAGCATCATGAGATCCATCCTTCTTTCCCCATCTTATCTCCAGTCCTGCTGCATTTCCCATCCTGCCTTCTCCACCGTCCCTCCCCCAGCACCCTCCCTGTATATAGTCCATAGAAAATACTGCAGCAAAATTTGATTTCCCCACATGATTTCTCAGTCATGTCCATTTCCTTGTTGAGCCCCTCCGCTGGCTTCCCTTCCCATTCTTCCATCAATCCAAGCTTCTCGCAGACACCTTCACAGAGCTGCATAGCCCTGTCCCTCCCTGCTTATTCTGCCTTGACAGCCATGATGTCGGAGAAAAACTCAGTTCTCGCTTTCTGTTTGGGTGCAGCAAAATTAAATACTTTATTCTTTCTCTAGTAATTACAACAGAGGGAGGGAGTGTCCTAGGAAACAGGGTTGCCCCTTGTCCCGGACAGGTCTCTCTCCATTAGTAAACAATTACTACAAGCATTTATACCTTTGTTACAGACAATAGCTAACAGTAATGGAGACAGTAAAAGAAAACATTTGCATTTGTTTATACATAAGCCTCTTTGCTATCTTATTTGTCTCACTACTAGAAAAAAGCAAGACTGCATATTGCAAGGTCGTAATGACTTTTCACACAGTTCACTCTGTCTCACATTATCTTGCTTCTACCAATCTCACATCGTTAGGGTCACAGCTAGCCTAACTCATGCTAACTTAACTAACATGCATTTAAGATCCCTTCAAATCCTTATTAATTATTTCCTGGCCTCCACACTCCCCCCTTTTGTACTTCTAGTACAACAAATATTTCAAATCTCAATTTGCATTAAACCATGGATTTCAGATTCTACAGCAGATATGTCAACCTTAGGGGTTTTCATGGGATGTAATGACAATGCATGATTAGCATGAACATGAAAGGTATGATTACTATCATTATGTCTTTTACAACAACAACAACATAATCCTAAACTAACTAACAATACTACAAACAATAACATTCCCATAGGAATAAAATAATGGGGTTGTTGTACAGTTTTGGTTACAAAGCACAATACATCATACTTAGTACATAAAGTAGACACTCTATAAGCTGTATGAAAGGCATTCTTTTCAGCATGATATATATTCTGAAGCATGTGAATTTGCCCTTGCAATTCAGAGATTCTGTGAACCTCTGGTAACAATGAAAGCAAATTTTGAAACCGATCAGGCACTACTCTAGTCCAATTAAAATATACCTGAAATCTAAGAGCTACTTGCAACATTCTATCTGCAGGCCAGTAAATGATATGATCGCCTGCAGCAGTGGTAAGATTAATATGTATATCTTGTAATGTGGTGGCATCAACGTACACACAGCTATCATTAGCCTGAAAAAGTGGGTGTCCTGTCAGGGTAGTTCCTTGACCTCTACCCTCCCAGCAAATATTGTCATAAACAGTGACAACTTCCCCTGGTGTCAGTTTCCGTACACACTGAAGCTGTGGTGGTTCTAACGGCCAAAATGTCCATAGATTTCCCAACCTCATCCAAATATCAGGTGTAATCCCAGGAGCACTAACTAAAAATCGATTAGGAGAATCAGGCAGTCTCACTTCCCAGATATCTCGGTGAATCACCCAATCCCACATGCATCCTCCCCATGGACCCGGTAGGATTCGGTATGTGGGAGCCCACACCCCCTTAACCGGTCCATATGCTTGGAAGGAGCACTGTGAATGTCCACACTTCCATCCAGAAAGTCTCCAAGTATGTCTCCATGGCCACAGATTAGATGGTACTCCTGACGTGTCTGTAAGGGCAGTGGGCCAAGCTTGGTGCTCTAGATCATTCCGAGTGGCCATCAGCTGGTCATTCAGGAAATCCTGAATTTCTGAACATGCTAGATCCCACTGCAATGCCTTCCCAGCCTCAGTGATATTCAGTACCATCTCTCTCAATAACTTCTGGGTCATAGAACTAAGGGCGGAAATGACATGTAACTCACCCACTCTGGTTTGCACTTGGGTTAGCTGTGCCCCAGAAATTAGGCCGGTGGCCTTCTCTAATTGGCCCAATTTCTCATCATGTTCCTGGTTCTTAAAAATATTCCAAACTGCTGCGGCAGTATTGGCCCCATCCCATAAGGATCCGGTCAGATCCCTCTTCTTTCTAGAGGAAATAACCCAGGCCCTCTGTTGTGCTAATCTAATGGCAGCCCCTTGTGAACAATTTGGATATGTAGAGGTGATCTGAAAACTAGATAAAGGCAATGTAAACTTCACAGTCCCTAGTGTAGTGTTAAGTACAGTCCACCGATATTCTGCTACATTTCCCCTCAGTGTAGGTCTATACCACATCCGTTGGTTGTAGACCTTCACATATTCCCGAGAGGCATTAACATGAATAGCATAAGAGGGAGTGTATTGCAATAAAGTACAGGTCACATTATCAGTTACTGGAATGGTCTCAATACAGGTAAAATTTCCAGTAGCAGAACAAACTCTTTGGGTAGTCGTTTGATTATTCACTAATTGGGTAACCAAATAACAATAAGGGCCTCCTTTAGGTAACATAGCACAAATTCCCGGAAGAACCATCATATCTACTTCACTATGGAACCCTCAATTTCATTTATAAATTCTTGGGGCTGATTTGCAGTAATATTATGGATCTCTATTTTCACTGATCCATTCGTTTTCCACTCAATTGTTCTCTCATATGAATTCTTTTGAACTTTAAAAAATAGTCTTTCTGAGCAATATTCTAATAAATCACTAAGATGGGAAGGCCTTGGCCAATGAATTTCATCAGAATATACAATTTTGTTTATATCTGGATAAATTACAGAAGTGATGGCCAGGGTTGAGGGGCTAGTGGGGGTAACCTTTGTGGTAGCAAGGCGCTTTCGGTATTCATCATCTGAAAGCCAATTAGGGAGAGCAGTACATCCCCAGGGTACTTGTCCATAAGCACAGAGCCCTGCCCCTGGAAGAAATCCAAGCCACCATTCAACCCCACATTCCCAAGCACACTCCCCACAGTTCCCTCCTTGCCAATTAACAATGCTTCGTTTCTTCCACCAGGGCCAGTTCCTAATGTCTCTTTTAGTCAGGAAGCCCTGGACTTTGGAGGTTTCTGCAGAACGAATGTTTCTTCTTTTCTGCTCCAAAACAATGGAGGTTCAGCATGATAAAGGGAAGAGGTCTGTAATGTTAGAAGTCCTGTAGAAAAATCCAAAGGCACAGTAGGTCTGTCAGAGGACAAGGGAGAGGTTGCTAGTACGTCACCTTGTCCTCTTCTTCCGCTGTCCAGCAGGTACAGCAGGGCTAGAAGAAGGAGTACGCTGATCATCAGTAGGAGTGTCCTCCCGAGGTGGAGGGGTCTTTTTGCAGTGCGATGCATGGGTCCAGGCAGGTAGTCCTTGACACTTCACAGCGGTGTTGGTAGTCAACAGGATTTGGAAAGGGCCTTTCCAGCGTGGAGCCAGGGCAGTCTTCCGTTGATGGACCTTTATGTAGACCCAGTCTCCTGGTTCCAACGAGTGGCACGGTTGCACAGGATCCTTCGGTAATGCTTCCTTCACCTGTGTATAAAAAGACTTAACACATTTCATTAGTGCCTGACAATACTTAAGCATTATGTCATCCATCAAATGAATGTCCATCTGAGCTAGGGTTAGTGGGGGTGCAGTTGGTAGTCACATTGCGCGTCCTGTCAAAATCTCATGAGGGCTGAGTCCAGTCTTTCGATTGGGAATGGCTCTCATACTCATCAGTGCCAAAGGAAGGGCATCTGGCCACTTTAAGTTTGTTTCAGCACAAATCTTGGCCAGTTTATTTTTTAAAATCCCGTTCTGGCGTTCCACTGTCCCAGCAGATTGTGGGTGATGAGGGCAGTGAAGGTTGTGTTGGATCTGCAAAGCTGCACATAACTCCTTTACAATCTGTCCAGTAAAGTGAGTTCCACGATCACTGTTGATACTCACAGGGATGCCAAAACGTGGTACAAAATCCTTAAGCAGAAGTTTCACAACAGTCCTGGCATCTGCTTTCCTGCAGGGAAAAGCTTCAACCCAATTGGTAAATACATCAACTAAAACTAATACATATTCATAACCACAACATTTAGACATTTGAATAAAATCAATCTGAATATTTACAAAAGGTCCCCAAGGAGGAGGGTGGGCTGCCCGCTTAGCTTTAACAGCTTTACCAATGTTGTGCTGTTGACAAATCACACAGTGTTGACAGAAGGAATCTGCTACAGAAGGGAAACTTGCTGCAAACCAATCTCGGGTAACTGCAGCAACCATCCCCCCTTTGCTCACGTGTGCCATTCCATGGTATATGCGAGCAAAATAGGGCAGTAACATCTTCGGTGCCACCAGGCGACCATCCGGGGCACGCCAAAGATGATCAGAATGTAAAATGCATCCAGCAGCACTCCAAGAGTGTTTCTCGGTTCTCGATGCTGCCTCCTGGATCTTAGCCAGATCCTCAAGGGAGGGTAGTGAAGGCTCCTCTATCAGTACACAAGAATGTTCAGCCTGAGGCATGGAAAGGGCCGCTGCCTTGGCAGCAGAGTCTGCCAAGGCATTTCCACGGGTAACTTCATCATGAGGGGTGTTGTGAGCAGTACATTTAACAACAGCAATAGCTTTAGGCAACAAAAGAGCATCCAAAAGAGCAGATACATAAAAACCATTCTTAATAGGAGAACCAGTGGATGTAAGGAAGCCCCTGTATTTCCAAAGCAACCCAAAATCATGCACCACTCCAAAAGCATAACGAGAATCTGTATAGATAGTAACTGTTTGATCTTTAGCCAGAATGCAAGCTCGAGTTAAAGCCACAAGTTCAGCTACTTGAGAGGAAAACACTGAAGAAAGGAAAGCACTTTCAACAACAGCACAGGTAGTACATATAGCATAACCAGCAACTAATTTACCCTTAGAATCTCGCAAGCATGAGCCATCCACAAAATAAAGGAGATCAGGATTTTGCAAAGGCACATCTAGTAAATCATCTCTAGGACGAGTAAGAACAGATGTTACAAACACACAATCATGTGGTTCTCCGTCTTCAGGCCCAGGCAACAAAGAGGCTGGATTAAGAACAGGGCAACGAGCCAAAGTAATATGAGATGAAGATAGCAAAACGAGCTCATATTTTGTAAGACGAGAAGTGGATAAATGCTGTGTCTTAGATTTTAATAACAGTGCACTCACAGCATGAGGAACAGCAACAATCAAAGGAGAGCCTAATACAATAGATTCAGATACCTGAACAGAAAGGGCTGCTGCAGCCACAGCCCGTAAACAAGGAGGAAATCCTACCGCCACAGCGTCCAGGGCAGTACTGTAATAAGCAATGGGACGGTGTTTGTCTCCGTGCTTTTGCGTTAGTACAGCCAAAGCAAACCCATTACACTCATGACAGAAAAGAGTAAATGGTTTAGTATAGTCAGGAAGTCCCAGGGCTGGTGCACTGGATAGTCTCTGTTTGATAGCAACAAAAGCGCTCTCAGCCTCTGGGGGCCAAGGAAGTGGCTCAGGGGTACCTGACTTAGTCAGATCCTGCAAGGGTTTAATCACTGTTGCATAACCTAAAATCCACTGTCTGCAGTATCCAGTCATGCCCAGAAAAGTACGCATTTGAGAAATAGTACCAGGCCTAGGCATATTTAAAATAGCTGAAATACGAGAGTTTGATAAATGACGTGTGCCATGAGAAATATCATGACCAAGATAATGAACCTTGGGTTGACACAGTTGGAGTTTTTCCTGGGATGCTTTGTGACCTTTGGCAGCTAAAGCAGTTAAAAGGGTCAGAGTATCAGTTTTACAAGATTCAAAAGAGAAAGATGCAAGCAAAAGGTCATCCACATACTGTATAAGCACTGATTTACCGGGGAAAAACCACATCATCCAGATCCTTCTTTAGGATCTGAGAAAACAGTGGAGACTCAGTATACCCTTGGGGCAACCTGGTCCAGGTATACTGACATCCTTTATAAGTAAAGGCAAACAAATACTGACTATCTGGGTGAATGGGAATAGAAAAAAAAGCTGAACACAAATCAACAGTAAAATAAGTGGCTGACGGTGGAATACAAGAAAGAATTGTAGCTGGGTTTGGAACCACAGGAAAAGAAGGCAAGACCACAGCATTAATTGCGCGGAGGTCTTGAACAAACCGATAGGTGTTCCTTCCTGGCTTCTTTACAGGAAAGATAGGAGTATTACAAGAACTAATCGTGGGAACAATAATACCTTGTTGTAATAAAGACTCTATGACTGGAGCTATTCCTTCCACTGCTTCAGGACGCAGTGGGTATTGTGGAATCCTTGGCAAAATTTTAGCAAGGTCAACAAGAATTTTAACCAGCTCGGCTGACCCAATCTGTCCCACTTCATTTGCATGACGAGACCAGAGACGGGGGGGCACTTGCGACAACAAATGCACAAGGTCAGGGCTGAGAGGTATCCTTGATTTAGCTGGCTCTGGTATATGGAGTGTGGCCAACACCAGGTTAGTATTCTCATCAGGAACTTGTAAGAATACGCCATCTGGTGTACAATAAATGGTATAACCTAATTTACACAACAGATCCCTTCCCAGCAAATTCATGGGAGAGGAGGGGCTGAGCAAAAAGGTATGCTTATCAGCAAGAGGGCAAAGAAAAACAGCAAGAGGCACAGTGACAGGATGCGAAACAGGACAGTTTGAAATGCCTACAGCATTAACAGACAAATTTGACAAAGGAACAGAGGGAAACTCTGAGGATCTCAAAGCAGATCTGCTGGCTCCAGTGTCCACAAGACAAGTAACAGATTTTCCTGCAATTTTACAATCAACATATGGGCCTTCCTGATTAATAGGAATTAAAGGATTCATGATGCAGTTACGTTCCCTCAGGCTGTCCTAGTATGGGGTTTCCTGTGGGGAAAAAACAGGCGCTTCAGGATTTGGGAACAGAGTAGGGTTTTGAGCTAATCGGTTTGGACACTCATTTCTCCAGTGTCCCTCCTGACCACAAAAGTGGCATGCAGTGCTCCCAGTCGGGGCAGGATTCTGGGCAGGATACGAGGAACCCCTTCCCATACCTCGCCCACGACCTCGTCCCCAACCTCTTCTCATTCCCCCGCGACCCCTGTTCTGATAAGTTTGTAATTGTAAAGCCATAAGTTTTGGTTCACTATTTTCTTTCTTCTGTTCTATGCAAGCTGTACAATGGATTGGCAACTGTCACCAATTCTGAAAGGGGTTTAGTTTGCCTGCCAGTACAAATAGTTCTTAACGGTTGCTGAACTTTTGGTAAGAGTCCCTGAACAAAAGCAGCTCCTACCGCTTCTCTGGCATTTTCAGCTGGATTAGTAATTCCCGAATGCTGTTCAAAAACCTTTGTCAGTCTATCTAGATAATCAGCAGGGGATTCCCCTTTGTTCTGTTTACAGTTAGCAATTTTCGTCCAATCTGTTTTCTTAGGACAAACTTCTGCAATAGAGGTTGAGACGGTTCCTAGCCTCTGTCAATTCATGGTCAATTCCAGGGTCGGCATCAGGCCAAGCTGCCTGTCTGATAAGCCGCTGCTGAACTTCAGCTGGCAGTACAGCTCGTAAAAGCTGATTAATATCTGCCCAAGATGGATTATAGCACTGAATCACTGTCTGGAGCTCTTCTCTAAACTTTACTGGCTCCTCCCTGATTTTAGGAAATTCCTTCACCAAGTTTCTAAGATCTCCAGGTGTCCAAGGGGCATGTACCTTAACTAACCCCCCTACAGCTCCAGCTCCAGGCAAGTCTCTCAAAGGAGCCTGGAGTGCCTGTGCCGTGCTTCTAAGAAAGTAGCCGGCATTGTTATCAGTAGAAGCAGGGTTAATTGGGCTACTGGAACCATTCAGTAGTGAAGAAGAGAATTCTTCCGAAGAAGGAGAATGAACAACTTGTGCAGTTGCTATCTGCGGCGGCGATATTACCACTGCCTGCATATTCCGAGAAGGGGGAGCAGTGGGAGAAACTGGCTGCGGCTGTGGAATGCTGCTAAAAAATCCACTATGTCCTCAGCAGTCTCCTCCTCACTTTCAGCCTTAACTAATTGAGGATAAAGAGAAGCAGAGGGCTGTGCCCGAGCAGGAAGACATTTGGATGTCTTACATTTAAGTTTCAAATCCTGTACTTCAGTTTTTAATTTTTCCTGGGAGTCCTTCAGACTCCGCACCTGAGACTCATGGAGTCTTTGTTGCTTCCTCCCACCAATACATAAACTGCTCCCACTGCG
The DNA here is from genome assembly GCF_020497125.1 of Mauremys mutica. Lineage (NCBI taxonomy): Eukaryota > Metazoa > Chordata > Testudines > Geoemydidae > Mauremys > Mauremys mutica. Next base: position 2,148,530 of record NC_059076.1, on the reverse strand, counting down.
CATCAGAGGCTTGTGAAGTAAGGGTTCCTCTGAGGTATGTAAGTTTATCCAACTCAAAGGTACCTTCTAACGGGCATTATTTAAATGAATTTTCATGCGTGTACAGATTCCAATTATTTAAATACCTGCAGGCTTTAGGACCATAATGTACGTACATGTAATATGCTGGGGTACCCTTAGGGGGTGAGGTGGAAAGTTTAGACTGTCCCTCCCCCATGTTCCAATCATACAAACTGAAGGGGTGCCCTGTCCGCGCTAGCGGATCATAAACTGAGGATCTCTCCCTACAGGGTGCTCACACAGGACAGACTAACAAGGAAGACTACGACTCTCCTACACCTCCCTTCAGCAAAGAGCGTCGGCTAGTCTCTGGGAGACGGCGCCGCTTACTCTAATTGCATCCAGTGAGACGATCAGATTGTCAGTAGCCCACACAGAAGGGAAAGGGGAGGGAAGACGGGTTCACACATTCCTAGACCCAGGTAGCTTCCTCGCCGGACTATGCCAGGCCGAGTCAGCCCACCGTGGGTCGGATCTCCTAAAGATCCACTAGTTACCAGGCTTGCGTTAGAGCAGTCCTGATCATGAGCTTCCGCTTCACAGGGTACTCTGGGCGTCTTCCGATAACGATCACTCACACTGGTGTACACACACACACCAAGGCCTCTTTTCCTCCTTTTTAACCCTTTTTTATCTCTTTTTAATTTTATTTATTTTTTTTTTAACCACGATGCATCTTTACCTGGTCCAGACCAATACCATGAGGCGGTATGACAACCCCTCTTGAGGCGGTAAAAATCCCTCAGCACCGGTGCATTCTAATGCATTTACCTATGCATCACCTTATGCATTACCTTGTTGGCCAACTCAGCAGTTCCCAGTACTGCTATAAACTAACCTTATTGGGGCCTCTCCCCAATACCACTCTGCATTTGATCCTGCTGCACAGTCAATAAGTTCAGATGGCGTGAGCCCAACAGAGACAGACGTTCCCACAGACAGTCCTCCTCCGACACCCCAATAGAGATTTCAAAAGGTCTCTTACCTCTATTGTGGCGCCATGGGGTTCGAAGGGGAACGATCCGTAGCAGCCGTCTGTGTGTCCGTGGGCGTTGCCATCCCGGACGAGCCCCCAAATTGTCGGAGAAAAACTCAGTTCTCGCTTTCTGTTTGGGTGCAGCAAAATTAAATACTTTATTCTTTCTCTAGCAATTACAATAGAGGGAGGGAGTGTCCTAGGAAACAGGGTTGCCCCTTGTCCCGGACAGGTCTCTCTCCATTAGTAAACAATTACTACAAGCTTTTATACCTTTGTTACAGACAATAGCTAACAGTAATGGAGACAGTAAAAGAAAATATTTGCATTTGTTTATACATAAGCCTCTTTGCTATCTTATTTGTCTCACTACTAGAAAAAAGCAAGACTGCATATTGCAAGGTCGTAATGACTTTTCACACAGTTCACTCTGTCTCACATTATCTTGCTTCTACAAATCTCACATCATTAGGGTCACAGCTAGCCTAACTCATGCTAACTTAACTAACATGCATTTAAGATCCCTTCAAATCCTTATTAATTATTTCCTGGCCTCCACAATGATCATCCTCTGCCCCCAGCCTCATCCACACTAAACACCTCTGTGCCTTCCTCCATGTGGCCCCTGTGGCTGTGTACCCTTCTTGTAGGGTTGCCAACTTTATGACTGATCAAAATCAAATACCCTTGCTCTTCCCCTACTCTGAAGCCTCTCCCTGCTCAATCCATTCCCCCTACCTCCCTTGCTTTCTCTCCCCCACCCTTTTTCACCAGGCTGGGGAGGGTCTCTTCGACTAGGTGTTCAGCTGATAACTGAACACCTGGCAACCCCATCCCCTGAGCTCATCTGCAAGCCCCTGCCATGTGTATAACTGAGTCTTTCCCAAAGACCCAGTTCTTCTAGGTTGTCAACAGTGACTCAACTTGACCTATTTATTCAAGAAAAATAGAGGAAAATGGTTCATTGGTTTCCATATCTCACCAAACTCTGTGTGTTCCCCGATCTGTCTGTCCTGGGAATGGGTGCTCCTTGGGGCAGAGACTGATCCTTCTTTGTTTGGAGATCTCCTAGCACATCATGAGCACAACCAGAAAGAAACAAACAGCAATAAGAAAAACAGTTTATGGAGTGCTAGTAGAGGCCATTATCAGGTGGGTTGTCTAATACCCTCCATTGTAAAGGATTCCTGTGACTTAGCTTTTGAAATTTAAAGTTTTTTTACCTCCACTCTTTGCATGCGTCTGACAAAGTGGGTATTCACCCATGAAAGCTCATGCTCCAATACGTCTGTTAGTCTATAAGGTGCCACAGGACTCTTTGCTGCTTTTACAGATCCAGACTATCACGGTGTAACAGGTGGGTCCGGGGCTCAACCCTCTGAGGGGAGGAGGGGAGCCACACCGGCCCGCTGGTCTCACGGGGGCTCTGTCCTGTCCCTTTAAGGCTAGGCAACAAAGACAGAGTCAGCTGGGGCTCAGGCCTTTTGCTGCAAGGCTGAGCTGCAAATAGTGCCAACAGTCTAGGAAAGGTCCAGGCCCTCTGGTGCAGGGGCTGGGCTGCAAACAGTCTAGAAAAGGCCCAGGCCTCTTGTAGCAGGCTGAGCGGTAAACAGTACAGGGGCTCAGGCCTCTGGTAGCAGGCTGAGCAGTAAACAGTACAGGGGCTCAGGCCTCTGGTAGCAGGCTGAGCAATAGGGTGAGGGGGATAACTGCCACCCGTGAGTGGGGTGGCAGGGGGGACACAGGCCCACCCACTCCACTGTGTCCCGGCCCGGGGCCCTAGACAGCGGTCGTCACCGCTGACGGTCAGTGGGGACCTTGACCGCAACACACTGACATGGGCTCGGTCCGGTCAGCAGCCTGACTAAGGTCAGCTGCCCCCGGGCCACTTCCAAGATCTCCCTCTGGTCCTACCTGATCCATGGCGTCTGGCTCCGGGAAGTCCCACTGCATGGGTTGCTCAACCCCCGGGCTGGGGGGTAGATCTGGTAGGTCCTCAGGGAAGTCCGGCCAACTCTGATCTGGGGGTTCCTCAGGGTAGCAGCACGGGGATGGGGAGGTTCCTAACTGCTCCTCTTCATAGGTGGCGCGGGGAAGCTCCGGCAGGTCTTCCCAGTAGCGAGTCTGGGGTATCTCCGGCCAGTCCGGGCAAGGGCTCGAGGCTCCAACACCTTCCCTGTCAGGAGCTCCCTCAGGCAGGTCTGCTCCCTGTGGTGGCTGGGGCCTGACTGAGCTAGATGGGCTGGCTTTTATCCTTCCGGGTCGCCGCCTGACCCTTTGAGGGGTGGGCTCACCACTCTGTAACCCCGCCTCTTCCTGTGTCCGGGCTCAAACCTCTCCAGGGAGGAGGGGAGCCACACCGGCCTACTACATTCCCCCCCCCTCAAGCCTGGTTCCCATACCTTGGGGCCAGGTCCTTCCATCTCTCCAAGGTGGGACAGGAAGTCGGCATTTCGTGTTCCTTGCCCGCCCGATGCCGGATGTTAAAGGCATAGGGCTGTAGGGCTAGGTACCACCGCATGATGCGGGGGTTGTTTTCCTTCATCCGCATTAACCATTGGAGGGGTGCATGGTCCGTAAGGAGGGTGAACGGGGCACCTAGGAGGAAGAATCGGAGGGCATCACAGGTCCACTTCACCGCTAGGGCTTCTTTCTTGATTACTGCGTAGTTTCGCTCGTGGGGGAATAGTTTCCGGCTGAGGTATATTACTGGATGGTCCCCCACCTCCGCTTCTTGTGACAGGACCGCCCCGACGCCAGTCTCAGACACGTCCGTCTGTAGGATAAACGGCTTGTCGAAGTCCGGGCTGTACAAGACTGGTTCCTGGCATAGGCGGTTCTTCAGGGTCTGGAAGGCCACCTCGCACTCGGTCGTCCAGCGCACTTGTCGGGGGCTATTTTTCATGAGGAGCTCAGTTAGGGGTGCGGCAATTGATGCGAATTGCGGAATAAACCGTCGATAATACCCAGCGAGCCCCAGGAACTGTTGCACTTGGCGTTTTGTCGTGGGTGTGGGACAGTACGCAAGGGCTTGTACCTTGCCCACGAGGGGTCTTATTCGTCCTCCACCCACCGTGTAGCCAAGATAGGTGGTCTCCTGCCAAGCGATCCTACATTTCTTTGGGTTGGCGAAGAACCTGCCTCTCGCAAGGTTCGTAGGACCGTGGCGACCCGGTTGAGATGATCTTCCCAGTGGCGGCTGTAAATTACCACGTCATCCAAGTAGGCAGCCGCATACTCCTGGTGGGGCCGCAAGAGGTGGTCCATCAGCCGCTGGAAGGTCGCGGGGGTCCCATGGAGGCCAAACGGCATTCGATTAAATTGATAAAGGCCTGAGGGGGTAGCAAAGGCGGTTTTCTCTTTGGACGCTTCGTCGAGTGGGATCTGCCAATATCCTTTGCTCAGGTCCAGGGTGGTCATAAATTGGGCTTCCCCCAAGCGGCCCAGAAGTTCGTCCACCCTGGGCATCGGATAGGCGTCAAAACGCGAGATGGCGTTTACCCGATGGAAGTCTATACAAAACCGGCGGGTACCGTCTGGTTTGGGGACCAGCACCACCGGGCTGCGCCATTCACTGCAGGAAAGCTCGATGACCCCCAAGGCCAACATGGCTCGGACCTCTTCTGCTACCTCCCGACGCATCCGGTATGGCAAGGGCTAGGTGGTTTCCCTGATCGTTTTCCCTGGCTCGGTCAGAATCGTGTGACAGGCCAGGGTCGTATACCCCGGGACTGCCGTGAAGGTTTTTTGGAAAGCCTGCAGGAGACATTTAGTCTGCTTACGCTGCTCCGCCGTGAGCGAGGGGCCTATCGGGGGTTCCTCCGCACCCCCCGTCTCGGTCGCGTCCGGGCCCAGTTCTGGCTCAGGCGGGCAAGGGTCAATGAATAGGCCCTCTCGGTCACACCACGGCTTTAGCAGGTTGACGTGGTAGACTTGGAGCTTCTTCCGTCGGTCGGGTTGGTGGATTTTGTAGGTCACGGGTCCCACTTGTCGCACCACCTCATAGGGCCCCTGCCAGCGGGCCAACAGCTTTGACTCGCTGGATGGTAGAAGCAGTAGGACCCGGTCCCCGGGAGCAAACCTCCAGGCCCGTGCCTCTCGGTTATAGTTCCGTCCCTGCTTCGCCTGAGCTGCCCGCAAATTCTCCCGGGCTAATGTCCCGGCTTGAGTTAAGTACTCCCGTAATTGGAGGACGTACTGGAGGAGGCCCTGGGTTGGGGAGGCCGACTCCTCCCACGTTTCCCGCATCAAATCCAGCAGTCCATGGGGTCTTTGCCCGTACAACAGTTCAAAAGGGGAGAACTTGGTCGATGCTTGGGGAACCTCCCGGATGGCCAGCAACAGGGGCGGCAGGAACTGGTCCCAGTGCCGCAGTTCCCCGGGGGGGGGGGATTTTTTTAGCATGTCCTTAAGGGTGCGGTTAAACCGCTCTACCAACCCGTTGGTCTGCTGGTGGTATACGGACGTGTGAAGTTGTTTCACCCCCAAGAGTTTGCAGACCTGTTGGAGCAGCCGGGATGTGAAATTAGTGCCCTAATCCGTTAGGATCTCCCTAGGCAATCCTACTCGGGCAAAAATCTTCATCAGTTCCCCCGCAATGGTCCAGGCGGTGATGTTCCGCAGGGGGACGGCCTCGGGGAAGCGGGAGGCATAGTCCACGAGGATGAGGACATACTGGAACCCGGCTGCGCTTCGGGGAAGCGGGCTGATCAGGTCTATGGCGACCCGTTCAAAGGGGGTCTCGACCACTGGCATAGGGACTAAGGGCACCTTGGGTACCCGCGGCGAGGCGGCCAGTTGACACTCGGGGCAGGAGATACAATATTGCTTCACCTCTTGGTGGATACCGGGCCAAAAAAACCACGCCAGGATTCGGGCGAGGGTCTTTTCTTGCCCTAGATGCCCGGCGGCGGGCACATCATGGGCCAACTGCATCACGGCCCTTCGATGACAACGGGGTACCAGCAACTGTGTCAAGGGTTCCCGGGTGCGCGGGTCTCGGTCGATGCGGTAGAGCCGATCCCGACGCAGCTCAAAATGGGGCCATTGCATGGCCCGATGAGGATCCACGACGGAGCCGTCGACGGCCGCCAGTTGCTCATAGGCCCGGCTAAGCGTCGGGTCCGAACGCTGGTCGCGGCAAAAGTCCATGTCGAAGCGAGGTTCTGTGGGAGTCGGCCCCGGCGACCCCTTATCTTCTTGGTCTCCTCCTTCGCTCTCCTCACCAGCCTGCTCCGCCTCTGGCGGAGGTCCCCGGGGTTCGGCAGCCAACCCTGGCGTTGACCGGAGGATCTCTTCGAAGGTGGGCCAATCTCGTCCCAGAATCACAGGGTAGGCCAGGCTGGGCGCCAGGCCTACTACTACCCACCGGGTAACGCCCCCCACCGTTAGCCGGGCCCAGGCACTTGGGTAGGATCGGACATCTCCATGGATGCACTGTAATTGTATTGGCTTCAAACGGGGGTCGGCCGCTGGTCCCAGAGTCTGACGGACCAGGGTCTGGCCGCACCCTGAGTCAATCAGGGCCCGGGTGGTCTGGTTCTCAACCGTAACTGGGATTGTCAGTTTGGGGGCCTCTGCCCGGCGGGCCCAGCCATCCCCTGCGTAAACCTGCCCGAAACTGCAATCCATTTCGGGACAGTCCCGTTGTACATGTCCCGCCCTCCCACATCGAAAGCAGGGGCCGACCTCGGGGCGTCCACTCCGGGGGAGGCTTGTTCTGGTACTTCGGGGGGGACTTTGACGGACCTTGGGCGCTCCCTGGGTGGAGGCCGGGGTAGTCAGCCGAGGAGCTGCTTCCCAGCGTGGAGTCGGGGTTCCCAGTCGGGGTTCGGGCCTGTGGCCTGGGCCTCGTGGGTGGGGCAGGTTCGACGTCTTCTTCTCGTCCCGGGGTCGTTCGGGCCCCGAGGTAGGTGGCTGGAAGGTGGGCCCTATAGAGGCTTCAGCAGCCAGGAAGCCCTCCATGAGCGCGACGGTGTCCGCTAAGGTCGTCGGTCGGTGGCGGAGTACCCAGGCCCTGCCCTTGGCCGGCAGGGTATGAACAAACTGCTCCAGCACCACCTGCTTGGTGACCTCCTCCACCGTCCTGACGTCTGGCTGCAGCCACCGGCGGCAGGCCTCCTTCAGGGTCTGGGCCACCATCCGAAGACGGGCTCCCACCGGGTAGGTATATCGCCTGAATCGCTGCCTGGGCTAATGTCCAAAGCGTCTAGGACTGCAGCCTTCACACGGTCGTAGTCCCGGGCTTCTTCGGTCGCCAGCCCCCAGTAGGCTGCTTGGGCCGTCCCGGTCAAATAGGGGGCCAACAAGGTGGCCCACTGGTCTCTTGCCCACCCCGCCACGAGGGCCACCCATTCAAAAGTGACCAAGAAGGCCTCTGGGTCGTCATCTGGGCCCATCTTGGTCAGGCGCAGGGGGGTCGCCAGACGCGGACCCCCCCCCAGTGCCCTCCCCGGGCCCGAGGAGGTGCTGCAGCTGGGTCCCAAGCTGCTGCACCAGCTGCTGTTGCTGCTCTAGCTGAGCTACCTGCTGCTGTTGCTGCTCCTGGAGCTGGGCCGCGTCTCGCTGCCGTTGCTGTTCCAGCTGGGCGGCATGCTGTTGCTGCTGCTGTAGGAGCTGAGCCGTCTGTTGCCGCTCCTGGCTTTCCACCAGCAGCTGGAACAGCCGGTCAGTCTCCATCTTCCTGGCTAAGAGGGGCGGTCCACCGCCCTCTCACCGGCCCCTTCTCACAGGGGCAAGGGATCACGTCCCTGATCAGGTGCCACTTGTAACAGGTGGGTCCGGGGCTCAACCCTCTGAGGGGAGGAGGGGAGCCACACCGGCCCGCTGGTCTTACGGGGGCTCTGTCCTGTCCCTTTAAGGCTAGGCAACAAAGACAGAGTCAGCTGGGGCTCAGGCCTTTTGCTGCAAGGCTGAGCTGCAAATAGTGCCAACAGTCTAGGAAAGGTCCAGGCCCTCTGATGCAGGGGCTGGGCTGCAAACAGTCTAGAAAAGGCCCAGGCCTCTTGTAGCAGGCTGAGCAGTAAACAGTACAGGAGCTCAGGCCTCTGGTAGCAGGCTGAGCAATAGGGTGAGGGGGATAACTGCCACCCGTGAGTGGGGTGGCAGGGGGGACACAGGCCCACCCACTCCACTGCGTCCTAGCCCGGGGCCCTAGACAGTGTTCGTCACCGCTGACGGTCAGTGGGGATCCTGACCGCAACACACTGACATGGGCTCTGTCTTGTCAGCAGCCTGACTGAGGTCGGCTGCTCCCGGGCCACTTCCAAGATCCCCCTCTGGTCCTACCTGGTCCACAGCGTCTGGCTCCGGGAAGTCCCACTGCATGGGTTGCTCAATCCCCGGGCTGGGGGGTAGATCTGGTAGGTCCTCGGGGAAGTCCGGCCAACTCTGATCCGGGGGTTCCTCAGGGTAGCAGCACGGGGATGGGGAGGTTCCTAACGGCTCCTCTTCATAGGTGGCACGGGGAAGCTCCGGCAGGTCTTCCCAGTAGCGAGTCTGGGGTATCTCCGGCCAGTCCGGGCAAGGGCTCGAGGCTCCAGCGGCCTTCTCGTCAGGAGCTCCCTCAGGCAGGTCTGCTCCCTGTGGTGGCTGGGACCTGACTGAGCTAGATGGGCCGGCTTTTATCCTTCCGGGTCGCCGCCTGACCCTTTGAGGGGCGGGCTCACCACTCTGTAACCCCGCCTCTTGCTGTGTCCAGGGCTCAACCCTCTCCGGGGAGGAGGGGAGCCACACCGGCCCGCTACACACGGCTACCCCTCTGATACTCTTTGCAGCTAGTTTTGATATTTGGCAGGGAAATTCCCCTTAGGCTAGACAAGTATCATAGAATCATAGAATATCTTGTCTTTGTCCCATGAGTTTCCATTTAGGTTTGTCTGAGACAGTGTTAAAATTATCATGTCCTGTATCTCTCCCTGGATTCCTCAGGGATTCCCCAGGGAAGTTTCCAGCCTGACACAATCACTGACTGTTCACAGGCCAGGCCCCACTGTTAGTGCAGCAACAGCAGCAGCAGCCCGAACCATACTGGGCGTGACAAGGGGCTGCTGGAGGAGCTGTGTGTGAGGAGAATGGAAAGCTGAATGGGCTCCATTCAGCCACCCCCAGGCCTAGCACAGGGCCCCAGCCACCCATCTGCCCTCTGGGGCACTGCAGGGATTCACCTCTGCTCAGAGATTTGTGCTGTGAGAGGGGACCCCCCAGCAGGGCTCAGTGGGTGGTGGTGCTGGGCAGGCCTGCCCTGCCCCCGCAGTTTGATTGTCTGGGGATGGCCAGAGTGGGGAAGCTGGTCTCTGCCCCCTTACCCAGCCTTGCTTGGCTAGAAACCCTTCCTCTCCTACCCCCTGCTGCCAGCTCCCCTCTAACAGAGGGTGGGATTGCCTTGTGAGATGGAAATGCACAGACTGTAGGCAAAGGTCATGTGCTGTCCCTGCAGGGCACAGCGAGCTGCAAGTCTGATATGAAGCTGGGGGGACAGGCCCGGGGAACACCTGAGAATAATTAAAGCAAATAAATAAAATGGTGAAAATGTTCTGCAGCTCAGACGGTGAAATATCCCCATGCAGCAGGTAGAACTGTCCTGCAGTGCAAAATCTTTCTATTTCCCTCCTAGATGGATGTAATGTCCTGCAGTAACAGGTGAGTTTATCTCCCTGCTAACTCTTAAAAGTACTGTAGCCATCTAAAACTGACCTAACTCTGGTCTCATTTCTTTTAACCATAATTCATTAACAGCCATCAAGGTTCTTGTAAAATGCTTTGATTTTGATTTTTAATTTTTTTGCGTATTTTACCAATACAATGGTAAAATTAAATTATTTAGACCCCTCTGTCTTTAAGAAAACATGTAAAGTGTCCTCCTTTTGTATGCATAACTCTGATGATTTGATCCTACTATGGCAGTGGTTCCCAAACTTTAACAACCTGTGAACCCCATTCACTAAAATGTCAAGTCTCGTGAACACCCTCCTAAAAATGAGTATTTCCAGGGATTTTTCTCCTTCACCAGAGTAGAAATAATAAAAGTAGTGATCTTGGAAATCTAAAATTTGTTTTTGTGCCATGCTTATTACACACTATTTATTATTATTAGCATTATAGTAATTATATTACATTATGAAATGGCAACACTCTTCCAAGATCTCACTTTTGTAGCTTGTATCCCTTTGAATAAGCGTATTATAAGACAAGGCTCCTATGTTTCATCAAGGAGTATCAGATGTGAAACAGCGGGAAGGTATTTAAGAAGCCAACTCAGTTCCTCCTACACAAGCATTCAGGTCTTGAGCAGTCCAGGCAAACACCGCATGTTACAACAAAGCTTAAATTTGTTCTTGATAATAATTTAAAAAACCATCCTAGATGCCTATTTAACTTTAAAAACAGCAAAAAATATCCACCTCTCTTTCCATTTCTTATAAGGAGTCTTGAAGTTTAAATCTCTCCTCAGTGTGATAGACATGCTTGCTTGATCTGGTTAGCTCTTGGAAGTCCTGGGGCTCCACTGCGCTGCTGGCCCAGTGCTGCCTGGGGTCCCTAGGGACAGCTCTGTCCACCATTAGGGATTTTTTTCCTGAGAACCACCTGCAATATTTCATGAACCCCCAGGGGTTCACGAACCCCAGTTTGGGAACCACTGTACTATAGCAAGGAATACTATATTCTTTCCTGTCTCAGTAATGAAGTCCCAATGTTATAACTAAAACTCTTATGTCCCCATTTAATCTCTGGGGCTGTAGTTTGAAAGGTCCCGTCTCCCCTCCCTTCTCCTTGGAACTGTGTGTCCCTGAATGAAAAAGGCTGTGAGTGATGACAGTGAATATCATGTTCAGCCCTCAGGATCTGACCTTTGTGAAAGCAGGACTGGAATATGAAAGAAGGAAGGACAGCGTCTCTCCTGGAGAGAATGTGGCCATGCAGACTGAATTACAGAGGTGTGAAGGTAAAGAAAGAGACTCCTATGAGAATGTATCACTGTATTTAGGTTAGTCCCTAGATTAATGATGGCACCTGGGATAGGCAGGAAGGTTCCCTACATATGAGAGAGTCCTTGTCTCTCCAGCAGGCAGCCCGTCAGTCACCCGTTCCCAGGTGGGATGGTGGGTCTCGGGGACCTCCAGGGGCTCAGATCCCAGGGATCTGGTGTAAGGATCTGAACAGAAAGGAATATGATATCTCTGCCTTGTTAGCTACAATCCCACTTTCCTGTACCACGGCTTTAAAGGACCAAGTCTAGATGAGGATTTGTATTTTGTATCACTGACACCAAGGCCAGACAAGCAGAAAGTGGGTGGGATCCAATTCAATTTGTCAAAAGAGGGAGATGGCTTAGAAATTATCTGAATTTAAATGGACAATAACAATAGTGTAATTTTTTACATTTAATAATGTGTGAGACTTATAGTCTTCTTAATTTGAATTAAGACAACACTGCCCTTGCATTCAAAATCGGATGCCAGGTGATTTGCCTCAACTTCCCACCCCACCATAAATGTCTCCCCCTTACTCTCACAGATATTATGGAGCACACAGCAAACAACAATAACAATGGGAATGTTGGTTGTGCTGAGGTCTGACCAACAGCACCAGTGAGCTTTTAAATGTCCAAAGGCACATTCTACCACCATTCTGGACTTGCTCAGCCTATAGTTGAAATGGTCCTTACCACTGTCCAGGCTTCATGAGCCATGGGATCAAGAGTTAGGCTGGTGTAGGTGTGACCGCGTGGTGCTGCTGGTTTGGAAAGCAGTCTGAGGCAGAAGCCTCCAGCTCGCAGGAGAGCAGAGTTGCAGCGGAAGTGGTGGAGCCATACACCATGGATGAGGATGGTTAGCAGTCCTACTGCACTGTCTGCTGCGAAGGCACCCAGGAGCTGCTGCTGTGTAGCAATGCCAGCTGCTGCAGGTGCTTCTGTGTCGAATGCTTGGAGGTCCGGGTAGGGCAAGGTACCTTGGCCAAGGCGAAAGAGCAAGAGCCCTGAAGCTGTTATGTGTGTCAGCCACAGAAGTGCTCTGGGGTGTTACAGCGCCGACCAAACTGGCATGTACGGCTGCAAGACTTCTTCATCAGCAACAAAGGACAGCGATATGAAGTAGCTAAAATCTGAAAAGGCCCGCACATTTCCCAGCGTCACTACCCTTGATAGCAGAACGTCAATGATTGCATTGGCTACTTGGATCACAGCAGCCCCCACAGTAGACTTGTCTATAATAACAGCAGTGACTGTGAGCTGAATGGGCTCAGGAAACCTGCACAGGAAACCTGCACAGGAAACCCAGGAATAAAGGCACGAAACAATTGTCTACCATTTCTTTCACAGAGGGAGGGCGACTGATGACATGTACCCAAAACCACCCGTGACAATCATTTTGCCCCATCAGGCACTGGGAGCTTAATCCAGAATTCCAATGGGCAGCGGACTGTGGGGACTGTGGGATAGCTGCTCACAGTGCACCTGTCATGGAGTGTGAGGGGACACAAGGCCCTGCACCCCCAGCTTCCTGCGATTCACCATGACTCTCAGCCAGCCAGTAAAGCAGAAGGTTTATTTAGATGACAGGAACACAGTCCAGGACAGGTCTTGCAGGCACAGACAACAGGATCCCTCCCAATTAGGTCCATCTTGGGGTCCCAAGGGCACCACAGCCCCATTGGGGCATCAGAGCTCTGTCTGGACTCCCTTCCATTCCTTAGCCAGCTCCTGAAACTCTCCCTCCCCAGCTTCTCCTCCCCCTCAGCCTTTGTTCAGCTTCCGGGGCAGAGGTGTCATCCGGCCTCTAACCCCTTCCTGGGTTCTCATGATACATGCTCAGGTCTCCTCCCTCCAGCCAGTCTCCCATCCCCCAGTGCAGACTGTTCTCCCAGGCCAATACTCCCCACTCAGCATTCAAAGACCACATCAAGAACAGTCCCAGTTCGTCACAGCACCGCTCTGAGAATCGACGCTAGCCATGGTACTGTGGGCGCACTCCACCGACTTAATGCGCTTAGTAGGGACATACACAATCGATTGTATAAAATCTCTTCCAAAAGATCGACTTCTATAAAATCGACCTAATTTCGTACTGTAGATGTACCCGAAGTGCGGCTGAAGGGCTGGGTGATGAAGACACCCTCAAACCACTGGAACGAGAGCCCTAAGGGAAGGGTGTTAAGAGAGAGAAGCAGGAGAGCTGTGGGGAAGTTGCCCAGTGTAGCCTGATTTGGGTAATGTTAGTAGTGTTGATTTAATTCATGCACTTACTTTAATTTTATTAGATATTAATCAGTATGGGTTTGGCTCGCCAATACGTTTGATCAGAAGATAAAGTTCGTTCTGAATTAGGCTTTGCAGAGTTTATAAAAGGAACTTCGGGGTCATGACAGGAGCTTACACTGAGACAGATATAGTTATAAAGAACTTATTAAAATGAATGAAATGATAAGCAAATGGTAAAACAGTTAGGATTACAGAGTTACAAGTATCACAGTTTTTTTAAGAGATATATCTATGATAATACAATGTTATAAGCTGCAAATGTGGTTAGTATTCATACATTGTTTTGATAACCCTGTGCTAGAATATACAGGCCACGCCTGTGGTAATATTCGTTTTTACACCTCTGGCAGAGGAAGCTTATTACAGAGCTATTTGCACTCTATTTTCACTATGTATGCTTTATATAAAAATGAAATAGACTTACAGTTTGAAAAGGCATAATAATTTGGCCTATTAATAGTTAATAGCCATTGTAGATGGGTAGCATCGATACGTAGTTGAATGTGGAGTCAATGAAGAGTAGATGGGAGCAGATAGATGGGTAATTGCCTGCCTAATGGTGAGCTGTCTCACCTTTTTATAGGGCATTAGTCGGAAATCCTTCCTGCTATGCCCAAATTTCATCCTTCCCCCACGGAAATGTTAGGGTACACTTGTCCCACAGGCTAGTACGTATGTGCGTATGGATGACAGGTATGTACGCATTTGTGGTGTACTTGTTAGATTTGTGGGTAAAAATCCCCTTTTTCCACCCTTTACTGGTATTGGTTCAGTCAAAGGTCTCTAGACAGCTGTGTAGGTATTTTGTCTATTATTACTTTTCTGAGTAAGGGTCCCAAAATGTGCTAAAGTTGCCTTTGCATCACATACAGGATGTTTGACCTATAGGTCTCTTGCATTACAGCCAAACTTGTTCTTAATATAAATCTATAAGCCTATTACATCAAATACTCAAATTTATAAAAAAGATATTTATACAGACCAGCAGATTAATCCTTAGGGCTACACCAGGGAAATGTAGCAGCTCTGGGAGTGAAAGGTCAGCTGCCAACAGCTGCTGCCATTAGGGTCCTTGGGACAGAACCTGGAGTAGAGGGCAGGCCCGGGTTCCCCCCAACCCACCACTACAGAAACATCTCTTGGGAGGGGAAGTCAGGCCCCTGTCAGGACAGGAGGCTAAACTGTTCTGAAATAAACCCCTAGTGACAACAGAGACTGTGGGAGTTCTCTCCCCAACCTCCTTGCTGGCCTATGATGAAAAGGGCTCAGTAGACTGTACCCTGGCCCTAGAGAGAGAAGGGCTATGTGGAGGGTCACAGTGAGCCACTGAGGCTGGCATAAACTGTCTAGAAGGGCAGGACCCACGGGAGCAAGGTCAGAGCTCTGTCACAGAGGATAAAGACCAAGATACAAACAGGGGAAATACAGCAGTAAAGTTTGTCTAATAATTGTCTCATCGAGCCTCTCCACAATTACTGGGCCAGCCCTTTGCAGAATCAGGTGATAACAGTGCACAGGAACTGAGTACATGGTGAGAATGAAAATAGATTATTTTTTCAGGCCTGCTCTAAAACGTTCAGACTGCATCTGAATGCCCAGTCGCGTCCTGTGCTCAGCTCTCAAGCCCAGGTACCTACAGCCCTTCTGTTATATCCTTGGGGGCAGCCGGTTTAGGAAGAAATCACTTGAGGCCAGACAGCTAACGAAACTACCATTTTATTTACAGACATAGAGCTCACCCAACCGTCCGAAACTGGCTGGGCTATCCCCTAATAATCTAACTCAGTTGCCATAGGAACAAAAACCAGGACAACCAAATACACAACATATTCCTCCCCCCCTAATAAGAACATCCCCTAAATAAAACACACACTAGACTAGAGAAGGAGGGTAGACTGCCTCCATTCCCGGCTAAACACTCGGGATTATTTTGCCCCATAACCATGGGTTCGCCCTAGCTAAAGATCCAGCTGATGAGGAGGCCTTCTGTCTCTAGGTGGATTATGGCGAACTTCTGGTGGTGTTGTACCATGGGCTCAGGGTCCGCAGCATGAACAGGTGAGGAGACGGTATCAGCTCGTGCTGGGCTAAGGGGTATCTCAGCCGCCGGCAATAATGGAGGAGAACAGTCAGGAACAGGTGATTCGTGATTCGGTGCCTCACCAGAAGAGGTGAAGTCAGACCACTCAACTGCAGATGTGTCCTGAGGACTGGCATGACCTGGCAACAGCTGATCTACATGTAATCGCCAGGTAAGATCCTCTGCAGTCCGGACTGTGTAGGAAACAGGTCCTGTTTGAGTGATGATTGTGGCAGAGACCCATTTACCTCTGGAAGTATAATTCCGAGCCAAAACTGGCTGTCTTGGGCTAAAGGTTCGGTCTTTTGCTCTGGATGCCCGTCTGATAACTTGATATTGCTGCTGAGGTTGCACAATTTGTCGGGGTTCAGAAAGTTTCAGCAGATCAAAGCAAGTGCGCAGCTGTCGTCCCATCATTAGAAAGGCCGGGGATTCCTGGGTCGTAGCATGAGGTGTGTTTCTGTAGGAAAGTAAGAAGGTATCCAGACGCTTTTGAATGGAGTGTTGTCCCCTTGCTGATTTCAAAGTGTGTTTCATTGTCTGCACAAATCTTTCAGCTAATCCGTTGGTGGATGGATGATATGGTGCTGATGTGATTGTGGTATATCCCATTTGCCTTCATAAAATTTTGAAACTCCTGAGAGATGAACTGCGGTCCGTTGTCGCTCACAAGATGTTCTGGCAGACCAAAATGACTAAAGAGTCCTCATAGTTTTTGGATAGTACTCTCTGCGGCAGTGGACTGCATTATAGAGACTTCTGGCCATTTAGAATGGGCATCTACTGCCACCAAGAACATGCTTCCTTCAAGGGGGCCAGCGAAGTCAATGTGAATACGTTGCCACGGATTTTCAGGCCAGTCCCATGGGTGTAGGGGTGCCCACTGGGGTGCATTCCTCACATCCTGACATGACATACAAGCTTTTGCCTTCTCTTCAACAGCACTGTCCAATCCAGGCCACCAAAAATAGCTTCGTGCAATTTCCTTCATGCGCACTATTCCACAGTGACCGGAATGTAGCTGTTCTAACATCTGTGATCTTAGTGGTGGTGGAATAATGACACATCTCCCCCACAACAAACAACCATATTGGACTGATACCTACATGTCCAGAAGGATGGAGTTAACAAGGTTGAGTGAGACCGGAGAATTTTGTCGAGATTTTCCATGCATCACCAGGTCCATAACTTGGGACAATACTGGGTCAACGCGAGTTGCCTTCTTTATCTGAGTAGCAGTGATGGGTGTATTCTCTACCTGTTCAAAGTAGAAGATTTCCTTTTGGGCACTATCTTGATGTTTGACCGGCAAAGGCAACCTTGAGAGGCCATCTGCATTGCCGTGCAGAGTGGATTTCCAATATTTGATTTCATATGTGTGTGCTGAAAGTAACAATGCCCAACGTTGCATACGACTAGCAGCTAATGGGGGAATGCCTGTGTAGGGTCCAAAAATTGATGTCAGAGGTTGATGGTCTGTGAGAAGAGTAAACTTTCACCCAAACAGGTACTGATGAAACTTCCGAATTCCAAGAACAATTCCTAATGCCTCACGTTCGATTTGGGTGTAGTTAATTTCTGCTTTGCTTAGAGTGCATGAAGCAAAAGCAATAGGTCTCTCTTCTCCCGAAGGCATAATGTGTGACACGACTGCTCCCACTCCATAAGGGGAGGCATCGCAGGCCAATTGTAGGGGTAAGGATGGATCAAAGTGCGTTAGAACTTCAGAATTTAGCAATGCATCCTTAGCTTTGTTAAATGCAACATCACAAGCTTCAGTCCACTTCCAGGCCTTGTTCTGCCCAAGGAGCTCATGAAGTGGTTTTAGCAGTGTGGCTAACTGTGAGATGAACTTTCCATAATAGTTCAGTAGTCCTAGAAATGAGCACAGCTGGCTTACATTTCGAGGTGGGGGAGCCTCCACAATAGCTTTAACTTTTGCAGGGGCCTTATGAAGACCTGCAGAATCAATGATGTGTCCCAAATATTCAACAGAGGGCTTGAAGAATTCACACTTGTCTTTGTGAACTCGTAGGCCATACTCTTCCAGTCTTTGTAGGGTAGCCTCTAATTCTTTAAGTGATCCTCTTCATTTCTTCCAGTGACCAGGATATCATCCAGATAGCACTGAAATCCTGACAAGCCACACAAGATCTGGTCCATAGCCCTCTGGAACAGGGCAGGAGCAGACGTTATTCTGAAGGGTAGGCGACAGTATCGATAAAGCCCCTTATGAGTCACAATAGTCAACAGCTCTTGGGACTTTTCATCGACGTGCATCTGTAAATATGCTTGACTCAGATCAATCTTACTGAACTTTTGTCCCCCAGCCAGGCCTGCGAAGAGGTCATCGATGCGGGAAAGTGGGTATTGCTCTGCACAGAACACTGGGTTGACAGTGACTTTAAAATCACCGCAAATCCAGAGAGAGCCATCTTTCTTCACTATTGGAACGATAGGAGTGGCCCATGAGCTATGGGTAACTGGTATTAGGACTCCATTGGTGACCAGGCGCTCCAGGTCTGCTTCAACTTTTGGCCTGATGGCGTATGGCACAGTTCGGGCTTTCAGATATTTTGGTGGACTGCCAGGTTTAATGTTCAATGTCACAGTGATTCCCTTCATACTTCCCAAATCATCTCCAAAAACAGCAGCATGTTTCCTTAGTATAGGGGTTAGACTGGTTTCTTCTTTAGTCATCCGGTGCACTTCTGCCCAGTTCAGCTGAATCTTCCCAAGCCAAGACCTACCCATTAAGGCTGGGTAGTTACCTCTCACTACAAACAGTGGTAATTTAGCAGCCTATCCATTGAGCTCCACCTTAACATCAATAGTGCCCAACATGGGCACAGCTTCTCCCGTATACGTCTTCAGAACAGTTTTTGTTGCCTTAAGCAGAAGATGCTGTAGCTTTTCTTTATACACAGTCTTGGAGACCAGCGAGACGGCTGCACCGGTGTCCAGTTCCATGCGTATAGGTTTGCCATCCAACAACGGGGTTACCCAGTATTCATGTGAGCCCACTGCCAAAGACAAAACATGCAGTGGCACTTCCTCTTGCAATGAGGTGTCACCTTGATCATCCTGCGTCTGCTCTAGGGTATGCAGGGTTCCTCTTTTTGTCGGCCAGACCACAGGCCTCTTTTTCTTTTGTTTACGGGCACACTCAATGTGTCCCTTTTTGCCACAGTGTCGACACACCAGCTCTTTACACCAGCATTCTGATGCCTGGTGACCTGGCTTACCACAGCGGTAACATTCCTGACTCTGCACAGTTTTGTGGGTAGGTTCTTGTGACACTTTTTGCACCCTAGGGGATGCACCGATGTATTGCACCTCCCTTGTAGCCAGTTCCCGGGAGACAGCAATATCAACAGCCTTCTGTAATGTAAGCTGAGCCTCTGTCAGTAGGTGCTTCTGTATAGCTTCACTGTAGAGGCCACACACTAAGCTGTCACGCAGGGCATCATTTAACATCTCTTTTAAATTCACAGTGTTCTGCTAGCTTTTTTAAAATTGCTACAAATTGTACAACTGTTTCATCTTCCTTTTGGTCTCTTTTGTGGAACCTATATCTTTCAGCAATTACCAGTGGTTTTGGGGAAAAATGGGACCCCAGGATTTCCACAATGTCACTGTAAGATTTAGTTCCAGGCTTAACAGGGTGTAGTAAGCTGCGTAGCAGGGAGTAGGCTTTAGCCCCTACAACACTTAAGAATATTGGCACCTTCTTCGCTTCTGTAATGTCATTTGCAATAACAAAAAGCTCAAAATGCTCAGTATACACATGCCATTGCTCTATATTCTCATCAAAAGGTTCCAGTGGCCTGGTCAGAGTAGCCATGATTTTTAATTTCACTTTCACAGTCAGTGCAAACAAGGAGTTTTTTTGTTTGTTCTTTACCTTGACTTCTACTTCGTTCTGTTACTGGAGCAGCACCAGACTCCCATCCATCGTCGCCACTTGTTATATCCTTGGGGGCAGCCAGTTTAGGAAGAAATCACTTGAGGCTAGACAGCAGACAGTTAACAAAACTACCATTTTATTTACAGACACAGAGCTCACCCAACCGGCCGAAACTGGCTGGGCTATCCCCTAATAATGTAACTCAGTTGCCATAGAAACAAAAACCAGGACAACCAAATACACAACAGGTTCTGATGGAAGAGGACTATCCAGGTACACCAGCAATGAGGCTCCCCTACTAAGAGCTGAAGTTACTGAGAGCTGTGTTAAGTGTGGGGGTGGGACTGAAGACATATTGGTGAGCAGCTAGCAGAGAAATGAGGTTAGCTGGGTAGCTAGTGGAGAGGTGCAGCTGGTGGTGATGACTCTAGCAGAACCCCACAGAGAGGCATGGCAATTGTCCATCGACATGAGCAGCGGAGCATGTAAGGTGCTGCCAAACCTCCTGCCCCTTCCACCCAGGCTGGGAGGTAAACTCTGCAGATGAACTCTGGAGCTGCACTAATCAAGGATAGAAAATGTGGGTGTGGTGATGTTTGGGTTGCTGGACTCAAGAACCAAAGGGAAAGGACATGGCCCAATCTGCTCGGGGGTGGGTCTTCTGGTTCATGGTTTTTGTTTACGAACCCTAGTTGTGGTGTTTTCCCAATTTAATGTTGAGTTATTTCCTGTTATTAAAGGATTTTTGCTATGCTGAGACTCTGTGCTTGCGAGAGGGGGGGTATTGCCTCTTTGAGGCGCCTCGGGTCACTGGGTGAGGGCTCGAGCTAGTTTTGCATTGTATTGTTGAAAGGGAACCCCTATGTACTGAACCCGGCCCTTGTTGCTGTCAACTCTGGCTGGCAGAAGAGTTACATGTGCATCATGCACCTTTCTGGACCAGCCTGTGTTAATGTCCATGAAACACCCACAGTGATCCACAAGCACCTGGACAACCATTGAGAAATACCCCTTCCAATTTATGTATTCAAAGGCTAGGTGGTCTGGTGCCAGAATAAGAATATGTGTGCCATCTATCACCCCTCTGCATTTAGGGAAACCCATTTGTGCAAAGCCATCCACAATGTCATGCACATTTCTCAGAGTCACAGTTCTTCTGAGCAGGATGTGATTAATGACCCTGCACACTTGCATCAACACAAGTCCAGCGGTCGACTTTCCCACTCCAAACTGGTTAGCGACCAATCAGTAGCTGTCTGCAGTAACCAGCTTCCAGACTGCAATTGCCACCCATGTCTCAATCCTTGCGCCACAGGGTGCGGGCGAGCTAAGCACACAATCCCATGAAAGTGGCTTTCCTCATCTGAAAGTTCTGCAGCCACTGCTCGTCATCCCAGACTTGTGTGATCATGTGACCCCACCACTCAGTGCTTGAGTTCTGAGCTCAAAAGCGGTGTTCCACGGTGGTCAGCACATACGTGAATGCCACAAGCAATCTCGTGTCGTATGTGTTTTGCATGTCTACATCATCATCAGACTCCTCACTGTCACTTTGTAGTTTAAGGAGTAACTCGACTGCTATTTGTGACGTGCTGGTGAGACCTATCAGCATATTCCTCAGCACTTCAGGATCCATTCCCACAGACTAAAAGGGAAGACAGAGCGCGCAGTACAAAAACCTTTGAAGGGTGGTGCCAAACGCGGAAGGAAGCGGACGGACTGCTGGGATGCAAAGTAATGTTTGATGGGGCATTGGGACAGGACCCAGGAGGCCCCACACCTCCCATCCACCTTCCCACCAGCCTCAACATCAGAAGGGGAAAAGGTGCTCTGTGGGATAGCTGCCCAGAGTGCACTGCTCCGAATGCCACTGCAAGTGCCGCAAGTGTGGCCATGCCACTGAGGTGGCAAGCTGACAGTGTGAACACCCAGCAGCGCTTTCCCTGCTGCTGTCTCTGAGGGTGGGTTTAACTCCTGGTGCCCTACATCTACAAGTGTGGACGTAGTCTAAGTTTCACTTGTTTATTTACACCACATGCATAGCTCCAGTCAGTGTACAGAGTGGGCCATGAACTGCACACAGGACAACTCCTCTCTCAGAAACCTCAGCCTCCCATGAAGCAACCCTGCTGCACCAAGCACTGGTTCTAGCAGAGAGCAAACCTTGGGGTTCACAACAGCTTCCCCAGAAGGGAATTACATCACAAAACTAATAATGAAGCAGCATTTCTTCAAACACTGAACAAACATTTGCTCACCTACTAAGAAAACAATGTGGAAGATTACATATAACAGCACCACGTGGTGACTCCCAACATTAACAATACAATAAGTAAAATATACAACCAGTGTTTTACACAAACAATCAGACAAGCTGTCATAGGTCTCTCCCCCACTTAAAGCTGTTGGGTTCCAAAATGGGGACCTGCATGGACTCCTCTAAACTAAAATCCTAGTTTAGATCTGGTAAAAGCTGCCACCACCCAATAATGTATGTGTATTGGGACACAGTCCTTCCCCAAAATCCTTGGGGATCCCAAGAGCCCCAATTCCATGGAGTTCTTACACCTAGGAGAAGTAAACCATTCTTCCCTGCTTCCTCCCCCCTCCCTTTTCCTAGGAGAGATACCAGGATTCAACTACAGAGGGATGCCTTCCTCCTCCCTCCTCCCCTTTCCCTGAGAATTCACCCAAGGAAAGATCAACCAAGTCCTTAACAGAAAAGATTTATTAAAGAATTAAAAAAAAGTAAACTATCTGTGTAATACCAAGATGGAACAATACACAGGGTCTAAACTTATCAATCTCTGGAGAGAATTCCCCCTCCCTTCTTTCTCAGTAAAAGCAATAACAGTACAGAATTAAAGAAATTCTATAGCAAAACACAGAATTGCAAATACAGAAATAAAAGTATAAGAATACTAGTTCCTTGCTAATACTCACTAGCTTGAATAGAAGAATTTATTGCAGAAACCTGGGAGGACTTGATTAAGATGTCTGGACTCCCTTAACTCCCAAGAGAGACTCTCTAAAAAAAAAAAAGAACAGAAAAAAACTTCCCTCCACAGGGATTTGAAAATATCTTGTCCCTGATTGGTCCTCTGGTCAGGTGTTCACAGATACTGCTTGCTAACCCTTTACAGGTAGAAAAAAAACTTAACCCTTAACTAACTGTTTATGACACAAGCTATGTATATGAGCCCAGACCTTATGCCCAGCTCTCTAAATTCTGAAGGATGGTGGCAACGATGCTCACGCAGGTGTGTGATGCTCAGTTCTTCTAACGTTCAATAGATGGGTGACTGTCAGGAAAAGTGTGTTACATTTAGCATTTGGTTAATGGTGTAAGCAGAGTCAGGATGAGCCCCACCCTGACATCTGGTGGTAAATTATGGGGAGTGCGGAAAGTGTTGCATTGGTATTTCGGTTATTTGCATGGGCACTCCCACCCCACTTAGCATACCGCAAAGCAGCATGGGATGGTTATTTTCGCAGCTGTGGGAGCCCCAATTTCGTTGTTATTGGGGCAGGAGGAATGAAATGTTTTCACCCTGATTGGGTTAATGGGGAACTACAAAATTGTCTTGTGATGGGGGGTTTCATTGTCAGCTGGATAGCGCTTGCTAGATGGGGCACATGGGTTCCAAAACCCATTGAAAAGAGAGAGGCTGGGGACAGAGATCTGTACTTGGTGGTGCAGGCTTTTTGTATGAGCCAGAAGCACCAGTTCCACCTGTGCCTCTCTCCACTGTGGAATGTCAGAGTTAATTTTTGATTCCCTTAAGAATCTAAATGCAGGTTACTGAGCTGAATTCACTGGTACTGGGGCTCCCCTACTAAGAGCTGGAATCACTAAGAGCTGAAATCACTGAAGAGCTGGACTTGCTGAGCTGAGAGCACTGAGTACTGTGCTTATGAGTGGGGGAGCCTGAAGCAATACTGTGGAGCAAAGCAGCTGGCAGAGCAGAGTGGAGCAGTTTGTGCAGCCACTGGGTGAGTGGAGCCAAGCAGCTTGTGAGGACGGCTGGAGTGGCTCACAGGACAGCTGGTGGACCAGAGCAGCTGGCAGAGCGGAGCAGCCCACAGAGCAAGCGGAGCTGAGCTGTTTGCGGAGCTGACTAGTGGAAGCAGAACCCCACAAAGAGGCAGGGCAGTTGGCCCCGAAACCACGTAAGGTGCCCCTTTCTACCCAGGCTGGGGAGGGGGACCTCTGCAGAGAGACTCTTTAACTCTGGGGGCTGCATTGACCCGGGACAGAGACTTTTGGATTGTGGGACTTTTGGGACTGTGGGTGATTTGGGGGTTGCTGGACTCAGGGGCCCCGAGAGAAGGACATGGCCCAATTTGCTGGAGTGGGTCTTTGCTCACGGTTTGACCTATGAACTCTAGCTGAGGTATTTTCCCAGTTTAATGCTTGTTGTTTGTCATGTAATTAAAGCTTTTCTGCTATACCAAACTCTGTGCTTGCGAGAGGGGAAGTATTGCCTCTTCGAGGTGCCCAGGGGTGAGTGTAAGATTTTCCCAGGTCACTGGGTGGGGGCTCGAGCTGGTTTTGCATTATGTTGTGGGGAAGGGACCCCTATGTATTGAACCCGGCCCTTGCTGCTATCGTTTCGGCCCGGCAGAAGGGTTACAATGGTATAGATCTTTTTTACAAACAGCAACTCACAGCTCACTGCCTGTGAGGAAGGTGTGTGTAACGTTAGAACTCAGACAATGACAGGGATGAGTTACATCCTGGAATCAAAATTTTGTTTATGGGGAGTGCGGAACCTCCTGCTAATGGGAGTATTTCCAAAATTTTGTTTATGGGGAGTGCGGAACCTCCAGCTAATGGGAGTATTTCCAAATCTGCTCAGTAAATGTAATGAAATAATCATCTCCGACAGGGAGACAGCTTGAAATATGATGTTTCCCCCCAGATCCGAAAGAATGGAAAGATTTTTCCAGTGAATTTGGCAGAGTAAGTGAGGAGCTGAGTTTTGTTCTCAGCATTGAAACATGTCACTTCTCCCCCTGTATAGTCCAGAAAGACCCCAATGTTCTTGGGTTTCTCACAGAAAGACGGAGGTGTATGACGAGAGGTTAGAACCCAAAGCCCCTTCTTGGCATTAAAGGAGTTCCTTCTCTTCCTATCCACCTGCTCTCTGGTGACCCCTATTGCCCAGCATCCCCCAGGCCCCACCTCCACTTCCCAGTAATGTCTCCCTGAGGTGAAGCACTGAAATCCTAGGACAGAAAAGGAACAGTTAAATCTTTCAGGGTTGTCAGGCAGATCCTGCCATGTTTCTCCCCATCTCACACTTTTCTGATCCTCAGACAGGACAAGTTGGCGATGGACTGTGGCTCGATCCAGAGTCACATCCACTGGAAGAGAGAGAGAGAGAAAAAGAGTCAGTTTTTTAAAGTCAGAGCTGCGGAAATGTTTGGTCATTTCAGCAACTGGAGCTGCTTTAGTTTGAGAGTTTGAAATACCTCACCCAGAATTCACCCAATGATATAGGAAAGTGAGATTGTGGCTGACATGTCAGAGATATTATATCCCTTCCTCTTCTGTTCCATTCAGATCCTTACACAGGTGTCTGAGCACCTGGGGATCACGAAGACTCACAATCCCACCTGGGAACAGGTGACTGACAGGCTAGAGAAACAAGGACTTTCTCATATGAGGGAACCTTCCTGCCTAACCCAGAGGCTGTCATTAAGACCTAGTCTAAACTTGAAAAACAGCAGGGCTTCAGTGAAGATACTTCTACGCTGACAGGAGAGGATTTCCTGTCACTGTAGGTAATCCATCCCCCTGAGAGGTAGTAGATGGGTTGACAGGAGAATTATTGCTATCCCAATCTACTCCAGGAGTTAGGCCAGTATACCTGAGTCCCTCAGGGGCATAGGCGGCGGGTATCAAAGGCCAGGGCAGGCTAAGCCTCCCCTAACCCAGGCTGTGGCCCTGCCCATGTTCCACCCCCAGGTCCTGCCTCCCTCCATGAAGCAGTCATTTAAAGTATCGAGAAATTTTATTTCTGCATTTCGTCCTGAAGTCAAATGTTCCCAGTCAATATGGGGATAATTGAAATCCCACACTATTATTGGGTTCTTAATTTTGATAGCCTCTCTAATTTCCCTTAGCATTTCATCATCACTATCACTGTCCTCGGAAGCCCTCTGTCTTATGCCCACCAATAAATCTCCGGGTATGGATGGGCTGACTGTGGAGTTCTACCGTGTGTTCTGGGACATCCTCGGTCCAGACCTTGCCATCATATGAGACGAGTACTTGGAGAGTGGTGTGCTCCCTTTGTCATGCAGGCGAGATGTGCTCTCCTTGCTCCCAAATAAGGGGGACCCCTGTGATCTTCAGAATTGGCGTCGTGTCTTGCTCCTCAGTGCACACTAAAAAATCATAGTGAAGGCCATCTTGCTGCAGCTGGGGTTCATGCTGGTGGACATGGTCCATCCAGACCAGACCTACACGGTCCCAGGCTGTGCCATCTTTGATAATCTCTATTTGGTCTGGGATCTCTTGGAGCTTGGATGTAGGGATGGTCTGTCATTAACCCTTCTGTCCCTGGATCAGGAGAAGGGGTTCGACAGGGTGGACCACGGGTATCTCCTGGGTGCATGTTCAGCTTCGGATCCCAGTTTGTGGGCTTTCTCCAGGTGCTGTACGCTGAGGTGGAGTGTCTGGTCAGGCTCAACTGGACCCTGAGTGAGCCGGTCAGCTTCGGGCAAAGAGTGTGGCACGGGTGCTCCCTCTTGGGCCAGCTGTATGCTTTGGTAATCGAGCCCTTTCTCTGTCTCTTCTGCCAGAGCTGACAGGATTGGTGCTGTGGGAACCAGAGCTGTGGCTGGTACTGTCGGCGTATGCTGATGACGTGCTCCTCGCGGTCCAGGACCCGGGCGACTTGGCACGGGTGGAAGCTTGCCAAACCGTGTACTCGGCGGCCTCCTCCGCCCAGGTCAACTGGGTCAAGAGCTCAGGCCTGGTGGTCAGGGACGGGTGGCAGGCAAGCTCCTTCCCACCCACATTTCAGGCCATCCGGTGGAGCGCGGGTCCGCTGCTCTATCTCGGCGTTTACCTTTCTGCCACGCATCCCTCTCCGCCGGAGAACTGGCAAGGTTTAGAGGGCAGGGTGGCGGAGCGGCTCTGGAAATGGACAGGACTCTTCTGGTGCCTCTCCCTCCGAGGGAGGGCACTGGTGCTCAATCAGCTAGTCCTGTCCATGCTCTGGCACTGGCTCAACACCCTGGTCCCGGCCCCAGATTTTCTGCCCAACCTCCAGAAGTCGGTTCTGCAGTTCTTTTGGTCAGGACTCACTGGGTGTCTTCAGGGGTCCTCCACCTGCCCTTGGAGGAGGGAGGTGTCTTCCACCTCCAGGCCCTGCAGAGGCTCCTGTATGGTGCAGGTAGTCCGGCATGAAGAGTACTGGTGCATTCCTTCCTTCGCCGCTTCTGAGGGCTCCGGTACAACCGGCAGCTCCTTTATCTCCATCGGAGCGGTATTCTGCAAGACCTCTCTGGGCTGCCAGTCTTCTACCAGGACCGGACCTGGAAACTGTTCTCGGCCACCAGGTCCATGGCGGCCACCAAGGGGGTGGATTTCCTCATGGAGCTCCTGCTACACAATCCCCAGTTCTGTGTGCAGGTGGCGGAGTCCCCCTTGGTGCGACAGAGGTTGGTCCTGGCAGAAGTCACCAGAGTCGGAGACCTCCTGGATTACGATTGGGGAGACTGGCTGGATCCCCTGATGCTCTTTCGGTGCATGGCCTTGTACTCCCCAGCACGTACTTCAGGAGGTGAGGGCCGCTTTGCCACCCGCTGCTCGGGCCTACCTCAACCGTGTCCTGGGAGAGGGCACGTCCTGCCCACCCTCTACCCCAGGCCCTCCGGACCTTTTCATAGGGCCCCTGCCCCATGGACCTACCAGACCACCCCACTCCATTATCGTGAGCCAGCTGCATGAGTTGCAGCTGGTCTGGTTCTAGACCATGCCCCAAAAACATTTGTATAATGTTCGTGCTCCACCCTTCATGTCCTTGCCCTCGTGTCCCGTCCTGACATGAAGTGGCGGGATCTTCTGCCACCTCTAGAGAGTGAGGAGCCCTGGTGGGCCAGCCTATACTCCACCCTGGTCCTGAGGCCCACCAGGGATGTCAACTGGTGGATCCTTCACAGAGCCATGAGCATGGGTGTGTACTTGGTGCAGTTCACTCCACTCCCAGACACCTGCCCCTTTTGCAGCATGAGGGAGACCCTGGCACACATATATCTGGAATGTGCCAGGTTGCAACCCCTATTCCGGCTCCTCTTGGATATATTATTACATTTTTGGTTGTACTTTTCTCCTCACCTGTTCATCTACGCACTCCCCATCCATGGCCCCACAAAGTCACAGGACCTCTTTGTCAACCTCCTCCTAGCCCTGGCCAAAATGGCCGTCTACAAAACCAGGGAGAGGAGGTTGGTCAACGGGGTTTCCTGCGACTGTGGGGCCTATTTCTGCTCCTCTGTCTGTACACGCATCCGGGCAGAGTTCCTCTGAGTGGCATCTGCTGTCTCCCTAGACACCTTCGAGGAACAGTGGGTGCTGTCTGGGGTTATCTGCTCGGTGTCCCCTTCAGGTTCCCTTCGTTTAGCCCTGTGACCTCATTCCTGATACCTCATTAGTTGTCCCCCGCAATTATTTGGTATCATGGACCTGTGGATCCTCCTCTTAGGCTGGGGGGAGGTTCTTTAGGAGTGGGCAGGCTCCGCCACCCACTTCCTGTATACCAACAAGACTACTTTGCTGTACCCAACTGGCCTGCGTCTATCACGCTGTGTATAGTTCATGAGTGGCTTAGGGTATGTCTACATTTGCTGGTAGATCAGCACTGCTGCAATCGATGCAGCGAGTGTCGATTTACCAGGTCTGATGAAGATACGCTAAATCGATGGGAGAGCACCCTCCCGTCGATTTGCGTACTCCACTTCCTCAAGAAGCATAAGGGAAGTCAATGGGAGACTCTCTCCCATTGATGCAGTGCAGTGTAGCCAGCACAGTAAGTGAATCTAACAATGTTAACTTCAGTTACGTTATTCATGTAACTGAAGCTGCATAAATTAGAAAATTTACCTCGGTAGTGTAGACCAGCCCTTAGAGAGCATTCATGCAATTCAGCTGGGTGTGTCTCTACATGCTGATACAGCACCTGGAGGGGATTGCTGCTTGTGAGTTGCATAGCTGTCTAAGACACAGTCCAGGCTGAAGAGTTTAAGGGGGCACAATGGTCTCACAGTCCAGGTTGTACTGTAGGGAACATCACAATAGTGACCACAGCTTCAGAGAAAATAAGCCTCAATTCTGACCTCAGAGGAGAAGTGAGGTGACAATTTTAAAGAGCTCTGCTCTTCATCCAGATACACTAACAGTAAGTGCTTTGAAACCCGGGCAATAACTTAAGTTGATTGCACTGATGCAGAGGGCAGGATTCCCATCTTTTACTTGTGTTTCCCTCAGACCTTTTTTCCACAGCCAGTTTCACTCCAGTAGACAAGGGTTCACCTCTTTTTAGTTCAGATTCAGTGTTTGTTTTGGAGACATCAGATCTTCACCTCTAAAGACAAAATTTACTCTTGACCTCATAGGTGCTGACTTTTGTTTTTTTTCCAGTGGGTCCTCCACTCCAAGGCTCCATCCCCCACTCCAACCCTTCCCCTGAGGCTCCATCCTCACTCTGCCTCTTCCCACACCTGATTTGCCCCCTCCCCCAGTCTCCCCTTCCCTCACTCATCTCAGCCCCCTCTCCAAGGCCCCCAACCCACCCACCACTGATTTCTCTCTGCCTCCCCAGTGCCTCCTGCCAGCCTCCGAGTAGCTAATAGATAGCCAGCCCCAGGACTCCACCAAAGAGATGTGGGTGGTGGGTGCTGAGCATCCCCTATTCTTTTTCTGGGGGTACTTGAGTCCTGGAAGACCCATGACATCAGTGCCTATGCTTGTCATTTGTGCCTTTCTTCCCTGTTAATACAACAAACTCCCCAGAGCAGAAGGGCCCTTTAAAACATTGCTCATATGGTTAATGAGGGGAGAGAGGAGGGCTCTCAAAGTTGCAGAGAACATTTCTAAAATGGCTTTTAAATTTTCATTCCCTCCCATGAATGATCCACCTATCCTGAGGGAATTAAATTACTTTAGCAAGAAATGAAATACAGTACTGCAGAAATCCACAAAAAAGTTGTGAAAGTAATGATAATGCCACAAGAATTGGCACCACTGGAAACACCCAGCCGCAGTTTGAAAATATGATGTAGACAGCACTTTCAGAACAGTGAAAGACAACTCACAAACCCACCTTTTCCTGAAGCCTTTTATATCTGCCTAGAAGGGAAAGAAAAAGACAGCCAACTTCAGACTCCATTATGGAGGGCAGTTATAGGTGGTATTTCAGTGTAATGATGTTTCAACAGTAAATTAAATTTACCGCCCACCCCAAATAACCAGAGAAAAATTGCATGTAAAGTTGCAAACACATCCTGGGCTGGGAGAATTTTATTGGAAGCTGACCTGAACCCTGTCTCACCTGTACCTGGTCTGTCCAGCCCAATTGCTGTCTCAGATTTTATCTCCTTCTCCCCCTGGACACCAGCCCAACACCTGGCTCTCCCACCAAACTCTTTCTCTTGGAAACCATTTTTACACTTTAAACTTGTTAGTTTAGGATCCCCGGATCAGCTGAAGCTGCTTCCGCTGCATTAGGTCCCTTGATTAGTTAAATCTGCAAAAATTATACCAAATACCCAAAGGATCTGCAAGGATTCACTAGGGGTATGGGGCTTATGACTTAAAATTTATCTATTTTTACAGTTGTTGTTAATAATTTTCAAAATTTTCTTCAAGTTTTCTCTTTCTCCATGTTCCTCATGTCCCTTTTTGCTGCCCGTTGGGTACCAGCCTGGATGAAATGCTGAGAGAGAAATGATGGCTCTTCCCAGTGAATCAAACACTCCAGCCAGGCCCTGGATGGTTGGTACCTGGGAATGAACTGAATACCCCACTGCAGTGGGTATATTTACACTAAATTGTTAATTTGTACCCTGTGTTCAGTGTCGTCTTTCATGATACTGATCATGTGAATTACTGGATCAAGAGATGCATGATTAAGTCCATATTTGGGAGTAGGAGCCTCCTCAAAGATACGAATGACATGATTTGCAGTGTCTTCCTGTTTCTCAGCCACTTGCTCTCTGATGTTCTCTCTCTCTGCAGGCAAGGGATTTGTGGGTTATTTACACCATGTTCCCTGCTGTGAAGAATCCCTGACCCCTGTTGCTCATCCCCCTTCCCAGCTGAAAATTTGCAAGAACTTCTCTGACTAGATTCCATCAACTTCACCTCAGCTACAAACCTCCCCTCCCCACAAAACTACCTACCCTGAGAACCACTTTTATCTTGACTTCTTTGTGTCTGCTGCAGAGCTGTTTTATTGGAAATGGAGAGTGAATGAAATCTGCTGAAGACATTAAAAGGACCTTCCAAAATTATTATTTTTGATTAATAACATCCCTATTATCCCCACATTTTGATGAGGTGCTCAGCACTCACTGCCCCTTTAAGTTCACTGAGAAGTGTTGTTCCTCATTACCACTGAAAATCAGGTCTTTGGTATCTCAGTTGGGCACCCAGAATCAGGGTCACCTTTCAAAATTAGGATGTAATGTCCTTAAAGGCAGAAAGGGAAGGAGCTAAAGATCATTCATTAGTTGCAGGTGGAGTTGTGTAATAAATATACATTTGGAAGGACAAAGAAACATGAGCATGTGACCTGGATTTCACACCTGTTTCTATGCTCCACTCTTTGGCCAGAGTGGTGCAAATTCAAAGCACTAATCTGAGAACAGGAACATGAAAAACAGGGGCTACAATGAAACAGGATTGTGTTGAAGAATGGACATTTCCTGAGACTGATTGAGACTCCCAGTCCCAGCAGTGTCAGAGGACACAGGCTGCCTGCCTGCTGGAGAGAAACATGGACCTGAATCAGAAGTGATGTGACTTCCTTTAGGACCCAGGCACACGAAAGACAGTAATGTTTCCTTGGACAAAAAGTGACCATGATGGGCCACAGTGGGGATAGGCTGAGCTGAGTGATCTGAGGTTTCAGGTACAGTTACACAGACACTGATATATTGCTCCCAGGTACTGATCAATCCTTGTAACTCCATAAATACCATTATCCATATGCACAGACACCAGGCCCATGCTGTTACCTTTATAGCCCAGTAGCTCTGTCTCCACATACATTTTCCTTCCAGAAAAGAAGTTTTTCAAGTCAGATTCAGGTAGCAGTGTCTGAAAAGCGAGATCTTCCAACCTGAAGACAATATTAACTGTCATCATTAACCCTGTTCTTTATCATTTAACATCTCCATGGATAAATTAGGGGGAAATGGGAGAGGAGAAAAGATCTTTTAACTCTTGTAAAATGATGAACATGGGGATATAGAATTTAGACAATGTTGTGGCTAAATCACATACAAATTCTAAAATCTCCTATCATTTGCTTTCCTTTCCATGACTTCCTGATGAAATTAAATTATTGCAGCAAAAAGCAAAATGACTTCATATTCCACAGGAATATTGGGATCTAATATCTACAACTGTATCATATAGTCAAGCTCTCTTTACACTGTTGTGTGTATGGAGTAGGAACCTTTCCCCAGAGATTCCTACCACATCACAGTGTATTCTATAAACTTACCTTTTCTTCTTTCTCTCTGTGTCCATCTAGAAGGGAAGAGAAAAATAACATTCACATTGCATTCTGCAATATGGTTTATAGCTGGTACTCTAGTGATCCTTTTACAATCTGATTTGCAGAAATTACTCTCTGAAAGTCCCATGTCTCCTCTCATAGCAAGATTTTTTTAAGAATTTTATTAAGATGGTATTTGGAAAAGTTATACTGTATGTACCTAGGCTTGGGAGCATTGCTAGCAGCAGTGACTAGCTCCAGAGCACAGCCAGCCAAACCATGGTTGCCTCCTGTCTGTGTGTGATACGGGAGTACAGATGTGCATACCCGCATGAAAGGCCCCCTAAGCTTATATTCTACCAGCTTAGATTAAAAACTTCCCTGAGGCACAAATTCCTTTCCTTGTCATTGAACGATATTCCTGTCACCACCAAGTGATTTACACAAAAATTCAGGAAAGGGTCACTTGGAATCCCTATCCCCCACAATATCCCCCCAAGCCCCTTCACCTCCTTTCCTGGGGAGACTTGAGAATAATATACCAGCCAATTGGTTAACAATGTGAACACAGACCAAACCCTCTGGTTTTTAGGACACTGAAAATCAATCAGGTTCTTAAAAGAAGAATTTTATTTATAAAGAAAAAGTAAAAGAGTCACACCTGCAAAATCAGGATGAAAGGTAAACAGGATAATAAAAAGATTTAAAACACAGAAGATTCCCCTCTGACTAAGCTTTACAATTACAAAAACAGGAATAAAACTACTTCTGTAGCATAGGAGAATTCACAAGCTAAATCAAAAGATAACCTAACCCATTTCCTGACCTCACTTACAATTTCTCTAATTCTTAGATGGATTATTTCAGGTATATTTTCAGGAGATGTTACACCTGCTTGACTTCTCTCTCCATTCAGAGAGGGAACAAACAAAAACATCTCCCCACAGATTTGAAAGGATCTTCTTCCCTTATTGGTCCTTTCGATCAGGTGCCAAAAAGCTTATTTGAGCTTCTTAACCCCTTACAGGTAAAATGATTCAGTACAGCTGCCCTTATCTCTATGTTTATGACAGGCTCTTAAGGGTCAGATTGTCCAAAGAGCTCAGCACCTAGCAGCTCCCATTTGTTCTCACTTCAGAGAAGGGGCCATAAGGACTCTCCTCAGTTGTAAGTGTGAG
The DNA here is from genome assembly GCF_020497125.1 of Mauremys mutica. Classification (NCBI taxonomy): domain Eukaryota; kingdom Metazoa; phylum Chordata; order Testudines; family Geoemydidae; genus Mauremys; species Mauremys mutica. The sequence goes on along the minus strand of NC_059076.1, from coordinate 2,115,336 downwards.
CTTTTTTGAAAATCCAACCACCTGGTGTATAAAAAACACCCCATCGACCCCACTTCTAGCTGGATGTCTCCTTCTCCATACAGCACAGTCTTTAAAGGCAAAGGTCTAATAGCATCAACCACACATGTGTGTGTGCACCTGCAGGCTATTCCAAAAGAGAAACAACCTGTGTGCTCTATGCTGGAGACTTTTTGTTCTTTCTTGCTTTGAGGTTTGGAAAATTGTCATTCAAACTGAATATATATGTTGCTGTTTGTGTATATAGAAATGTATCTAGGTGTAAGCTGCTCTTCACTGAGCACCTGAGGCTTCTCTTTTAATATTAGTTTTCCATAGAGGAGTTTACCTGTAAAAGTATCATTACTTTGTCAATTAGTCTCTTCAGCCTCCTATGCTCCTCTTCTCATGCACTCTGAGGAAGGTACTTCCAGTCCTTGTTCACAAGCCAGTGCAATTTCCCATAGGTGGATTCAAAGATCTCCAGGTGCTCCCTTATTGTTTCCTTCAGTAACAAAAGTTAAAAAGAAAAAATATTGTTATGCTGGAAGGTGTTAATGACTGCTGGTAAATAGGTCTTTGATCTATAGACATGCACAGGCCTGATTCAAGCTGGTTCGTGTGCTAAGTACCTTACTTTCAGAGTAAATGGAAGGCACAATAATGCCCCTCTATATAATAGGATAGCTCAAAACTATAGAAGACACCACCGAAGGCAATAGACCTCATGGCAAGGCCTAATCAAAAGCTAAGCTATGTGGTTTGAGGGGAAGAAGGATTGTTTGGCAAGCTCTGTGTGAGAGACAGGCAGAAAGTCAACAGAAAGCCAGGAAATGGGAGAAGCATTTGTGAGGGAGGTGTGGAAAGGCAGCAAAGTACAGAGCTCATTGGGGCACAGGACTGGCTGGAGAGAGGGGCTTGAGAATGAGCAAGAGAACAGCAGGATGTTGTTTGTTTCTACTGTGTTCAGGGAAATAAGATTGTGTCCATTCTTTGTAAATAAACAGGATTTCCCCAAAGAAACACCTGATTCATATAATCCATTTCTCCTCCAAATGGGAACAACCCAGTAAATCCTGAATACTGGCAAAGTGCTCAGAGGCACTGAACTGGGAAGAGGAGCCATACTCATTCTCTTTTTAACATGGGCATAGGTTGGGCAGCAGGATGCTGTGTTGTCCCCCCAAACTGCAAGCTTCAGGAAGGTGCAGAGTGGACTAGCAAGGCTGTGCTTTGCAGTGGGAGATCTGATAAGGCGATCATCTCCCCCACTGTGAAGTGCAGCCCCTGCCAGTGGCACTAGCCTCTTCACTGTGAGGCCCTGAGGTGGGCCTTAGCCCCCCACCTTGCCATGAGGCCAGGTCCTTCTCAGTGCTAAGAGCCATCCAGGGAACCCAAGCTGCAGAATGTTATCTGCTTTTCATTCATAGGGTTAGGTGTGGTGAGGGGCATATGCAGACATAGTTGATCACTGTAACTCAGCAAAGCTCACTGGGACATGTCTGGGAAAGTGTCTCCCAAGCACATGGTGGAGAATATAAAATAAGGAACATAAGTTGCACCATGTCTTGGCCTCTCTCCTCCCCTGCCTACACTGGAAGCAACAAGAATGCCAAGAAGAGGAAGATCATCTGAGGAGAATGGTCCAGGATTAAGCAGAAGCCTGTGCATTAAGAACTGTAATATCCAATGGGGTAAGCAAATTGCTGATCTAAATACTGCCTAGTGTAATAAGTTTAAGATTTAGATTATGCTCTTATCTTTTATTTTCTTTAGTAACTATTTCTGACCTTTTATGCCTACCACTTATAATAACTTAAAATCTATCCTTCTGTAGTTAATAAATATGTTTATTATGTTACCTAAACCAGTGTGTTTTACTTGAAGTGCTGGGGAAACCTCAGCTCAGGTACAAAAGCTGGTGATTGTCCTCTCCACAATGGCTTATAAACTTACACTGGTCAGGCTTCTGACCAGGGCAAGACAGTATAGCTCAGGGGTGCTAGGCTGGGGAGCTGGAAGGAACTGACTGGATCCTCCCTATTGTTAGTTCTGAGTGGCTTGCAGAAACCTTCATGTAACTCAACTGGGTGTGTCCCTGTCTGCAAATGGCTGTGTAAGTGCAGTACCTGCCAGAGGTTTGCAGCTTGCCACAGCATCACAGATAGAGGGCTCAGCAGTACCTCTGTTCCAGGCTGCACTCTGGGAAAACCTGTCACAGTGGTGGAGTGAGCAGGGTGAAAGGTACAGCTGCTTGTTCTGAGTGAGATTTGCACTTCATACAGTGGTGTAAAGATTTTAAGTGAGGTGGCTGAGAACAGTCAAAGAGAAGCAACGAAGAATCCTGTGGCACCTTATAGACTAACAGATGTTTTGCAGCATGAGCTTTCGTGGGTGAATACCCACTTCTTGAGATGCAAGTGGTTGCCACCACTTGCATCCGACGAAGTGGGTATTCACCCACGAAAGCTCATGCTGCAAAACATCTGTTAGTCTATAAGGTGCCACAGGATTCTTTGTTGCTTTTACAGATCCAGACTAACATGGCTACCCCTCTGATACTAGTCAAAGAGAAGGTTACCAGTTTGTAATTTTCTGTTTGCTTTTTCCGGGAAAGGGAAGTAGGGACAGAAAAGCAGCAAGATGAGTGAAAAAAGTGAAGCAATTGCAAAGTTGGAGCTGTTTAGATTCCAGGTAACATAAAAAGAGTAAGAGCACCAATGAATCTTGGAGCTAAAGCAGATGGAGGCTGCTAGAAAGGAGGCTGCATACAGAAGGGCTGTGGAAGTGCAGGCTGCAGAGAGGAAGGAGCACACAGATGAGCCTTAGAACTAAAGCAGATGGAGGCAGAAGCACAAGCTGAGGAAACTGAGGAAAGAGAGAGCAGAGACACCAATTGAACCTGGTAGAAAAGCAAAGCCAGAACCCCCCCCCCACACACAAACACCCCACTCATTTCCACCACTCTAAAAATCCACAATGGGGACCACCTATGTCCTGCATACAATGAAGCAGATGATATTACTAAATGTCTTACTACCTTTGAATGGCTGTATGCAATGCATGAAATCCCTGATGCCAAGAAAGTTCCTACCCTGATTGTGAAGTTAACTGATAAAGCTCAAAACGTATTCAATGAAATGTTGATTGGGGATGCTTTAGACAACTGTAAATTTAAAAATACTTTTTTGCAAAGGTTTCACATTACCCCAATACATATAGGGTGAAATTTAGAAATCTTGAGAGGTGCTGGTGTGAGTAATAATGAATAGATGTTTGACCTTGTTGCCCAAGAACAGTTCTCAAATATATGTAAAGACGATGTAAAGCAATGATTGTGGGATAAAAATGTGAAGACTGTGGAAGAGATGACTTCTCAGGCTGATGCCTTTGCAAAGACCTGGGTGTTTATTGTGAACAAACCACAAAAAGAGGGATTTAAACCTGCTGGGAAGCAGCGTTCCCATTTTACCCTTGGGAAGAAAGAGGGTGGCTGGGGGTCTGGGCATTCACTTCCCCAGAGCCATTCCTCTTATCCCCATCCCAAATACCCTGTGAAAACAGAAGAACCCAAAAGGTGCTATCACTGTAATTCCACTGATCACTGGAGGAATAAATGCCCTGTGCTAGGAAGAAGCAGACAGCCAGTAGCTTATATTAGTTCTACTGTCCTCAACACAGAAACCTCTCAGGCTATTGAGACTTCTTATATTGGTTTTGTGGGATTAGCCTCTGCAAAGCCAGATATGGGGCACATTAAGGGTTTCTGGATTAATGGCAGGGAATACCATGGGTGAGAAGATATAGGTGCCGATATTTCTGTGATCAAGCAAGTCTAATTCAGGAAGGTGACATAAATGCCAGGGCAGATGGCAAAGCTTTTATTAGCTGGAGATTACAGGATTCTTGTGTCTTTGGCAAAAGTGCACATAGAAACTGGGGGGTTAGAATGTTTATTGACGATTACACAATAATCGATAACCCCATTGGATGATAATGGCAATAGACGATAACCCCATTGACACATTAATTGGCAATGCTTTTTTCCATTTAGCTCAGGCTCCACAGCAAGGACTATTATGTTAGAACCCCAGAGGGAAAGGGTAAAGGCCCAGGAACTGCTGAAGGAATGGGAGAAAGTCTCCTTTATTCCCCTCTGGGAATCACCCCAGGCTGGTGAGACACACAAAACAGCTATGGAAGAGCTGCTGGGAGAAGGTGAATCTGAACATGAACAGACGCCTTTAGCCCAAAAAGCATAAATCATAACCATCTAGAGAAAAGGGGCTGGGTGTGAGGAACATAGGGTAACCCCAAGAAGGGAGCAGGATTTTTGCAGTTATACAGTCTTGGGGTTGGGAGACAGCTCCACAAAGGGCCAGTCAACATGCACCTTTATCTCGCCAGGCCCTAAGGTACCAAAGTCCCAGAAATATGATTAGATCAAGAATGTAGGCAGAAAGGAACACTGGAGGTAAAGGAAAGCCAGTCAGTGCCAGTGTAAAGGCTCAGGAGGGAGTTAAATGACACAATGGGTAATGAACAAACCAACCTCAAAACCAGACTGTCCAAACAGAAGGGATGGTATGAAAAAAATACTTGGAAACAGCTAACTGTGATAAAAATGGAATTAATGTTAAATCTTGTGATAAGGATTCTGTTACATATGTTGAACCTTATGATAAGATACATTATGCATGCTTTTTGGGAAAAGCCTTTGGACATGCTAGGAATGATAACTGGAAAAACCTGTAATGTTAAGAAACCTTATGATAACACCTGCTGCTCAGCGATTACCTGTAAACAGACTTAAAACCTGTCACAGCAGAGAAATCCTAATGAATGTGTTTTGCTATGTGAAAGGGGAAACTGAGGCACACTGCCTCATGGCTTTGATGGCTGAATGCCAAAATAACACTAACACACACTGCCTTTGAGTTAGTCAGTGACTAACCCTCTTGCAGTGAATTAAGGGTGTGTGTGTGACACACTGTACCTCATAATAGCACCCTGTAACCCCCATATTCATAATTCATATAGGGTTGTGATATTTCACACAAAGCATGCCATGTAATGTATCACAGGAAAGGTCATGATCTACTGAAGCCCATTGCTCTGTCTGTTGTAAGCCAGAGTTCTCTCTCTGCCCACCCCCAGCATGTTTCTGGCTCGCTCAGCCCCTGTCCCCAGCACCAGGGGCAGCTGCGGGCCACCCCCAACCCAGACCCTGCTGCCAGGTACAGGGACTGAGTAAAGTGGAGCCCTCCCCTACCCCTTCAGCATGCTCAACCCCTGTCCCTGGCTACCGTGCCTTGGAAGGGAGTGGGCAGTCGCTGTCTCTCAGCCAGCTCCCTAAGGCAGAAGTGACTCCATGTCACTCCTCACCCAGCTGCCAGGGAGAGTGGCCAAACATGATGGGGAGAAGTGCAGGGAGAGAAGGACAGAACTCCTATTCCCTCCCCACCCCTGGCAGGCCAATCGGGGAGGAGGGGACAGGGACTTGACCTCCAGCTCCCCCCCCACACACACATCACTTCTGGCCAGGGCCGGCTCCAGGTACCAGCTTATCAAGCAGGTGCTTGGAGCGGCAACTCCGGAGAGGGGTGGCACTTTCACGTTTTCGGCGGCAATTCGGTGGAGGGTCCCTCACTCCCGCTCAGAGCGAAGGACCTCCCGCTAAATTGCCGCAGATCGCGATCACGGCTTTTTTTTTTTTTTTGGCTGCTTGGGGCGGCAAAACCCCTGGAGCCGGCCCTGCTTCTGGCCCTCCCCCAATATTCCATGTGGCATCAGGAACAGTAAGGCCACCCACAGCTTCACATGCATTGACCACATGCATGAGAGCCACGGTTAGTGTATGTGTAGCCACAATGGACTGAAATGGACATGAATTTTCTTTCCCCTTAAGAATCATAGAACTTAAGATCAGAAGGGACCATTATGATCATCTAGTTTGACCTCCCGCAAAATGCAGGCCACAAAAAAAACCCTTGTTAAGTTCTGATCCATTAATGTATTTCAGAAGGTTTTATTGTCCTTGTTTTTTTTTATTCCATGCTGGATTTTTGCACTCCTTTTGGTACACAGTAAAAATCTGTTTTCTTTTTTTATTCATCTTGATTATTTGGCAATCTATGCTGCAGAATATCTAGTGGTACTGAAAACACCAACTTCTTGTCATTGTACAGGGTGACAGAACTTATAGGATCAGTGACAAACACAGTGTAATAATTATACATGTACAGCAAACAATGCAAAATTAATACTTGCATTAACAGAAAGTGTTGTATCCAAAAATGTGTAAGTATTACACAATTCATAATAGTCCCCAATACTTCAGAGCCAGATAGAGTTCAGTCCACCATACCACATTACTGTGGTTGACTGTTAAAGTGCTCTTTCAAGGCCTTCCTCACCTGCATAGATCCGCACTGAGCTCTTCTAATAGCCCTGGTGTATGGCTGTTCAAACTCTACAGACAGCTGTTCCACCTCTGCCCTCCACCCTGGTGGCAGCCTTTGCCTCACAGATATTACACAGCAGACAGCTATAACCACTGAGATATTTTTCTCACTGAAAAAAATCTTGTGAATAAACCATGGCAGTACCACTTCAAGCTACTGAAAGCACGTTCAACTGTCATTCTGCACCTGCTGAGCTGGTAAGTGAATCTCTCCTTGGTGTGGTTGAGGTGGCAGGTGCACGGCTTCGTGAGCCAGAGTAAGGCTGGATCCCCAAGATCTCTACTGGCATTTTAACATTGCCAATGGAAATCCCCAGGCAAGAAAGTAGGTCCCTGCTTGCAACTTTCTGCACAGTCCTGTGAGATGTGTGTCATGCACCGGGCCAGATTAACTTTTTGTGAAACTGGTGTTACCTATCAGCTCTGTGTTCTTAGGGAACCAGGGCACAGTATCCAGCCTGTCTGACTCACGAAAGACACCCTGTTCCCCGAAGCCTCTGCTTGAACCAAAATTGATCAAAAGACTTACAAAAAGCGATGAAAAGGTCGTGGGAGACACACCTAAGCCACTCCAGACAAGGGTGATAGGATTGAGGAAACTCTCCTAGCCTCATTTGCATCACAGATGGGACAGGGAGGCATCTCCATTAGCTTACTGAATGGAGAACAGAAATTCCAAGGCAAGAACCGCACTGAACTCTGGGACCAGAAGAGCAGGGAAGCACTGCATCCTGCAGGATCTCTGCTCCAGATGTTAAGGAACCCATGCCTGCACACACCCAGCTCAGTAATTATCAGACCAATTCTAATAATATATCCTCTGTTGGTATCCAAAATTCTAAAGCTGTCTAACTGCATTATGAGCTCCCTCCAAGGAACACCACCCATAGCCAGGAAAGATCAGTTCCTATTGTCTAACATGAACAAAACAACTTTGGGATACTCTCTTGAAGCATTAGTTTACCCATAAACAAACCTAGTGTTCTCCCTTGAACCACTGTATTTTCCCTACAAAAACTACTACTCACGCTCCAGTAAGTGTTCTGATGCCTGGATCCAAATCCTGCATCAGCTCCATGGGAACTTCATCTTTTTTCTGACTGAACGTGCTGGGGGCTCTGCCTGGCTCCAGCACTCCAGACCTATGTTTCTCTTTCTCTCTCTCTTCTTGGTATAGCCTTCTGACTCTGATTTGTGGGATCAGTTATAGTTTTCTAAATCTGACTTTTGAAATAAAATTTAAGTTAGATTTAATATTGTAACTGTTTTGTTAGTTTGACTACCCTTGTATTGTTATTACCTGGAAATAAATCACTTTCATGGTTAAGCTGGTTGCTTCCCCCACTTGCCCCTCATGTGTTTTTGGCTTCCCTGTTCACTCTGCAGCAATTCTCCTTGTACATAAGCTACAGATCCCTGCAGTGCCCAAAAATCCTGTGGGGTTTGCTCATCAAGTGGGTTACTACTAGTACAATTGTAACATGAAAGTGGGGACTGGGAAGTGTTGAACCTGGGGCATATGAAGGTGGCAGCTTTTGAAGTGCTGACTGACCCAGCACACTAAGTCCAACTGGACAGTGCTGATTAACCCAGTCCTCTTAGAAGTGCTGATTATAGGGTGGGAGGAACCCAGCCTTGGGGAACCCAGGTCCTTCAGGGTAGCTCCATTGGGAGGGGCTTGCAGAAGGGAGAAGTAGAGCTTCATATGAGAACACAAGTGACAGAAGCAGCCTATTGATAGAAGTACAGACTCCCTCTCCCAGCAGAAGAGTAACCCTAATAAATGAGTGTATCGCAAAGTAATGGGCAAATCTGGTAACACTGGCACCAAACATATTTGTGAGCCCCCATGTGGAACAATTGTAAAAGCCAGGACATCAACACAGGAGTTGTCTTTGACACAGCACAGGTTTTATTTACAATATTTATATTTACAAATTTAAGTTTCAGATGGAGGTGTCTGCCATTAGGGTACCAGCAATGGCAGCCCTAGGGCAAAAAGACACACAAATGCACATCATCAGCAATCCCTCATGGTTGAGGGGGATCTCTTTCACAGGTTTTATTTTTCATGGGTCCTTTTGTGAGTGAGGAATCCGATCCTTGAGCCACAGGCACACTAGCAGATGTTAGAGGTGGTGTTGGAGGACTGGGTTCAGCCACGATTGCTGCATGACCGTTGTCTCTTCTTTCTTTTCTGGCATTTTGCTTCAATCAAGGCAAAGTGATTTTCCTCAAAAGTGGACATTCCCTCTCTGACAAGTCTTGGCCAGTTATCCCTATCCGAGGCTGCTGTCTCCCAGTGTGTGGTGTCGATGCCACATCTCTTGATGTTTATCTTGAGGGTGTCTTAAAAGCGTTTCTTTTGGCTTCCCCGTTTCCTTTCTCCTTTGGTGAGTTGGGCGTACAACAGTTGTTGTGGTAAGCATATATCAGACATGCGCACACAGTGCCCACTCCACCTCAGCTGGTGCTGGATATTCAGGCCTTCAACTCTGACAATGTTGGCCTCTGTGAGGACACTGATGGTGCAATGGTCCTCCCACTTTATGATGAGGATCTTCAACTGGTGCTGGCGTTCCAGATTTTTCAGGTGTTTTCTGTAGGTCACCCAAGTCTCAAAGCTGTAGCGGAAAGTTGGGATTACCACCACTTTATAAACTAAAAGTCTAGTATGTGTTCTGATGTTGTGACTTTATCACCAGGTAAATATACCCAGTGGTCTGTGATGGGATGTTAGATGGGATGGGATCTGAGTTACTACAGAGAATTCTTTCCTGGGTGCTGGCTGGTGAGTCTTGCCCACATGCTCAGGGTTTAACTGATCGCCATATTTGGGGTCGGGAAGGAATTTTCCTCCAGGGCAGATTGGCAGAGGCCCTGGAGGTTTTTCGTCTTCCTCTGCAGCATGGGGCATGGGTCACTTGCTGGAGGATTATCTGCAGCTTGAGGTCTTCAAACCACAATTTGAGGACTTCAATAACTCAGACATAGGTTAGGGGTTTGTTACAGGAGTGGGTGGGCGAGATTCTGTGGTCTGCATTGTGCAGGAGGTCAGACTAGATAATCATAATAGTCCCTTCTGACCTTAAAGTCTATGAGCACCCAATCTGGGAAACTTTTGCCAACCCACCAACACTGAGGAGATCTGCAAAGTAATTAAACAAATGAAGAACAATAAAGCACCAGGTCCTGATGGAATACCAGCTGAAGTACTGAAAGTGGGGGGAGAGAAACACTAACAAGCTTCACTTGCTGTTCCTCAAAATCTGGCGCATCAAAGAAATCTCTGCTGATTTACATGATGCTAATGTCGTCACCATTTTCAAAAAGGGAGACAGGGCTGACTGTGGCAACTATTGACACATTGCCCTCCTCTCCATCACTGGGAAGATTCTTGCTAGAATCTTACTGAATCACCTGCTCCCTCTTGCAGAGGAAGCACTGCCAGAGTCACAGTGCAGCTTCAGACCATCACGAGGTACCGCTGACATGATTTCTGCAGCCAGCTAGATCCAGAAAAAATGTCAAGAACAAAATCAGGAGCTGTATATGGCCTTTATCCATTTGACCAAAGCCTTTAATTCTGTCAACTGTGAGGGTCTGTGGAAAATCATGTCAAAGTTTGCCTGCCCAAGCAAATGTCTCTCCATTGTAAGACTCCTCCATGACCAGATGACTGCCTTCATCCTGTGCAGTAGCTTTATCTTTGAGCCCTTCATCATCCGAACTGGTGTAAAACAAGGCTGTGTACTGGCACCCACCCTTTTCTCCATCTTCTTAACAGCTATGAAAACATTTATTCAAGACCGTCTACCACAGAGCATTCACATTCAATATTGGACTGATGGCAACCTCTTCAACCTTTCTCATCTCCATGCCAGAACTAAAGTAATATTGGCAACAATAACCCAACTCCAGTATGTAGATGATTGTGCTGTAGTTGCACACTCAAAGGAGGATCTTCAAACAGCCCTTAACTGCTTCTCTGAAGCTTACAAAAGTCTATGGTAAACTCTGAACATCTGCAAAACAAAAGTTGTCCACCAGCAAGTCCCCAGTCAGTTATCAGACCCAGTAAGGAAGATCTACGTTAACAAAGAAGAATTGGAAAATGTAGAGCACTTTGACTAGCTTGGCAGCCATATCTCACAGAAGGCAAACATAGACATTGAGATTCAGCACAGAATTCGCTGTGCCAGCCTAGCCTTTGGCAGACTGTCTCGTCAGGTGTTCAACAACACTGGTCTACAATTTTTGAGAAGTCGTCTGCTTCAGAGATAAAATGTTGTATTTATTATGTATTTTGATGTGCTGAATTCAAATATCACAATTAAAACAACTGATTGGCTACTGTTTCTAAGTTATTTAAGTTTTTACATTTTATGTCTATGTATATTGTGTAGATAGTAGAGTTTTACTCATAAATTGTAAACCTAGGTCTTTTCATGTGTTTATGGTTGCTTTACATGAGAATATTTCACCTGTCCTGTTTATGTAACACTTTAAAAATCAGCAAAAGGGTTATCTAACTAAAATGTATTATGAAACAAAAGGCAAAAAACTATTATGTACATAGTTTAGTCCTATTCAGTGTCTACTCGGCGCTTCTTGGCTTGTCTCTTGAATTCATTAAATGGAGCATCTCTTGTCACTGTCCAGCAATAGTCTGCAAGCATTGATGGGCTCCATTTGCCCTGATAGCGTTTCTCCATTGTTGCAATGTCCTGGTGAAATTGCTCGCCGTGCTCGTCGCTCACTGCTCCGCAGTTCAGTGAAAAAAAATCTAGATGAGTGTGCAAAAAATGTATCCTTAGTGACATGTTGCAACCAAGGCTTCTGTATGCCTTGAGGAGGTTTTCCACCAACAACCTGTAGTTGTCTGCCTTGTTATTTCCAAGAAAATTTATTGCCACTAACTGGAAGGCTTTCCATGCGGTCTTTTCCTTGCCACGCAGTGCATGGTCAAATGCATCATCTCGGAGAAGTTCACGAATCTGAGGACCAACAAAGGCACCTTCCTTTATCTTAGCTTCACTTAACCTTGGAAATTTTCCATGGAGGTACTTGAAAGCTGCTTGTGTTTTGTCAATGGCCTTGACAAAGTTCTTCATCAGAGCCAGCTTGATGTGTAAGGGTGGTAACAAAATCTTCCTTGATTCAACAAGTGGTGGATGCTGAACACTTTTCCTCCCGGGCTCCAATGACTGTCGGAGTGGCCAATCTTTCTTGATGTAGTGGGAATCTCTTGCACGACTATCCCATTCGCAGAGAAAACAGCAGTACTTTGTGTATCCAGTCTGCAGACCAAGCAAGAGAGCAACAACCTTCAAATTGCCACAAAGCTGCCACTGATGTTGGTCATAGTTTATGCACCTCAAAAGTTGTTTCATGTTGTCATAGGTTTCCTTCATATGGACTGCATGACCAACTGGAATTGATGGCAAAACATTTGCCATTGTGCAGTAAAACAGCTTTAAGACTTGTCTTCGATGAATCAATGAACAGTCTCCACTCATCTGGATCGTGAACGATGTTGAGGGCTGCCATCACACCATCGATGTTGTTGCAGGCTACAAGATCACCTTCCATGAAGAAGAATGGGACAAGATCCTTTTGACGGTCACGGAACATGGAAACCCGAACATCACCTGCCAGGAGATTCCACTGCTGTAGTCTGGAGCCCAACAGCTCTGCCTTACTCTTGGGTAGTTCCAAATCCCTGACAAGGTCATTCAGTTCACCTTGTGTTATGAGGTGTGGTTCAGAGGAGGAGGATGGGAGAAAATGTGGGTCATGTGACATTGATGGTTCAGGACCAGAAGTTTCATCCTCTTCCTCGTCTGACTCAAGTGAGAATGATTCTGGTGCATCAGGAACCGGCAGTCCTTCTCCGTGGGGTACTGGGCGTATAGCTGATGGAATGTTTGGATAATGCACAGTCCACTTTTTCTTCTTTGACACACCTTTCCCAACTGGAGGCACCATGCAGAAGTAACAATTGATGGTATGATCTGTTGGCTCTCTCCAAATCATTGGAACTGCAAAAGGCATAGATTTCCTTTTCCTGTTCAACCACTGGCGAAGATTTGTTGCACAAGTGTTGCAGCATATGTGTGGGGCCCACCTCTTGTCCTGATTTCCAATTTTGCAGCCAAAATAAAGGTGATAGGCTTTCTTAACCATAGTGGTTATACTGCGCTTTTGTGATGCAAAAATCACTTCACCACAAACATAGCAGAAGTTATCTGCACTGTTCACACAAGTACGAGGCATCTCTGCTCACTTTGGCTAAACAGAAATGTGTCCCTTTGCAAAATCAAACACTGACAAATAAGAGAGCACAACACTGTATGATTTCTAGAGCTAATATAGGGCAATTTGTTCAGCAGAGTGACGTAAGCTTCATTATGATTGTATCATCCATGACTTCTAGGAATAACATGATGCAATTCATATCATGTATGATGCAATACCAGCTTCAGATTGCATCATTCATTGTTTTGCCTAAAAAGCAAGTACTGTCCAAAGCCAGTCATAGATTTATTCATAGATCCAGTCAAAGATGTATTTTAGTCATTTCTGGTTTAAATTGAGATCCCTTCCCTTTATAACTCACTTATCCTCCGCTATTCCCAAGTCAAGGGTCGTATATACTGACCCAATAGCATACCTTGAAAACTAGAGCCAATCAACAATTTTAAGCATCATTTTCGTTCTCAGTGACCCAGAATTAGTAAAGTTGGACTACATTTATTTCAGAAGCATTTTGCCTGTAGAGCAGTGTAATCAAAGATCAATTGCCAAATTAATTGCCAAAACTAGGCTATCCCATCATACCATGCTGATGGATGGAGTCGATGGTGTCATCAGTCAGAGTCATTTCTCTATTTAGAAGCTTTTGGTAGTGTTTCTTCTAGCACTCTTTGATGGATTCATTATCTTTAAGAAGGGTACTACTATCTTCAGATCTCAGAGGTGTGAGGTCACATGAGCTTGGTCCATAAAGGGTCTTTGTCTCACAAAAAAAGCTCTGCATATCATGTCTGTCAGTGAATGTTTGGATTTCTTTTGCTTTGTCCTCCCACCATTTGTTTTGATTTCTTGGTGTGATGGGCCAGGGCACCTGGGATGTCATCTGAGGTGCTTAGACACCACGGAGCACCTCTGCCAGCCTGGGCCCCCTTTTATGTAGTCTTGCTGAGCCAGGATCTCCAGCCTCCTCTAGCAAAACCTACAGGCAAGGCCACACTCCACTGCAGATACAGACACTGAGATCAGAGCTGGGAGGACTCAGCTTAAGGGATTTACTCCAGCACCCAGATGTTCACCCCCCTTTGGGGTACAGAATCCAAGTTATATGAAGTTCATCGCCTTCCTCAATATGAAGAAAGGTATGCACAGCTTCTTGTCTGCCCCCCCCCCCACACACAGTTAAAAATTACATAACCTGGGTTATATTATAAATCAGAAATAATATTAACTAAGAAAAGGTGTATTTTAAGTGGCCAAAGAGGTAGCAAACAGAACAAAGCATACAATCTAAACTAGATTAATAATAGGAGATATACCTATCTCCTAGAACTGGAAGGGACCTTGAAAGGTCATCAAGCCCAGCCCTCTGCCTTCACCAGCAGGGCCAAGTACTAATTTTTGCCTCAGATCCCTAAGTGGCCCTCTCAAGGATTGAGCTCATAACCCTGGGTTTAGCAGGCCAATGCTCAAACCACTTAGCTATCCCTCCCCAACTACAAAACTGGTTTCAGACAATAAATTCTCACCCTAGATATTATTTCAGGTAAAGTCCTTCACAGCCCAGGTGTCTTTTGGCCTGGGTCCTGCAGTTCTTCCCTCCCCTTCAGTTACAGTCCTTTTGTTTCCAGGTGTTTTCAAGTATTTGTTTGGGGTGGGGAGACAAAGGAAAAGCAATCTGAAGACAACCATTGTTTTCCTTATCTACGTTATATAGAATTTCCATACGATGGGAAACCTTTGATTTCCCCACCCTGCTGTGGAACAGTTCATCAGACCAAGGAGTTGGTTACTATTAGGGGACCAGGTTACCTGACTCTGTCGTCCGTGAGTCAGTAGCAGTATGGAACGTCCACGGTCTATTCAAAATCCATTATCCTCACTGATGGGCCCCCAAGCCCTATCTGGCTTTTCCATTGTAGTCCCTGAATGTCAGCAGTCGGAGTGACCCAAAGCAGTAAATATGAAATACAGATACACAGGTCAATATTCCTAACTTCATCTACAAAAAATAATACATGCATACAATGATATCTTACATGACCCATCTTGCATAAAGCATGTCACAGTTATGATATATTCATATCATAAGCATATTTTCATAAAGCATATGGAATATTATGTCACACTCAGATCTTCCTATAAACTTCAGCTTTGAGCTGATGGAAAGAGCTCTTTTTCTGATTGGTTAGTGGTTGGTTTTGCCTGTTGCACAAAGCTTTTCTCTTCTGGTCCAAAAGGGCTGTAATCTCAATGTTGTTGTCAAACCAGTCCTGATGGTGATGGGTAGCAAGGCCAATAGATTCCTCACAAGCCTCATGGATGGTCTGTTTTAGGGCTTCCTAGTCTTCTTCAACACTTGTGTTATCATTTGCAGGGGTGCATAGGGTTAGGAAGTTTGGAGTGTTTGGAAGTGAGGAGTGTTTGGAAGTTCTCTTGGTGCAATGAGGATTGAAGTCTTTTGATGTTGTATTGCTCTCTGTGTGATTGGATTGCTTTCTATGTTTTGGTGCAATCGTGATGGACATGACTGACCTCACCAGGCAGTGGTCAGTCCAGCAATCATCAGCTCCTATCATGACCCAGGTGATTTGGACATTTCTTAGATCCTGTGTTCTGACAATGACATAGTCCTAGAAGGTACCACTGTTCTGAGCCAAGTTGTTTTGTACTTGGACCTCCTTGCCACCAGACACAGGTGCCTCTTCCATCAAGATTTGTGTGGCCACTGGTGCACAACAGCTCCCCACAATAAACTCCTCATGATGCACAGGCTTCTTTCATAGGAAGAACTTTCTCCCCACCCTTACCCATAAAGTTCTGCGGCAATAGGAGTGTGGCGATGGGGAGAGATGACGTGATCACCAGGAATCCCAAGCCACAGACCCTCATGCAGGTGTTGACTACAAGATGGTCATCATGTGCCCCTGGACTGGGATAGGGGACATTTTCAGCCGCAGGGGTCATGACTGAGCAGTCCTTTTTAGGGACCCCTCTGCTCACTCCATACAGGAAAAGGGGCTAGAAAAGGTGCCCCAAACATAGTCTATCCCACTATACCTGACTGGATAACCGCACCCATAGACTCATAGACTTTAACGTCAGAAGGGACCATTATGATCATCTAGTCTGACCTCCTGCACAATGCAGGCCACAGAATCTCACCTGTCCACTTCTATAACAAACCCCTAACCTATGTCTGAGTTATTGAAGTCCCCAAATTGCGGTTTGAAGACCTCAAGCTGCAGAGAATCCTCCAGCAAGTGACCCGTGCCCCATGCTGCAGAGGAAGGCGAAAAACCTCCAGGGCCTCTGCCAATCGGCCCTGGAGGAAAATTCTTTCCCGACTCCAAATATGGCGATCAGCTAAACCCTGAGCATGTGGGCAAGACTCACCAGCCAGAACCCAGGAAAGAATTCTCTGTAGTAACTCAGATCCCAACCCATCTAACATCCCATCACAGACTTACCTGCTCATAGTCAAAGATCAATTGACAAATTAATTGCCAAAATTAGGCTATCCCATCATACCATCCCCTCCATAAATTTATCAAGCTTAGTCTTAAAGCCAGATATGTCTTTTGCCCCCACTACTCTCCTTGGAAGGCCGTTCCAGAACTTCACTCCTCTGATGGTTAGAAACCTTCATCTAATTTCAAGTCTAAACTTCCTAGTGTCCAGTTTATATCCATTTGTTCTTGTGTCCACATTGGTACTAAGCTTAAATAATTCCTCTCCCTCTCTAATATTAATCCCTCTGATATATTTATAAAGAGCAATCATATCCCCCCTCAACCTTCTTTTGGTTAGGCTAAACAAGCCAAGCTCTTTCAATCTCCTACATAAGACAGGTTTTCCATTCCTCATATCATCCTAGTAGCCCGCCTCTGAACCTGTTCCAGAGGGATCACTCCCAGTGTGGTAAAAAACCAATAATGTTTCTAGATATTTGGAATGTCTGTACCCTACTAGACAAATTGAAAAGTGAAAGACCTGAATACAGAATTGTATTGTTGCCTGAGAACTCTCAAGGTACAACATGGACATCGCCGCTCTCAGCGAAACAAGACATACAGATGAAGGCCACTTGAGGGAAGAGGGTGGTGGTTACACTTTCTTCTGGAAAGGAAAATCAGCAAGCAACAGGCGAATACATGGTGTTGGCTTTGCAATCAAGAACCTTCTAGTCAACCACCTGGCTGAGCTCCCATCATCACCAACGAGCACCTTATGATCCTTCTACACCGACCTTGATAAAATTTTGTCATCTATTCCAAAACCAGATAAGATAAAGTGGACTTTAATGCAAGAGTTGGCCAAGATTTTAAAGTATGAAGTAGCACCATTGGAAAGGAAAGTGTGGGCAAGACCAATTCCAGTGGCATCCTTCTGCTCAGCAAATGTGTCCTCGTATTTACAAACATAATCTTCAGACGAAGCACATCAAATACATTAGAAAAGAAAAAAATACAAAATAAAACACCCTGGGTAGAAACAGGTAACAAAAGCCAAAGTGACTAAAACGCCAGCCATGTGCTTCTCTCACAAAAAGAGAACCTTTCCATTATCTCACCCTCAATTCTCATATGAACTACCAGGGATTGAATTAATTTTTGGTATGAAATTGGGGCAGATTTAAAACTGTTTCAAACATTTTGTAAATAAAAAAATATGAAAAACATTAATACATTTCTCCCCAGAAAGAGCCCCCCAGAACTGGAGCAGATCCACACCCATCCCCAGATCAAACTGGACCAGACCTGCATCCCGCCCTAGACCAACACTTCCCTCCCCAGTTGGACCAGATGTCCTTACAGCATGAATCAGATCATACTCTATGAATCGACCCCACTCGACCCGAACCTTCCCAGTGCCTACCAGAACAGGAGTTGTCCTGAAACTCTATTACTGAACTGCACCCGCCCTGCCCCCCGAATCCCCAGAACCACTGCTCTTGGGCACTTCACTCCAGAGCCACTCCCTGCTGGAGATCCACTAAAATGAACCAGGGTGGGTTTGACCAGATGCAGCTCCCCACCAGGCCCAGGGCACAGGTGGTCCAGTGAAGTTCAGGGGGGCAGAAGGTTCATGTCATCCCCAGAGGCTCTGGTGGTGGTATGGGCAGGGGATACTGGGGGAGATCCAGTTTCCCTCAAGGGCACTGGTGGGGGTCATGGGGCACTGAGGCACCAGATGCTCTGCAGGGCCTGAGCCAAGGGGGTTACCTGGGGTGCAATAAGCACCCACTGGTCAGGATGTGTATCTGCCGGGACCCACTGAGTCTTGCCCAGCATAGCCTAGGGCCCCCGAGCTCCCTGCTGCCAGGGTTGGCCTCTGCATTCAAATAACATGCCAGGCAGGTGTGCAGGGTGGGGGAGTTGCATGTGCAGTACCCTTCAATTAGCGCTGTCCCAGGCTGGGCAGGGGCCCAAGAGCATGGGGGTAGGCAAGTACTATGCCATCTGTGTGCGGTTACCACTCGGGATCCCAGACATCTGCACAGCAACCAGAAAACCTGGACTGAGGCTGACCAAGAACCCCACGAAGTGCTATGAGGTGCTGGGGGAGGCAGGACTGGACACATCCAATGAGCCTCATTAGCTATGACAGAAGGAGAGCCTCTACTGTCAATATAGCGCTGTCTAAACCAACACTTTTGCTGGTCAAACTTATGTCCATGTACATTGGCCAAACCGGACAGTTTCTACGTAAAAGAATAAATGGACACTGTGATACAGCATGGCCAGAGGGCAGCAGGAGAGTGTTAGCAGTGTGGAAGCCAGTAAATAATTAACAAGGTTTGAAGAGATCTTAATGAATGTTAGTTAGCAAGAGTCAGGCCATACTGTGACCCTTATGACGTGAGATTTGTAGAAGCAAGATAATGTAAGACAGAGTGAACTGTGTGAAAGTATTACATCCTTGCAATGTGCAGTCTTGCTTTTTCTAGTAAGATAGCAGAAAAGCTTATGTATAAACAAAATGTAGTTGTTGCTTTTTACTGTCTGTATTATTGCTAGAAATTGTCTGAAACAACGGTATAAAGGCTTGATGTAATTGTTTACCAGTTGAGAGACCTGTCCAGGACCCTGTGTCCTCTGGCACTCTCTCCCTCCATTGTAATTACTGGAGAAATAATAAAGTATTTAATTTTGCTGCACCCAAACAAAAAGCGAGAACTTAGTTTTTCTTCGACAATTTGGGGGCTCGTCCGGGATGGCAACGCCCACGGACCCACAGACAACTACTACGGATCATTCCCCTTCGAACCCCATGGCGCCACATGAGAGGTATGAGACCTTTTGAAATCTCTATTGGGGTATCAGAGGAGGACTTTCCGTGAGGACGTCTGTCTCTGTAGGGCTCACGCCATCTGAACTTATTGACTGTGCAGCAGGATCAGATGCAAAGTGGTATTGGGGAGAGGCCCCAATAAGGTTAGTTTATAGCAGTACTGGGAACTGCTGAGTTGGCCAAGGAAATGCATAAGGTAATGCATAAGGTAATGCATAGGTAAATGCATTAGAATGCACCGGTGCTGAGGGGTTTTTACCGCCTCGAGAGGGGTTGTCATACCGCCTCATGGTATTGGTCCAGACCAGGTAAAAATGCATCATGGTTTAAAAAAAAAAAAAAAAAAAAAAAAGA
This sequence comes from Mauremys mutica, assembly GCF_020497125.1. NCBI lineage: Eukaryota > Metazoa > Chordata > Testudines > Geoemydidae > Mauremys > Mauremys mutica. The sequence continues at coordinate 2,095,976 of NC_059076.1, read as the reverse complement.
GATAAAAGGTTGAAAAAGGGTTAAAAAGAAAAAGAAAAAGGAAGAAAAAGAGGCCTTGGTGTGTGTGTGTGTACACCAGTGTGAGTGGCTGTTACCGGGCTAGCCCGGTAACTAGTGGATCTTTAGGAGATCCGACCCACGGTGGGCTGACTCAGCCTGGCATAGTCCGGCGAGGAAGCTGCCTGGGTCTAGGGGTGTGTGAACCCATCTTCCCTCCCCTTTCCCTTTAGCAACCACAAAATTAATTTTTTACTCTGGACAGGGCACCCTCTCTGTGTGTGTAAGTGGAAAATGGGTAAGGGACAGTCTAAATATTCCACCTTACCCCCTAAGGGTGCCCCAGCATATTACATGTACGTACATTATGGTCCTAAAACCTGCAGGTATTTAAATGATTGGAATCTGTACACGCGTGAAAATTCATTTAAACAATGCCCATTAGAAGGTACCTTCAATCTAGATAAGATCATATATCTCAGTGGAGATTTAATCACAAAAAGCCTTATTCCCTGCAAGGGGTGGAAGATTTGCTATAGATTAACTAGAGCACCTGAAGCCAATTAGAGCACCTGAAGCCAATTAGAGTACCAGCAGTGAGTCACATGATATAAACCCCTGCTTCAGGTCAGACAGTGTGGGTTGTTGGAGCAGGAAGGTTTGGTTGGAGCAGAGAACAGTTTGAAGGAATTGGAGCAGAGAACAGTTTGAAGAGAAGCAGAGGAAAGTTTGGAGGAGTGCTGCGGTGGGCTAAGAAGTCCAAGACCCTAGGTAAGGGGCACCTGGCTTGTGCAGAGGGAGGGCAGGAAGCCCCCCACAAGCTGAAGGGCAGGAGAGGGAAGTAGCCCAGAGGAAGGAACCGCCAGTTCAAGTGGTTCACCACTATCCTCAGGGCCCCTGGGCTGGGACCTGGAGTAGAGGGCAGGCCCAGGTCCCTCCCTCTCCACTCCCCTCCTCAAAGACACTAGTGGGGCAATTAATATTCCGGTTAAGGGGCAAGAAATGGTGCCTTGAACCCCCCCTAAAGAAGAGAAAGCGCGAGACCCATCATAATAGTGCCAGCAATTTGCCACACGTGGTGTCAGGGGTGGGATCTGCGCGCTGGGGACATAGACCAGAGTTAGGCAAAACCCTCCCATCCTTAAGATGGACGACGTGGTCAAGGCCCTTCTACAAGCCACTGCAGCCCAGCAGGAGGCTACCCGGGTCCAAGCAACCGCCCAACAGGAGGCGACTAGAATGCAGCAGGAAACCAATCATTTGTTGATGAGTTAGGCTGCTCAGGACCGAGCCCTGCTGAAAGACCTGGTGAACCAAATGAAGGCCCTTATGGAGCAGAATCGCAACTGGGAAGTGACCCGGACCATATGGGCTAGCCATTGCCTACAGAAAATGATACGGGAAGATGATGTGGAGGCATACCTCCTGGCTTTTGAAAGAGCAGCCCTGCGGGAGTCCTGGCCCCGAGATCAATGGTCTGGTATCCTTGCCCCATTCCTGTGTGGGGAAGCCCAGAAGGTCTACTACGATATGTCTGCAGAGGCCGCAGCAGATTATTCCCTGCTGAAGGCAGAGATCCTGGCCAGGTTCGGAGTAACGACGGCATTGCGAGCCCAGAGGTTCCATGAGTGGCGGTTTACAGAGGACAAGACACCCCGATCACAATTGTTTGACTTGATACACCTGACCCGGAAATGGCTGTGCCCTGAGACCCTTAGCTCTGAGAAGATGATGGAGGTAATGGTATTGGACTGATATATGAGGGGGCTACCACAAGGACTCAGGTCTTGGGTTGGCCAGAATGATCCCTCTACCTATGATGAGTTGGTCTCCCTCGTGGAAAGACAGCTGGCAGCCCGCGAACTGTTCCAGACCCCAGGCGGGGAGACACGGCAATCCAGGAAGCCAACCCCAAACCCAAGGCCCCGGGATGTCAAGCGCTATAGGAGAACTGTAACCGGGAGGAAAGACACCGAGGAATGGCTCGAGGCCAGGAAGGGACCTGGGGGTTTGGGAAAAGAGGTGGGGGGCTGGCCAAATAGCCCCAGGCAGAGGGTGACAACCGGAATAAGGGGGCAGTGTTATGAGTGTGGGGAATTGGGGCATATAGCAGCCCAATGCCCCAATACGGAAGAACCTATGCAGTGTAATCTGGGGGATTATGGGGAGCAATGTGGCCTAATCGGCATGGTAGGGGTCACAATGACCTCACATGGATATACCAGACCAGTAAAAATGAATGATATAAAGACCATAGCATTAATAGATTCCGGGAGTGCTGTCATGCTGGTCTCAGGGAAGTTGGTAAGAACAGACCAACTAACCCGGGCCAAAAATACAGGGGTAACGTGCGTACATGGCACCGTGAATTTTTACCCTACAATTCCGGTATGGATTGAGATCTAGGGGAATATTACCAGGGTTTTTTCAGGGGTGGTCCCCAAGCTCCCCTACCCTGTTTTAATTGGTAGAGACTTCCCCGGGTTTGAGAGCTTACTTACCCCAATAGAGCCAGGGGAGGGTAGCAACCCCCAGGCTGAGACGGAGGCAACTATAGATAGCCTCACCCCAATGTTTGCTGAATTTGCTCCAGAGTTATTCTCATCCCCTGGGAAACTCCGAAAATCTAGGCGAGAATGAAGGGCAGATAAAAGATTAGGAACCCGGATTCTAGCACAGAATAAAAAAACTTCCCTTGTGGGTAGGCGAACCCGCTCAGGAGACCAGGAGATAATTCAGGCCAAGGAAGACTCGGAGGCCATTCCTAGCCCAAGTGGGAGCACCCCAAGGGGAAGAGTAGAAATAGGCCCCCTAGAATTAGGTCAGTTTGGTACTGCACATGAGACTTTTGGGCAGGACCAGGCCGATGATCCATTATATGCTGTAGCAGGGTGGACCTCTGCTCCTGGTTTGAAGGGGTTTAAAAAGTGGCCTGGCAGGGCTTGAGAGCTGCTGCTCTCAAGGCTGGGCTGATTAGGGAAATGGCTGCAGCTGGGGGCCACACCCCAAACTGAGCCCAGGGCCTTATAAAAGGCCAGGGAAGCCAGAAGCACAGACAGTCTCTCTCTGCCTTCAGAGAGAGAAGGGCCTGGCTGCAGGGAACTGAGACAAGGTACCTAGGGTGAAGCAGGGCTGGGGAAAGGCTGAGGAGCTGGGGAAGCTCCAGCCTAGAAAACCCCAGGCTGCGGCCTAGCATAGGGCAAAAGGTACTGGGGGTTGCAGGGGGCAACCTAGGGGTAGGCCAAGGCAGCAGGTCCAAACCCCCCTTTGCCGATGATGAGTACTGGATACTGCAGTCTGCCCCAGCGAACGGGGGCTAGATAGAGACTGGGCAGTAGCCACTACTGAGGCGAAGTGGGGATAGTAGGGTGGGGGTTCCCCTGGGAAGGGGAAACCCAATTAAAGGTTAAAGGGGCACCGGGGTCCTGGGAGGGACACGGGGCCAGTAGCAAACACGTGGATCACCGGCCTGCAGAGGGCGCTCCTGGGCTGGAAAGAGCTAATTCCCCAGAGTCACCAGCTGGAGGCGCCGCAGGGGTGAGCCGACCCTGTTACACATGCAAACGAGAGGGAGGAGGTAGTGGAAGTAAATGGTGTGCCTGTGGAAGGAAAGATCAAAGGCCCAAGGCCACATTATGTGCTCAAACCCGATCTTTTGTACAGAATAGAGCAAATACGAGGGGAAGAAGTAGAGCAACTCTTAGTCCCACGGAAACACATAAGGGCAGTACTAGAGTTAGCTCACAGCCATCTATTTTGGGGACATCTAGGGGTAGACAAGACACTGGATGGAATCCTAAGGAGGTTTTATTGGCCAGGGATACGAGCAGAAGTCCAGCGTTATTGTGCCTCCTGCCCTGAATGCCAGTTGCATAGCCCCCGACCTCACTTGCGGGCCCCATTAGTACCTTTGCCTATTATTGACGTCCCTTTCGAGAGGATAGCCTTGGACATAGTGAGCCCATTAGAAAAATCGGCAAGGGGCCACCGAAACATACTAGTCATCCTTGACTATGCCACGCGATATCCAGAGGCCATTCCTTTAAGAAACCTCACATCCAAGGCAATAACAAAGGAACTATTACAGGTATTTGCCAGAGTGGGCATCCCTAAGGAGATCCTGACAGACCAAGGAACCCCGTTCATGTCAAAACTAATGAAGGACTTATGTGCCCTGCTCCACATCCAGGCCATACGGACCTCAGTCTACCATCCACAAACAGATAGATTGGTCGAGCGATTTAATCGTACCCTTAAAAGTGTGATCCGGAAGGTGGTAGCACAGGATGGAAAAGACTGGGATACCCTTCTACCATATCTAATGTTCGCTATATGGGAAGTCCCCCAGGCCTCCACGGGTTTTTATCCCTTTGAACTACTATATGGACGCCACCTACGCGGGATATTAGATATCGCCAAGGAAGATTGGGAGGAACAACCCAACCCAGGAAAGAATGTCATTGAGCACGTGACACAGATGAGAGAGCGAATAACTCGAATAACCCCGATAGTACGGGAACATTTAGAAAAAGCACAAGAGTCCCAGCAGACGTATTACAACCGTCGGGCGAAAGTACAGAGATTTCAGCCGGGAGAACGGGTGATGGTGTTAGTGCCAACAACAGAAAGCAAACTTCTAGCCAGATGGCACGGATCATATGAGATAGTGGAAACCATTGGGGAGGTGAACTATAAGGTTAGACAACCAGACCGCCGAAAGCCAGAGCAAATCTACCACATCAACTTACTGAAGCCCTGGCGTGATCGAGAGATGTGTCTGGTCATTCAAGGAGCTCCATCTCAGACAGACGACCCACAGGGGCAGGTAAATCTATCTCCTGAATTAACCCCAGAACAATGAACAGAGGTCATTGAAATGATCCACCGGAACCAGGATGTATTCTGTACACAACCAGGCCGAACGACACTAGTCCAACATCATATTGTCACCAGCCCCGGAGTAAGGGTGACGATAAGACCATACTGAATACCGGAAGCTAAAAGGGAAGAAATTAGGACGGAAGTGAAGAAGATGCTGGAACTCGGGGTCATTGAAGAATCCCACAGTCAGTGGTCCAGCCCGATCGTCCTAGTCCCCAAGCCTGATGGCACCCTGAGGTTTTGTAACGACTTCCGGAAATTGAATGAAGTATCCCACTTCGATGCCTACCCGATACCACGCTTTGACGAGCTAGTTGATCAGTTAGGCAAGGCCCGATACCTAACCACTCTGGATCTGACCAAAGGTTACTGGCAAATTCCCCTGGCCAAGGATGCCAAGGAAAAGACTGCCTTCTCTACACCCGATGGCCTTTTTCAATACACTGTCCTCCCTTTCGGACTCCATGGGGCCCCTGCAACATTCCAACGACTTATGGATAAGTTACTACGACCCCATGCCAAGTATGCCGCCGCCTATCTAGACGATATAGTCATCCATAGCCCTGACTGGGAAACGCACCTAGGAAAAGTAGAAGCTGTGCTGGACGCCCTGCGAAAGGCCGGTCTCATTGCTAACCCTCTCAAGTGCGTGATAGGACTAGCTGAGGCCAGATACCTCGGGCATGTAGTAGGGAGATGTTTGGTAAAACCCCAATGGAACGAAGTGGAGGCAATACAAGGTTGGCCTCGACCAATCCGCAAAAAGCAGGTCAAAGCATTTTTAGGGATAGTAGGGTACTACAGGAGATTCATCCCTCATTTTGCCACAAGAGCAGGGCCGTTGATGGATCTGATAAAAGCTCAGGGCCCTGAGATAGTTAAGTGGACTGATGCAACAGAAGAAGCATTTGCAGATTTACGGACAGCCCTATGCTGCCATCCAGTACTCATAGCCCCAGACTTCGAGAAGGAATTCATCCTACAAACAGACGCCTCAGAGGTGGGGCTTGGTGCTGTCCTTTCCCAGATGGTAGGGGAGGAGGAGCACCCCATCTTGTACCTCATGCGGAAGCTCCTCCCCAGGGAGCAAAAATACGCTGTTGTTGAAAAGGAATGTCTGGCGATAAAATGGGCTATGGAGACTCTCCGCTACTATCTCCTGGGGCGGCGATTTACCCTCGTGACAGACCACGCCCCGCTCCAATGGATGCACAGGAACAAGGAGAAGAACGCCAGAGTGATGAGGTGGTTCCTCTCTCTGCAGCCTTTCCATTTCCGGGTCCAGCATAGGGCTGGAAGCCAACATGGCAACGCTGATGGCCTATTGCGACGACACTGCCTCTCGTCCCAAGTAGCCCAACCCCTTGGTGTTGAGCGGGGGGGGGGGGATATGTGATACAGCATGGCCAGAGGGCAGCAGGAGAGTGTTAGCAGGGAGCCTTATTCCCTGCAAGGGGTAGAAGGTTTGCTATAGATTAACTAGAGCACCTGAAGCCAATTAGAGCACCTGAAGCCAATTAGAGTACCAGCAGTGAGTCACATGATATAAACCCCTGCTTCAGGTCAGACAGTGTGGGTTGTTGGAGCAGGAAGGTTTGGTTGGAGCAGAGAACAGTTTGAAGAGAAGCAGAGGAAAGTTTGGAGGAGTGCTGCGGTGGGCTAAGAAGTCCAAGACCCTAGATAAGGGGCACCTGGCTTGTGCAGAGGGAGGGCAGGAAGCCCCCCCCCCCCAAGCTGAAGGGCAGGAGAGGGAAGTAGCCCAGGGGAAGGAACCGCCAGTTCAAGTGGTTCACCACTATTCTCAGGGCCCCTGGGCTGGGACCTGGAGTAGAGGGCGGGTCTTTTCTCCTGGTCTCCCACTGCAAGGCACATGACCAAGGGAATGATCCCTAGCTGGGAGTCATAAGAATTCTAGTATCAGAGGGGTAGCTGTGTTAGTCTGGTTCTGTAGAAGCAGCAAAGAATCCTGTGGCACCTTATAGACTAACAGAAGTTTTGCAGCATGAGCTTTCGTGGGTGAATACCCACTTCTTCGGATGCAAGCACTTCGGATGTCCACTGCTTGCATCCGAAGAAGTGGGTATTCACCCACGAAATCTCATGCTGCAAAACTTCTGTTAGTCTATAAGGTGCCACAGGATTCTTTGCTGCTTCATAAGAATTCTAAATTATAACCCTGTCACTGACTGTGCTAACAACGGTTTATACTTACAATGCACTATGAAGACATTATTCATTTAACCTCACAACACACATGTGCCCAAGGTAAACCTTACTGCCTCCGATTTATAGACTGGGAAACAGCAAGTCAGTAGATGAGCCAGGATAGAATGTAGAAGTTCTGAATCATGCTCACGTTCTGAATCCATTTGGTCACATCACCTCTCTAGTAAATCACTTACCTCTTCTGTGCATGCACAAATTGCATATTTCAACATTTAAATGGTTAGGCAGCAAAATTACCATTTGTATGTGTGGATGCTTACTGTGCCCATGTATTCATGGTAATTTCATGTGAAAATGAAGCGATTCAATACTATGTGTGCTTGTGCACTCCGACCTCTGCCCTCCCTTTCCAGAAATGTGTCCCTTTATATTAGTAGGGAAAATACATTTTCCCCTAAAGTTTAATGAATAAAGAAAATGATTGTTGCCTACCCTGTACTCCTGGACAGCTTCCTCCATGGGAACTGCAGTGTGATGGCGGTGAGCCAAGGACTGTGTGCAGATCACACAGATTGGGGTTTGGTCATTTTGACAGTAGAGTTTCAGAGGCTCTTGGTGTTTCTCACACTTGGTTACTGCTCCAGATTCTTCTTCTCTTTGTAATCCTGATGACTGGTTTATTGATTCCACAATATTCTTCAGATCCCTGTTTGGCCTCAAGCTTCTCTTTTGGAATGTCTCTTTGCACAGGGGACAGACAATGCTGATCTCCTTTTCCTTGCAGTGCTTAGCGATACATTGTTTGCAGAAGCTGTGTCCACACTCAGCAGTCACAGGGTCTCGAAATAAATCCAAACAGATGGAACAAGTAACTTGATCTTTAATAGATTTTACAGGGTCTGCAGCTGCCATGGTTCTTTTTAAGAGAGGACAAAAAAGTTCCTTGTCACTTCCGATACCCACCAATGTGTTCATTTCACAGCAGAAAGGTGTCTTGCTCCTCATAAATCAGGCCAGTGCAAAGTTCCTTGCTGCATTTGTATTGGTCCCATTCCAAGGAGCAATTCCCTAGTGTGACAGATCCAAACCAGTGGGGTACCAGGAGTTTGGTAGAGGGCAAATATACTGGTCACTGGATGAGTAGTTTTCTGTTTCCTGAGTGACCAGAGCAGGTGCTGCACTAGAGTAATCAGGAACCTGCTAGAACCAATTAAGGCAGACAGGCTGATTAGAACATCTGCAGCCAATCAAGGCAGACTAATCAGGGCACCTGGGTTTAAAAAGGAGCTCACTCCAGTCAGGTGAGGGGGGAGCCAGAAGAGAGGAAGTGTGTGTGAGGAGCTGGGAGCAAGAGGCACAAGGAGCTGAGAGTGAGAGGGTGTAGCTGCTGGAGGACTAAGGAGTACAAGCGTTATCAGACACCAGGAGGAAGGTCCTGTGGGGAAGATCACTGAGGTGAGCAAATCTGCCAAACAAGCGCAGGACCCACCAAGGTAGAGGAGGAACTTTGTCACACTAGAAACTCCGCAAATACCTTTGTTCTCTCAGAAACATGGATAAGCTTATCCCCATATCACTGAGAGCACCTCCCCTCCAGGAAAGTCTGTGCTAGAGAAATGACCCATTTTTCACAATACTTGCCGACAACTATCCCTGAACTGGTGTTGAAAATGACCTGGGTACCTGTTTAGCTGAGGTACAAACCATTTTCAACAATGGTCCAGAAAGCGTGGTGATGTACATCCACACTAAACTACAGGCTCTGTTCTGAGGTCCAACACAGATGCGAAGCATTGTCAGAGCTGGTGTTTTTCTTCCCTGCAGAGCTTCAGCACACCCACAATAACCATCCAGAAGAGAATGAAAATGAAGCCGGGTGAAGTAAAAACCTCAAACACTGCAAACCCAGGGTCCAAAATGTCCCATCAGAGGCACATAGAGACACATTGTGTGTTCATGAACAATAACCTTTGTCAAGCTGGAGTTCATGTAGCTGCTGCAGAGCTGGGACTTTTGCCCCCTGTATGTGCATGGTTTGTGGGATTCAGTACTCAGACAAAACCACTGAAAGCAGGAAATGCTCACTACATGTTACTCCACAACTCGCCCCACTAAATGTTAGTGTGATGAGAAAAAACTAACCACAGACTCATGAAAATCAGGAAAGGCCCAGTGACAACTGCTGCTTCACTCCCAGCACAACCACATAACGTTAGTTCTTCCCCCTTTGCTTCCCCCCGACTCACAGGTGTGTCTCACTTCTTTGGTATCTTCCTTATCTGGAGTCGTCCCAGCTGCCGTGGTGTATCTTCTCAACCCTTTTATTTCCTCTCCCCTGAGAGACCTTCCCTGCCTTGGGAGCCTCACTAGAGCTGGCCATTTCATTTATTTATATGTTTATGTTTCCAACCAAAAAATGAACTTTTTGTTGAAATAGTGAAAAACAAAAATGTGTTCAGCAAGTGCTTTCTGTGTTCCAATGAGACACCAAATATTTCTGAGGAAAGCACTTGCTGTATAGTCTTCTTTTTGTTGAAAACCCAATTTTCCACTGGAAAAAAAAACATTATGGAAAGTTTTTGACCAGCCCTGGTTCTTCTTTCCTTCCCCTGGTTCCATTCAGTGGTGCTGGAATGGTGGGGGGGGGGGGGCTTAGCCCTCCCACTTTTCACCAGGATGGACCCCACCGTCTTCCCCTCCTCTTCCTCCTGAGGCTCCACTCCCTGGCCAAGCCCAGTGTGGAGCCCAGCTGGGGAGCCTGGGCAGTTGCGGGAGCTGTGTGGAGTGTGGGGGCTGAGACCAGCCCCTGGACTGTCTTCTGACCTGGCCCAGAGCATGTAGCAATGGAGGGTCCATGACTCCATGCCGGCTCCGGCCAGGAAAGAAGCCTCAGAGCCCGACCATGGTAATAGCTGCATGGGCAGCTCTGGGGAGCTACAGATCCTTCATCTGCCCTGGGCAGGGAACCCGGGGGGGGGCAGAGATATGGGCAGGGGGTTGCTTTCAGCTTTGCCCCACCCCAGGTGGGTGTGAGGGGGTGGCTCCCCAGCCTCGCTTCAGCTTCCAGCTTGACCATGGATGGGATCTCTTGGTGAAGAGGAGGGGTGGGGCCCCTGGTTCCCCCACTTTTGGGAAGGCTCCAACATCCTTGGTTCCATCCCCCATTTGAGACTTTCCTGCCATCCCTAGGCTCTGTCTGACTCTCAGTGCTCTCTTCCCCCTCTCAGAGTCCTCTGCTCCTTGTGATCTCAGCCTTTTCCTGACTCCTCCCAGGAGCCCCCTCGTGACTCTGCTTTCAGCCCTACAGCTTCCACTGGAGCTCTCAGGGCTACCGGGGCCCCTGCTGCAGTGTGGGGAGCCCAGACCCTGGGAACCAGACTAGGGACAATGGGGAACACTCAGCATTAATGATGGTGCTTTGAATACACAATAGTGCACACCCCCTCTGGAGTGTAAACCCAAAATTGTACTATCTTGCGCTGCACAGAAAACTGTACAGCATAAGATCATGAAATTTGCTCCCTCTCTCACTGTGGCAGAAGAGATGCACAGCCTTTTGCTCTCCAGTGATGAATTCCACAAACTGATTTAGAGAAAACAAAAACGAGTTTATTAACTACAAAAGATAGATTTTAAGTGATTAAAAGGGATAGGAAACAGATCAAAGCAAATTACCTAGCAAATAAAATGAAAATACAATATAAACCTAGATATTAAATAAACCAGTTACAAGCAGTAATTTCTCACTCTAAATGTTGTTTTGCTCTTGCTTGCAGCTTAAAACTCCAGACATTCCTTTCACAGGCTAGACACCTTTTCCAGCCTGGGCTCAGTCCTTCCCTCTACTGCTTTTGTTCTTGTTTCTTAGATGTTTACAGCAGTCATCCTGGGCAGGGATTCAGTGAAGAATGAGTGTTGACTATCTCACTTCCCTGTCTTAAATATGTTTTACATAGGGCGGGAACCCTTTGTTTTCCAGTGTGATTCCCCCACACCCTTTGTCGAAAAATACTCGCATTTCATCATGGAGTCCAGTACCAGATGACATGATCACATGACCCTGCAGTGTCAAAGGAGCCATGAGTCAAAGGTTGTTTCTAGCATCCCAGGAAGCTTCTCAGGAAGGTGGGAGATCAGCATCTACAAAGTCCTTTTGTTCTCTCTAATGGCCCATCCAAGCTGATTGCATTCTGTCTGGTGGGCATTCCCCAGGGGTAAACCCACTTGTAATTGTTACACAGTTAGTATTCCTAACTTCAGATACAGAAAAGATCCATGCATACAAATAGGATAATCATAGTCAGTAAATCAACCTTTCCAATGATACCTCACATGAGCTATCTTGCATAAAACACATCTTAGTTATGTTGTAATAGTATTTTGGCATAATATATGCCAAAGGTCCATCTAGCCCAGTATCCTATCTACTGACAGTGGCCAATGCCAGGTGCCCCTTAGGGAGTGAACCTAAGAGGTAATGATCAAGTGATCTCTCTGCTGCCATCCGTCTCCACCCTCTGACAAACAGAGGCTAGGGACACCATTCCTTACCCATCCTGGCTAATAGCCATTTATGGACTTAACCTCCATGAATTTATCTAGTTCTCTTTTAAATGCTGTCATAGTTCTAGCCTTCATAACCTCCTCAGGCAAGGAGTTCCACAAGTTGACTGTGCGCTGTGTGAAGAAGAACTTCCTTTTATTTGTTTTAAACCTGCTGCCCATTAATTTCATTTGGTGACCCCCTAGTTCTTGTATTATGGGAATAAGTAAATAACATTTCCTTATTCACTTTCTTCACATCACTCATGATTTTATATACCTCTATCATATTCCCCCTTAATCTCCTCTTTTCCAAGCTGAAAAGTCCTAGCCTCTTTAATTTCTCCTCATATGGGACCTGTTCCAAACCCCTAATCATTTTAATTGCCCTTTTCTGAACCTTGTCTAGTGCCAGTATATCTTTTTTGAGGTGAGGAGACCACATCTGTACGCAGTATTCAAGATATGGGCTTACCATCAATTTATATAAGGGCAATAATATATTCTCCATCTTATTCTCTATCCCCTTTTTAATGATTCCTAACATCCTGTTTGCTTCTTTGACTGCATCTGCACACTGCGTGGACATCTTCAGAGAACTATCCATGATGATTTTAAGATCTTTTTCCTGATTCGTTGTAGCTAAATTAGCCCCATCATATTGTATGTATAGTTGGGGTTATTTTTTCCAGTGTGCATTACTTTACATTTATCCACATTAAATTTCATTTGCCATTTTGTTGCCCAATCACTTAGTTTTGTGAGATCTTTTTGAAGTTCTTCACAGTCTGCTTTGGTCTTAACTATCTTGAATAGTTTAGTATCATCTGCAAACTTTGTCACCTCACTTTTTACCCCTTTCTCCACATCATTTAGGAATAAGTTGAATAGGGTTGGTCAGAGGACTGACCCTTGGGGAACATCACTAGTTACCCCTCTCCATTCTGAGAATTTACCATTAATTCCTACCCTTTGTTCCCTGTCTTTTAACCAGTTCTCAATCCATGAAAGGACCTTCCCTCTTATCCCATGACAACTTAATTTACGTAAGAGCCTTTGGTGAGGGACCTTGTCAAAGGCTTTCTGGATATCTATTTACACTATGTCCACTGGATCTCCGTTGTCCACATGTTTGTTGACCCCTTCAAAGAACTCTAATAGATTAGTAAGACACGATTTCCCTTTAGAGAAACCATGTTGACTTTTGCCCAACAATTTATATTCTTCTATGTGTCTGACAATTTTAGGCTACCGGATGGGACTGGGTGAAGGAAGTAATGAAGGTAGTGATGTCGACCCACAAATAGGCATTTGGCTTCACAGCTTAAATCCAGAGCTAATATAAGCCAGTGGAAGGGGAAAAGTTACTGTCACATCCATTTCTCTCCTCCCTCCTCCTCCAGCCCGAACAACTGTGAGTGAAATTAACAAGGATGCCAGAAATAGCGCCTAATCCCACAGGTTGAACAAGGGAGTGAACAGGTGAGTTTAAACTGTTCCTATGCAAGCAGCAGGCATCTTAGGGAGGCTTCTTCTTCATCCAGTCCCCCTGCTCCCTGCTACAAGCTAGAGGGGAGCTGCTGCAGCCCCTGCTGAGTGCAGAGGTCGGGGGAACGCAGAGCCAAGCCATGTCGGCAGCCTGGCTGGAGGAGGAGGGAGGACAAGGAGAAAAATATGACAGTGAGTTTTCACTTTTTCAGGCTTATTCCACTATGAAAGTTTTATTACAGACAGTACTGATAGTAGTAGTAGCTTTATTTTCTATAGCGAAGTCATCCAATGGGAGGTATGAAGTATGTAGAGAGGTGGGTTGCTTGCCTTTGGACTGTACCAGTAAGAAATGTAACTTATTTTCACCCTGGCCCCACCCCTTCTGCCTGAGGCCCCACCCCTTTCAGGGCGGGGGGCAGAGTGGGCCCCTGTACCAGTAAGAGCTGTATTTTACTTTCACCCCTGACTTTACCTCCTGGCCAATCCTTTGTCTCTCTCCTTCCCAAGAGGCTCTTGTTGCTGGGCACTGCATTTATCTCAGATTCTTTGCTCCAATCTCTCCCCTGCTGTCCAGCCCCAGGTATCATTGCCAGATGCTGCTCCCTGACTGTCCCACAACACAAAATGGAACCTATCCCTCCGTATTGTCCCACCTGCCAAATTCAAATAGCCATCCCCACCTCCCAGTTCCCCCTCCCCCATTGCCAAGTGCTCCTGACGGCTACATTCAAACACCCAAATCCAGCTCACCTCTTCCTGCCTCTTCCTATCCCCATTTCCAGCTGCCTCACTCATTTACCCCAAACTGCCAGATGCAAACTGCTCCCTCCCCACTGCCCTGACTCCTCAATGCAAATCACATGCTCCTCTGAGTATCAGAGGGGTAGCTGTGTTAGTCTGGATCTGAAAAAGCAGCAAAGAGTCCTGTGGCACCTTATAGACTAACAGAAGTTTTGGAGCATGATCTTTCGTGGGTGAATACCCACTTCTTCGGATGCATCATGCTCCAAAACTTCTGTTAGTCTATAAGGTGCCACAGGACTCTTTGATGCTCCTCTGAGAAACTCAGATTGCTCCTCCCAATTACTCCCTCCCCTTTTCGCAACTGTTCCAGGGTGTCAAAGGAAAAAGCAGCTCCCATTTACCCTCTTACATCCCTCAGTGCTTCCCAGCTGCTTACGCTCACATTCCCTCCTCCTGTCTCCTAGTATGGGGAAATCACACACCTTCTATTCTGTGACAGTATGAATACAGGGAAAATTATCACAGTTACGTATGTGCCATGGAGGGAAATGAATTATTTAATGTTGCAAAGGAGGGTGCAACTCAGCAGGATAAGACAGAATTAAATAGGGGAAAGTGAGAGTGACTATCAGGGAACATGGCCTGGCAGAGAGATCTAAGAGGCTGGGAAAGCATTTCTACAGGGGAAGGCAGGAAGCCCAGTCACAGTGCAGTCTCCTGTGGTTGAAGGGTGACAGCCACAACTGGTCAGTTTAGTCCATAGTCAAGGAGAGGCCCTGGATTCCCTCTTGGCCCGGGGAGGGGAAACATCCTGCACCAGGAAGTGGCCGGGCCGTGTTTGGGAGCAGGAGCCACATGGCAGCAGGGAGCTGGAGAGAAGCCCCAGGAGCTGTGGACAGAGCCATGTGTGGAACAGGCTGTGACTGCAGGACATCACAGCTGGGTGCAGGGCTGTGTGGGACTTGTGGGGGAACAGCACCAGCTGGGCAGGGAACCAAAGCAGAGGGTGCCAATGAGAGATACTGAGCCTGGCTTGGAAACCCACATGCTCCCTGTTTGCTGGAATACACTAAGGGTTTCCATACATCCCAGTTATACCGGACACAGCTTCTTTTTTGTCTGACAATCTCTGTCCAGGCAAATTTTTAAAATATCAACATGTCTTCAGTTTCCCCCCCTTGTGTGGGGCCTACAGCTGGATCCAGGCACTCCTGGGACTGACAGGCTGAGCTGCCCTGATGCAGGGCTGAGCAAATGGAGCTGCAGCCACCATTAATCAGCTCTCAACAGTCCCCCTCTTTAATTCTGCTATGGTGAGTAAGTCCTCAGCCCTATAAGGCAATGATACCTCATTAAGTGTTTGTTCCAGTGATGTAATTTACCATCCTTGCTAGGCAACAGCCTGAACTAAGTCCCTGATTCAAACATCCCTGAACTCTGATAATGGTTGAAACCTCTGTCCAGATACGGGTCCACATTTTGCAAATGGCTAGCAACAAGCAAGGGACCTCAGGAGATCATCTAATCCAACCCCCTGCTCAAAGCAGGACCAATCCCCCAATTTCTAAATGCCCTACTCAAGGATTGAGCTCACAACCATGGGTTTAACAGGCTAATGCTCAAACCGCTGAACTATCCCTCCCCCTACTTAAGACCATTGCTCCTTGTTCTGTCATCTGCTACCACTGAGAATAGTCTAGCTCCATCCTTTTCGGAATCCCCCTTCGGGTAGTTGAAGGCTGATATCAAATCGCCCATCACTCTTCTCTTCTGCAGACTAAACAATCCCAGTTCCCTCAGCTTCTCCTCATAAGTCATGTGCTCCAGCCCCCTAATCATTTGTGTTGCCCTCCGCTGGACTCTCTCCAATTTATCCACATCCTTCTTGTAGTGTGGGGCCCCAAACTGGACACAGTATTCCAAATGAGGCCTCACCAGTGCTGAGTAGAGGGGAATGATCACATCCCTCGATCTGCTGGAAATGCCCCTACTTATACAACCCAAAATGCCATTAGCCTTCTTGGCAACAAGGGCACACTGTTGACTCATACACCCTTTTCACCTCCACATTGGAGTAAGGCTAAGGTGGAGATAGTGTGATGAAGAGGGAGGGAAAGGGTTGCGGATCATAGTTGGAGGGGGCAGGGCAGGTGGAGCAAACAGCTAATGACATCACTGGTGTCTGAGCCCCGCTACAAAATTTGCTTCTGTGTTGTCTGCTCTCCTGGCTGGAGAGTTTCTCTGACTCAGGGGTTGGTTCCACCCTGGAATATTTCTCTTGCCTGGATGGCTTGGGGAGGAGTGTGCTGCCTGGGTTCTAGTGCCCCAGGGGAATCACCCTTGCACAGGGCACTGGTTTGTGGCCTAAAGGATGGTGCCAGTTAGGCTCCATGTTCCTACCCTGCATCCCTGCTCCAGTACCTGCTGAGGCTGCTTATGTGCCATATAAACTGTGAATTTTCTGGGTTTGGGGGATTGGCAACAGCCCTGTAATATTCTGTACCCTAAATTAGTGGTCTGTTCTCTCAACCTTAGCTCCCTTTTAATAGAGTTTGTCTGGGATTAGCACATGGGTGTGTGAATGCTTTCATTCCCATCCACAATTTATGAAAAAATAATATTGTACACCCCGGGTGGTATGTTAAATGGGTAAAATGTGACTTTCATGTAACTGATAGCTGGACTGGATTTTAAATAGTTTGTGACGCCACTGCTTTGAAATCATAAGGAAATAGCAGTGGTTAGGAGAACTTGCAGAACCAGGCAGATTGTTTGTCAAACATGGTGGCTCCTTTATTAGGAAAAAAAACAGAGGAGGGAAAAGGAATTGAATTAAGATAATGAGGTAAAACCATATGTAAGCAGAGTCAGAATGAGCTCTCCCCTGACATCTGGTGGTGAGCTGTGGGAAAAGGACTTCAGGGGCTGATCTCATTTGCATGGGCAAACCCACTCTGCCTAGAATGAAGGGACTGCTGCCCAAATGGTCACTTTGGCTGCTGTGGGATCCCCAGTCTCATTGTTATTGAGGCAGGAGTACTAAAGGGTTGTTATCCTAGGTATGTGAATCAAAGACAGTAGAATTGTACTTGGCAGTTTATGACTGAGGGGCTCACCCTCAACTTAGGATAATTCACTAGGCCAGGGAAATGGGTTCCAAAGGCCAGTAAATTGGAGAAGGGGGGGCGGGTGTTGCTTCTATCAGGATGCTTACTACATACTGCAGAGCTATAGTCACTGACACTAAGGCTAGTGGTTCTGAGTACACCAGCACTGAAGCTCCCTTACTAACAAGTAAAATCACTGAGAGCTGTGTTAAGTATAAAGCTCATAGGGAACAGGGGAGGTCCTGGATGACTGGAGAAAGTCACTACATTAGTCTATCTTTAAAAAAGGGAAGAAGGAGAAAGAAGGAGAATCTGAGGAACTACAGACCAGTCAGCCTCACCCCAGTCCCTGGAAAAATCATGGAGCAGATCCTCAAGGAATCAATTCTGAAGTACTTAAAGCAGAGAAAAGTGATCAGGAACAGTCAGCATGGATTCACCAAGGGCAGGTCATGCCTGACTAACCTAATTGCCTTCTATGAGGAGATAACTGGCTTTGTGGATGAGGAGAAAGCAGTGGACATGTTATTCCTTGATTTTAGCAAATATTTTGATATGGTCTCCCACAGTATTCTTGCTGGCAAGTTGAAATATGGGCTGGATGATTGGACTATAAGGTGGATAGAAAGCTGGCTAGATCGTTGGGCTCAATGGGTAGTGATCAATGGCTCCATATCTAGTTGGCAGCTGGTATCAAATTGAGTGCCCCAAAGGTCGGTCCTGGGGCCGGTTTTGTTCAATATCTTCATTAATGATCCGGAGGATGGCATGGATTGCACTCTCAGCAAGTTTGCAGATGACACTAAACTGGGAGGAGTGGCATATATGCTGAAGGGTAGAGATAGAATACAGAGGGACCTAGACAAATTAGAGAATTGGGACAAAAGAAATCTGATGAGGTTCAACAAGGACAAGTACAGAGTCCTGCACTTAGGATGGAAGAATCCCATGCACTGCTGCAGACTAGGGACCAAATGGCTAGGAAGCAGTTCTGCAGAAAAGGGCCTAGGGGTTACAGTGGACAAGAAGCTGGATATGAGTCAACAGTGTGCCCTTGTTGCCAAGAAGGCTAATAGCATTTTGGGCAATATAAGATGGGGCATTGTCAGCAGATTGAGGGACATGTTCATTCCCCTCTATTCAACATTGGTGAAGCCTCATCTGGAGACTGTGTCCAGTTTTGGGCCCCACACTACAAGAAGGATGTGGAAAAATTGGAAAGAGTCCAGCGGAGGGCAACAAAAATGATTAGGGGGCTGGAGCACATGACTTATGAGGAGAGGCTGTGGGAACTGAGATTGTTTAGCCTGCAGAAGAGAAGAATGGGGGGGATTTGATAGCTGCTTTCAACTACCTGAAAGGGGGTTCCAAAGAGGATGGATCTAGACTGTTCTCAGTGGTAGAAGATGACAGAACAAGGAGTAATGGTCTCAAGTTGCAGAGGGGGAGGTTTAGGTTGGATATTAGGAAAAAAAATTTCACTCGGAGGGTGGTGAAGCAGTGGAATGGGTTACCTAGGGAGGTGGTTACCTTAGAGGTTTTTAAGGTCAGGCTTGCCAAAGTCCTGGCTGGGATGATTTAGTTGAGAATTGATCCTGCTTTGAGCAGGGGGTTGGACTAGATGACCTCATGAGATCCCTTCCAACCCTGATAGTCTATGATTCTATGATAAGTAGGATGGAGGGCCTGAAGACATGTTGGTGAGAAGCTAGTGGAGAGGAGGGGCATGGATAGCAGTATGGCTGGTAGAGAGGTGCGGCTGGTGGTGAAGACTTCAGCAGAACCCAATGGAGAGGTGTGGCAATAGGCCATGGACCTTTGTAGCGGAGCTTGTAAAGTGCCCCCATACCTCCCACCCCCTTCCACCGTGGCTGGGAGATGAACTCTGCAGATGAACTTCTGAACTCTGGGGATGCACTAACCAAGGACAGAAACCATGGGTGGGGTGATGTTTGGGTTTCTGGACTCAAGAACCAAAGGGAAAGGACATGGTCCAATCTGTTATTAAAGATTTTTGCTACACTGAGACTCTGTGCTTGCGAGCATGGAAGTATCACCTCTTAGAGGTGTCTAGGGAGGTGGTATGTAATTGTCCCAGGTCACTGGGTGAGGGCTCAAGACAGTATTGCATTGTCTTATTGAAAGGGAACCCCTAGATACTGAACCCCGTCCTTGTTGCTGTCAACTCTGCCTGACAGAAGGGTTACAATATATAGTTACACTGTGGACATGACTGTCAACTTTTTGGTACCAATATCACCCCTCTTCTGAGGAGCAGAAGATTCCAGGGCTTTCCATGTTGGCTTCCATTGGAAGAGAAATCAGTGATTTGGAGTCTGGGTATTTTCTTAGGTTTAACTTTATACACACCAGTCGCTGAACAGAGGTCACAACCTGCTCCCAGGAAAACGCCTCTAAGAGCAATCTTAGCCTCCCAAAAAACTGATTAGAAGAGACAGGAAACATTCTTTCTGTTTGTAAGAGCTCCCCCACAATGCAACATTTCTTCAGAGATGAGGCATTTGCTCACATACAAAACCTAGAACACTGTGTATAACATCATCACCTGGTGACTCCCAGAGTAACAATCCAAGAAATGAAATAAATAACCCATGTTTTAAACAAGCTATATCATAAACCCAGACTGGAGCCTTATGTCCAGTTCCCTAAATGCTGCTGTTGTCGGTGATTCCTTGATTTGAGGATGATCTCTACTATGGATTTACATATGGGTTTGAGATGACTCAGGGATCCGATCCTGGAACCTACCTGCTGTAGGTACAGGCATTTCCTGGCAGGTCAGCTGCCTAAATACTGCAAGGTGGTGACAGCAGCGCTCAGGCACAGGGGTGTGGAAGGCTGTGAGCTTGTCAACAGCACAGGCACTACAATAACATGGCTACACTACTGTAGCACCATAGAGTAGATGCTCCCTACAGCAACAGAAGGGGGTTTCTGTCAATGTAGTTCATCCTCCTTGCTGAGCGATAGTTGCTAGGTCAATAGCTGTATTCTACTGTCAACACTGCTGCATCAACACCAGGGGTTAGGTCAGCTTAACTACAGCATTCAGGGATGTTAATTTTTCACACTGTGAAGCCTACCATAACTATGTTAACTCAACATTTAAGTGTAGACCTGGCTTCAGTTGTGCTGACATTAAGAATGACACTAAATGTAACCAAGGTTTCCTGGCTATCTCCATAAATCTAAAAATCTTTTCTGAAAACAGTAAGTAATAAGTTTGCATACACCCCTCTCTGCCCGTGTGAAAAGTAAAATATGAAGTTAAAGCTCAGATAACAACTGATGAGTTACATCCTGGAATAATAACTTCGTTTTTATGAATGATCAGTTGAAATGAGTATTTCTGTTCTAAAGTACTCTGTGGGTACAGTTAAATATTTATCTCTGGCAGGGCGACAACTTGAAATGGGATCCTATAGACCAGAAGTGGAAGAAAGGGATAACTCTCCCAGTAAATGTGGCAGTGAGAGAGATGAACAGATCCATGTTCTCAGCATTGTAAAATCTCACCTCTCCACTTGCATAGTCCAGATAAACTCCAATCTTCCTGGGTCCCTTTTCCAGAACCCATGATACCTTATGGGAGGCAAGAATCCAAAACCCAAAATGAGGTGCAAGGCTGATCATTCCCTTCCTCCTCACAGAGTCTCTGGCAACTCCAATAGCCCAGTATTTCCCAGGCCCCACCTCCACTTCCACCTCCCAGTAATGTCTGCCTGAGGTGAAACCCTCAGATCCTAGGGCAGAAACAGAAACATTAAATCTCTCAGGATTGTTGGGCAGATCCTGGCATGTGTCTCCATATCTCATGCTTTTCCGATCCTCAGACAGGACAAGTAGGGGATGGGCTGTGGCTGGATCCAGAGTCACATCCGCTGGGAGAGAAAGAAAAAACAATTTTTACAATCAGAGCTGGGAAAAGGCTTGCTCGTTTCAGCAACAGGAAATGTCCCAGTTTGAGAGTTGATCCATGAATTTCCCCCACCCAGAATTCACCAGAGCCTACATCAGAAAAACTATCATGGGATCCAATAAACAAGACTGAGTACTGCCCAGTTTCTAATCTATAATTAAAGTAACTCCTAGCAAAGCTATGTCAGTTAAACATTCCAGTAAGAAGCTCTAATAATATAATAAATTCCCTGTACCAAAGATCTTAATGGATCCCACTCATGGGGTTTATATGACATCTTAGTCCAAACCTCCTGTTTGAACATAGGGAGCAGTGTTGTGTTAATTCTAGTTAAAGAGACTATAGGTCTCATCCATAAGAACATAAGAACGTAAGAACGGCTGTACTGGGTCAGACCAAAGGTCCATCTAGCCCAGTATCCTGTCTACTGACAGTGGCCAATGCCAGGTGCCCCAGAGGGAGTGAACCTAACAGGCAATGATCAAATGATCTCTCTCCTGCCATCCATCTCCACCCTCTGACAAACAGAGGCTAGAGACACCATTTCTTGCCCATCCTGGCTAACAGCCATTAATGGACTTAACCTCCAATAATTTATCCAGTTCTCACAATCTCCTAAGGTAAGGAGTCCTAGCCTTCACAATCTCCTAAGGTAAGGAGTTCCACAAGTTGACTGTGCGCTGTCTGAAGAAGAACTTCCTTTTATTTGTTTTAAACCTGCCGCCCATTAATTTCATTTGGTGACCCCTAGTTCTTGCATTTTGGGAATAAGTAAATAACATTTCCTTATTCACTTTCTTCACATCACTCATGATTTTATATACCTCTATCATGTCCCCCCTTAGTTTCCTCTTTTCCAAGCTGAAAAGTCCTAGTCTCTTTAATCTCTCTTCATATGGGACCCATTCCAAACCCGTAATCATTTTAGTTGCCCTTCTCTGAACCTTTTCTAGTGCCAGTATATCTTTTTTGAGATGAGGAGACCACATCTGTATGCAGTATTCAAAATGAAGGCGTACCATCGATTTATATAAGGGCAATAATATATTCTCCATCTTATTCTCTATCCCCTTTTTAATGATTCCTAACATCCTGTTTGCTGTTTTGACCGCCTCTACACACTGTGTGGACATTTTCAGAGAACTATCCACGATGACTCCAAGATCTTTTTCCTGATTTGTTGTAGCTAAATTAGCCCCCATCAGATTGTATGTATAGTTGGGGTTATTTTTTCCAATATGCATTACTTTACATTTATCCACATTAAATTTCATTTGCCATTTTGTTGCCCAATCACTTAGTTTTGTGAGATCTTTTTGAAGTTCTTCACAGTCTGCTTTGACCTTAATTATCTTGAGCAGTTTAGTATCATCTGCAAACTTTGCCACCTCACTGTTTACCCCTTTCTCCACATCATTTATGAATAAGTTGAATAGGATTGGTCTTAGGACTGACCCTTGGGAAACACCACTAGTTGCCCCTCTCCAGTCTGAGAATTTACCATTTATTCCTACCCTTTGTTCCCTGTCTTTTAACCAGTTCTCAATCCATGAAAGGACCTTCCCTCTTATCCCATGACAACTTAATTTACGTAAGAGCCTTTGGTGAGGGACTTTGTCAAAGGCTTTCTGGAAATCTAAGTACACTATGTCCACTGGATCCCCGTTGTCCACATGTTTGTTGACCCCTTCAAAGAACTCTAATAGATTAGTAAGACACAATTTCCCTTTACAGAAACCATGTTGACTTTTGCCCAACCATTTATGTTCTTCTATGTGACTGACAATTTTAGGCTACTGGATGGGACTGAGTGAAGGAAGTAATGAAGGTAATGATGTCGGCCCAGCAACTGGGGAAATTGTTCCATGTAACAGAATAGAGCCCCTCTGACTTCCCAGAATTGTACATTATTAAAAAGGAGATACTGGTCATGGATGCTGGGGTTGTGTCAGTAGTGATTGGAACTGCACGGAATTTCAATACTTTAGCTTTTAAGACTGCATTGTTAGATGGTTTGAATTCAAGAATGAAGATAATTTTAGGATCCTTAGATCCAGCTAGGAGATATCCGGAGTTAAAACAGGAAATTCTTCAAGCAGGTGTAGCTTTTTGAGACACACAGGAACAAGCAGGGAAAGGAGAATGGGCCCCCAGATCTCCAAGATGCACTATGGCATATTAGAGGAAGAGGACGGGGAGGTGCAATGGGCAGCAGGGGTGCAAGAGGCAGAAATGGATATGGATCTAGGTATTAGATGCAGATTAGATGATATATGGCTGAAGTTGGAAAAGATACATTGAGAATGGAGGTTTTGAGGAAACTCCTGGTGGAAGGGAAACCAAGAGAGAAACAGATTGGGAAGCTCATAAATGAGTTACTGCAGAGAGGCAAGAGGAATTGACTGATGGGGCTCCTGTAACTCCAGTAATGGACCCTGAATCATCAGCACCACCCCAATAGGGGCACCTGCCTCCCTGGACTCAAACTGAGGTTGTGGTCCAACTACAGTATGACAAATGGGGGCATCCCATTGTTGGGACAATAATGGAAAGATTAAGGGAAAAACAAAGATGCCCCACTATGCTAATTGACACTGGAGCATCAGTATGTGTGCTCAGAGAGCGGTGGCTTCCTGGGAATGCTATGGAAACAGAAAATTCAACACAACAAATATCATATATAGGGAAGACAATGAAAACGTATATCACAAGACCAATCCTGACCCGCAAAGGGAATCAGGAGTCATGGTAAAATATTGTGTTCAGAAACAGGATCAAACTAGGAATGGGATTAAGGAGGGTGGAATATTAAGAATGTTTTACCTTAATGAGGGGAGAGTAATTGTGGATCTAGCCAATGGGTTTCTATGAGCAAATAGTGAAGAATCAGCAGAAACATCCACCCCTCCATTAATGCTGTACATAAGTGTGCAGCTGTAAAAGCCCCCGAAGGAGGGCAAGCAGAGGAAGGAGACCCATGGGTGGACAAGTTTCCTGGAGTATGAGCTAAAAATAAATTAGAGTGTGGGAAAACTGATGCTGAGGTTTTAATTTGAGGGCCTGACCCTCCTCCACAGCATCAACACAAGTATCCTCAGGAGGCAGAGGAAGGACTAAAATCTACCATTGAAAGTTTGTTAGTACAGGGTGTTATTGTGCAAATGGCTAGTACTAATAATGCCCCAATTTGGCCTGTACTGAAAGGGAAGACCTGGTGAATGACAGTGGATTTTAGAGCATTAAACACAGTAACCCCCATCACTGCTCTAGAAGTGACTAAGACAAATTAGAGGATTGGGCCAAAAGAAATATGATGAGGTTCAACAAGGACAAGTGCAGAGTCCTGCACTTAGGACGGAAGAATTCCATGCACTGCTACAGATTAGGGACCGAATGGCTGGGCAGCAGTTCTGCAGAAAAGGACCTAGGGGTTACGGTGAATGAAAAGCTGAATATGAGTCAACAGTGTGCCCTTGTTGCCAAGAAGGCTAATGGCATTTTGGGTTGTATAAGTAGGGGCATTTTCAGCAGATCGAGGGATGTGATCATTCCCCTCTACTCAGCACTGGTGAGGCCTCATTTGGAATACTGTGTCCAGTTTGGGGCCCCACACTACAAGAAGGATGTGGATAAATTGGAGAGAGTCCAGCGGAGGGCAACACAAATGATTAGGGGGCTGGAGCACATGACTTATGAGGAGAAGCTGAGGGAACTGGGATTGTTTAGTCTGCAGAAGAGAAGAATGAGGGGGGATTTGATAGCTGCTTTCAACTACCTGAAAAGGGATTCCAAAGAGGATGGATCTAGACTGTTCTCAGTGGTAGAAGATGACAGAACAAGGAGTAATGGTCTCAAGTTGCAGAGGGGGAGGTTTAGGTTGGACATTAGGAAAAACTTTTTCACTAGTAGGGTGGTGAAGCACTGGAATGGGTTACCTAGGGAGGTGGTGGAATCTCCTTCCTTCGAGGTTTTTAAGGTCAGGCTTGACAAAGCCCTGGCTGGGATGACTTATTTGGGTTTGGTCCTGCTTTGAGCAGGGGGTTGGACTAGATGATCTCCTGAGGTCCTTTCCAACCCTGAGATTCTATGATTCTATGATTTTAAGTACCAAGAAGTAGTTGCTGCAGTAGCAGCAGGGGCACAGTGGTTCTCAGTAGTAGATTTAGCAAATGCCTTCTCTTCCATTCCCTTGCGCCCTGAGTCTTGGTGCAAATTTAGGCTCACTTACAGGGGGACAACAGTTTTGTTTCACAAAACTCCCCCAGGGCTTTCATAATGCACCCACAATTTGTCCCTCCCAGGTGGTTAAGATGTGGGGAAAATTGACACCTGAAAGCCAAAAGAGAATAATTTTCTATGTAGATGATATATTGGTGCATAGAGACAATAGGGAGGAGGTTGGTAGGTTAACACAAAGCGAGGAGGAGAAGATAACCAGTGTAATAACCAGAGCGTGAAGACAGGTGACAAGCTCAGAGACATTGGATCTACAAGCCCTACAGGAAAGGGATGAAGAAATTGAGCAATTACTGAAGCAAGAAATAATTAGGAAAATGGCATGCACACAAAAACCCCGAAGGGGCAGTGTGGGTCACTAAGCATGACTCAGACCTTGGGGAACAGCCTAAAAGGTGGTTAGTGCCTAAAATGTCAGAATTGAATTGGTTCAATATGTGCATGAGCAAGGGCATTTTGGGGTGGACAATACTGTGTCAAAGATACCAGGTAGTGGTCCATCTTAAGGGAAGATGTACAGTGGTGGTGTAATTGTTTGCAGCGTACTATGGTCAATGCAGCGTACAATGGTCTCACAGGCACAAAAGGATCCCATTGCTCACCAAAGGATTGAGGATCCATGGGCCTGATTACAGATAGACTATTTTGGACCCCTACCAGTTATTCCAAGGAATAAGCATTGTTTGGTAAGCGTAGATTCCTTTACAAAATGGATAGAAACCATCCCAAACAGACTAACTCACAGCTTTGACTACAGCCCGGCAATTGTTTAATGTAGTGTTTAGCCAGTGGGGGCTGCCCAAGGAAATTGATTCAGACCAAGGCCCACACTTCACTGGGGAAACTATGCAGGAACTGTGTCAAATACTAGACATTAAGCAAAGCTTCCACATTGTGAGACACCGCAATCCTCAGGACAAGTGGAATGAACTAACTGTACTCTAAAGGATGCTATAAGAAAAATGGGAAAAGACTATGGGAAAGATTGGGATGAAAAATGGCCTATGATTCTAATGGCCTTAAGGTAAGTCCCAGCAAGTCACATTTATACTCCCTTTGTAGTAGTCCACAGAATCATAGAATATCAGGGTTGGAAGGGACCTCAGGAGGTATCTAGTCCAACCCCCTGCTCAAAGCAGGACCAATCCCCTACTAAATCATCCCAGCCAGGGCTTTGTCTCCTCTAAGGAAGGAGATTCCACCACCTCCCTAGGTAACCCATTCCAGTACTTCACCACTCTGAGTGAAAAAGTTTTTCCTAATATCCAACCTAAACCTCCCCCACTGCAACTTGAGACTATTACTCCTTGTTCTGTCATCTGCTACCACTGAGAACAGTCTAGATCCATCCTCTTTGGAACCCCCTTTCAGGTAGTTGAAAGCAGCTATCAAATCCCTCCTCACTCTTCTCTTCTGATGGGCAGGAACATGAGAACACCCCAACAATGGTGGCTAGATATAGATATTCCAGATAGGTGGCAACCCAAAGTGCTAAATGACCAGTGGATCCAGTCCCTTTTAGAGGCATTAACAGAAATCCACAAAAAAATAACAGAACAATTGGGTGTTATCATAAAAAAGATGGATAAAAGCCTGGGCTAGGTGAAGAAGCCTGTTGAATGGGAGGCTGGAGATCAGGTGCTGCATCAAAAATTTGCAGAACAAGACATCATTTGACCATGTCTCTCTCCACTGTGTAATAACAGAACAAATTTAGATTCAAATGAGAGTGAGGTGCAAGAAAAGGATGGGCATGTTAATGGGATTTTTGGGTTGCTGGACTTCTTTGCTAATGATTAATGTCTATGCATCCTGTTTGTGGTGTTTCCCCAAAGTAATGCCACATTGTTTCCCTTCTTCATTAAAAGTTTTTTTTTGCTACACTCAGACTCTGTGCTTGCAAGAGGAGAAGTATTGCCTTTGAGAGGCATCCACGGGGGTGGTGTGTAATTTTCTCAGGTCCCTGGGTGGGGGTTCTAGCTGGTTTTGCATTATGTTATTGAAAAGGAACCCCTAAATACTGAACCTGGCTCTTATTGCTCCCAACTCTGACAGGCAGAAGAGTTACATTTTTGGGGGCTCATCTGGGATCCTGGGTCAATACCCCTCGCAAGCACCTGTTGAGTGATTCACTACGTTGGGAAACAATTGTGTTTGTATAATGGTTAATATGTCAGGTTTGTTGGGCACTGGCTCAGCAGCCTCTAGCTCAGGGGCTGCGACCTGGGCCGATGATTGGGCAAAAGCACTGGGGCAAACACTGGAAAAGGTTATGCTGTCCCCAGGGGCGGCTCTAGGCATTTTGCCGCCCCAAGCACGGCAGGCAGGCTGCCTTTGGCAGCTTGCCAGCAGAGGGTCCGCCAAAGCCGTGCAACCAGCAGACCCTCCGCAGGCAAGCCACCGAAGGCACCCTGCCTGCCACCCTCCCGGTGATGGCATAGCACCCCCTGCGGCTTGCCGCCCCAAGCACGCGCTTGGTGTGCTGGGGCCTGGAGCTGCCCCTGTCTGTCCCATGCTACATGAAACTCTTGTCATAAGTTAAGGTCATTTGCTGGGGAAGAGGAGTTTCAACCCTGGTTAAAGCACACCACTGAAATGCTGCAGGAGTGGGCTGTACTGGATGCAGAAAAGCTAAAATGCCTAGTAGAGAGCCTTGGAGGCCCAGCATTAGACATGAGTCACACCCTGAAGCTCACTAGTCCTGGGGTCAGTGTGAAGGACTGCCTAGAGTCCCTTGCTCACAACTTTGGGAGCTTAGAGGGCCTTGAAGACAATTACTGTAAGATCCTTAATTCCCGACAGCAAAGGGATGAGAAGGTTTCAGCCTATATACAGAGGATGGAGAGACTGCTTCAGAGAGCTGTCATGAGGGGAGCAGTGACTGCTGAGCAGATGGACCAGACCAGACTGGCTCAAACTGTAATAGAAACTCAGTATCAGAACCCGATTCTACTTCATCTTCGGTTAAGAGAATGACAGGAATGTCCCCCAAGTTACTCCCAGCTGATAAAAGAAGTCAGAGAGGAGGAAGAAAGGGAAGTACAAACATTGGAGCCTGCCAGCACAACACCACTGTGAACAGCCAGTGGGGGGAGGGATAGCTCAGTGGCTTGAGTATTGGCCTGCTAAACCCAGAGTTGTGAGTTCAATCCTTAGGGATCCGGGGCAAAAATTGGTCCTGCTAGTGAAGGCAGGGGGCTGGACTCAATGACTTTTCAAGGTCCCTTCCACTTCTAGGAGATTGGTATATCTCCAATTATTACCTTTTTATTACAGATGATGAGCACCACAGAGGAACTTGCCCAACAAAAGCAGGTCCTGACAGAACGGAAAGCTGAGCTGCAAAGCACCATTGACTGAGCTAAGATTTCCAGGAATAAAGAGCCTCAGGCTGTGATGATGGAGAGGTCCACCTTTGGAGCCACCATCCTACCCAGGCGAAGGGGGAAAGGCCAATTCTTCTGCTACCGGTGTGGTCAGGATAGGCACAGCGCTGCCAAGTTCCGTAATGAAGAAAATCCCTCCTTAGTGTATGGAAAGCTGAGGATCATTGGGGAGGGTTTGGGGAACTGCCAGAGGGTCTGGGGATGGGGACCACCCAGGATTTGAGGATTCCCCCAGAAAACACTGTCCAGCTGGGGTCCCCACAGGACTGATAGGGCCTCGAGCAGAGGTCACGGCAAGGATTGAAGGGGCAGAGTGTAAAGCCGTGCTTGATGCTGGATCTCAAGTGACTATTATATTTCAGTCATTCTATCAACAGATGCTTAGGCACTTGCCTATACAGCCACTGACTGGCCTTGGTCTGTGTGGCCTCAGCATGGATGAATACCCCTACCAAGGGTATGTCATAGTGCACCTGGAATTCCCAGAGGAGGTGGCTGGGGTAAGGGAAGAGGTAGACACAGCTGCCTTAATATGCCCTGACCCTAAAGGGACCTCTGATGTGTCTGTGCTGATAGAGACCAACTCCAGTCTCTTCAAGGTGCTCGCGGATTACTGCAGACGACAGGCTGGGGACCAGTACCTGAATACCCTGATGATCTATACACTTTGTGCTGAAGCCTATAGGAAAACTGAGAGTGCTAAAAAGGAGACATCTGAGCTACCGATGGGGGCACTGAGGTTTGCAGGCACAACCCCCTTAGTAGTGTCTGCAAGGACAGAGCAAGAAGTGCTTGTCATGAGTACCTGGCTGCAAGGCAGTAAAGGGGCACTAGCAATGATAGAGCAGCCAGCTGAAGGAGAACTCTCGGAAGGAGTGCTGGTCCCCAGTGGGGTCATAACCCTACCTGCTGAATCCCAGGAAAAGGTGACTATACTGATTGCTAATGAAACTGTTAGAGATGGAAAGAAGGAGCAGGAAGAACCCAGAGGCTGATCTGAGTAAATAGACTCCTTTATTGCAGTACTTGTTCCCCTCAACCCAGTTGTCGAGTAAGCAATGGGTTTAACTACATTGCACACTTTCATCTAAGTTAATATGCAAATATACATATTTGCTATAACACCCCCAAAACCCTTATTTAGTAATATAAATGTCCATATAATTAATATTAATAACTATATACTGAATATAATTATACCCACCCCTGTTTACTCTTTACAGCATTATGCATATTGCTCAGACACTGTTCCAATACTTATAGTTACAATTCCCATAATCAGCAGCTTACAGGTGGGGAACCAAGACCACATGACCCTGAACACATTTGTGTAGCCCTCCGCAGTCCCTCCATGTGTGTGGGGGGGAGCCCAGGCCTCCACGGGGGGGAGGGCTGGCTTGGGGGGCAGGAGGAAACTGCCCCCCAGCACTCACCGTCGGCGCAGCTGGGGCCAGGTCGCTGCACTTCCTGCTGCTTGGTGAGTGCAGGCCCGGCCCTGCTGCAGTCCTCAGGGGAGTCGGGGCGAGGCTGGGGCAGAGCAGTGATGGGAAGGGGGCTTTGAGGAAGGGCTAGAGTAGGGGCCAGGCTGGTGTGGAGCAGGAGTGGGGGCGGGGCTGGGGCGGAGTAGAGGCAGGGGCCATGGGGAAGAGGCGGAGCAGGGGCTGGAGCAGCATGCAGCTGCGTAGGGCACCAGGAAATGTGGTGCCCCAAATTTCCTGTTGCCCTACGCAGCTGCATACTTAGCATATGTGTAGGGACGGCCCTGGTAACAGTTACCCAGGTTTTTACTTAACCCTTACATACCTCAACAGAAACAAGTCGTGATGTTGTTGTGAAGCAAGGGCAAAAAGAGAGAAGACCTCTTTGAGTCTGAATCAATTGTAAAACCAGTGTGAAAATCAAGTTCCAACAATAGACCCAGCAAAGTTTGACTTTGGAGATTCACCATTGTCTGAGGAGTGGAAAGATCACCTGAGGAGGAAACGTTGTGAAAGATCCAAGGTGTTCTCATTGCATGAGTGGGACATGGAATATGCAAAAGGGGTAGAGCAGAACATCAGACTACATGACTCTCGACCTTACAGGGAGAGCTCTATGAGGCTTGCTCTCTCTGAGATGGAAGATGTGCGACATCATCTTCAGGAGCTGGCTGCGAATGGCATCATTACAGAGTCCCGCAGCCCATACGCCTCACCCATTGTGGTGGTCTTAAAGGAATGGGAAAATCCAGATATGTGTCGACTACCGTACCCTAAACAGCCATACTGTGATTGACTAGTACACGATGTCTCAAATACAAGATGCTTTAGACTGTTTTCTGGAAGCCAGTGGTTCTCAGTATTGGATCTTTGAAGAGGATACTACCAGATCCATTTGGGAACCGAAGATAAGGAGAAGACAGCCTTCATCTGCCCATTAGAGTTTTATCAGTTCGAACACATGCCTCAAGGGATTTCTGGGGCATCTGCCACATTTCAACATCTTATGGAGAAAGTTGTGGGAGACACGAACTTATTGCAAGTCTTGATTTATTTAGATGACCTGACTGTATTTGGAAGGACCTTGGAGGAGCATGAAGAAAGATTTTTTAAAGTGCTTGACAGGTTGAAGGCCTATGGACTGAAGCTTCCCATCAATGAGTACCAGTTCTGCAGAACATCAGTGAAGTATGTGGGCCACATTCTGTCCCAAGAAGGTCTGAGTACTGATCTGGATAAAATAGAAGCACTCACTATATGGCCATGTCCAAGTAACTAAAGAGAACTCAAGACCTTTCTTGGATATAGTGGCTGCTATCGCAGGTTTGTGAAGAATTGTGCTACCATCGTAAAGCCTCTGAATGATCTTACCAGGGGATACCCATCCAGCAAGAACAAGTCTAAGACCAGGAGTAAGGGGAGATCTCCAAGGCCTTCTGAGCAGATACACTATGGCCCCTTAGAGCTCTTTGGACCACGGTGGGATGAGAGATGTGAAAGGGTTTTTCGAGACATAATTAACTGCCTAACTCACGCTCCAGTCTTAGTCTTTGCTGACCGAAGCAATCCATTTATCCTACGTACAGATGCCAGTCTGGAGAGTTAGGAGCGGTCCTATACCAGGAAGTGGAAGGCAAACATAAACCTGTGGCCTTTGCCAGCCAAAGGCTGTCTGACAGTGAAACTCGCTACTCCATCTAGAGCTTGTGGCCTCGAAATGGGCCATCACTGAGAAATTTCTAGACTACTTGTATGGTGCTCAGTTCCAGGTGTGGACAGACAACAATCTGCTGACTTACGTGTTGACAAGTGCTAAGCTGGATGCTATAGGGCAAAGATGGGTGGCTGCCTTGGCTAGCTACTAATTCAGCATTCAGTACCTGTAGAGGTGTGAACTCACCCCTATGGCATCTCCTGCTGGTGACTTCCGGGAATTAGCTCGTTCCAGCTCTGGAGCACCCTCTGCAGGCCGGTGATCCGCCTGTCCTCTGGCCCCTGTGTCCCTCCCTGGAGCCCGGTGCCCTTGTACCTGAGGTGCTGCCCCTGGCAATAACCCCTCAGTCTTAGGGTCTCCCCTCCCTGGGGAACCCACACCCACTGTCCCCACCTTGCCTCAGTTGTAGGCTACTGCCAGTCACCAATTAGCCCCCACTCCCTGGGACAAACTGCAGTATATCAGCCAGTCATCACTGACAAGGTTGAGTTTGGACCTGCTGACTTGGCCTACCCCTGGGCTGCCCTTCTGCTAGGCTGCAGCCTGGGGCTTTCCAGGCTGGAGCTCCCCAGCTCCTCTGCCTTTCTCCAGCCCTGCTCCACTCATGTACCCAGTCACTAGCTTCCTGCAACCAGGCCCTTCCCTCTCTGAATGCAGAGAGAGACTGTGTCTTTGCTCTTGGCTCCCAACCTTTATAGGGCTAGCTAGGCCCTGATTGGGGCATGGCCCAGCTGCGGCTGCTTCCCCAATCAGCCCAGGTCTTTCTTTCACAGCCTGACAGCTCTCTCCCAGGGCTGGTTCCAACCCTATCACGTCTGGAGCGGGTCACCACCCTGCTACACAACCAGTCAGAGAGAAGCAATGTAGATGCAGATGCGTTGTCATGGTGTCAACAATATTGCTGTGATTCCTACAGATGGAGTGAGAGCTATCTGTGATGGAAGGTATCAAGAGTCAGAGGCCCATGAGAGTCTTCATGATTGTGTTGCAGAAACTCTGGGTCTGCCCCCTGAGAGTGTGCCATCTGCCTCAGTGAATTATATTGTGTTGGACCAATCTCCGCTGCCCATGCTCAATGCTGCTGACTGGCAAAAAGCCCAACTGCAAGATACTGACATTTGTGACACACTACTTTCAATTATTCCATCTACCCCCGAGGGTAGACTACTATTGAGGGAATGGAGCAAACTAAAACTGATACAAGGAGTGCTGCACCAGATCACAGTAGATCCTTTACAGAATCAACAAATGCAACTAGTGCTACCAGAAGAGGAGTGAAGTTCTGGAACAGCCTTCCAAGGGGAGTAATGGGGGCAAAAGACCTATCTGGCTTCAAGACTAAGCTTGATAAGTTTATGGAGGGGATGGTATGATGGGATAGCCTAATTTTGGCAATTAATTTGGCAATTGATCTTTGATTATCAGCAGGTAAGTATGCCCAGTGGTCTGTGATGGGATGTTAGATGGGTTGGGATCTGAGTTACTACAGAGAATTCTTTCCTGGGTGCTGGCTGGTGAGTCTTGCCCACATGCTCAGGGTTTAACTGATCGCCGTATTTGGGATCAGGAAGGAATTTTCCGCCAGGGCAGATTATCAGAGGCCCTGAAGGTTTTTCGCCTTCCTCTCCAGTATGGGGCATGGGTCACTTGCTGAAGGATTCTGTGCAGCTTGAGGTCTTCAAACCACAATTTGAGGACTTCACTAACTCAGACATAGGTTAAGGGTTTGTTACAGGAGTGGGTGGGTGAGATTCTGTGGCCTGCATTGTGCAGGTCTGACTAGATGATCATAATGGTCCCTTCTGACCTTAAAGTCTATGAGTCTATGAGAAGAGTGCAGAGTCCTGGCCATGAGGCCTTAATGATGACTTTGGACATTTGGGAATGGAGAGAACCCTAGAACTTATCCGTAGTATATTGTACTGGACCCGGATGGCTGAGGATGCACGAGACATGCGCCCGGTGTGTTCAAAGGAAAACCCTTCCCACTAAAGCAGCATACCTGAAGAATATCACCAGCAGAAAACCTTTGGAGCTGGTATGCTTTGATTTCTTGCCGTTAGAAGAGGACAGGAGGAATATTTTAGTAGTGACTGCCACAGGCATATCCCACACGTGGCCATTGGGCCATGACTGTTGCTCGAGTGTTTTGGGAGAAATATTTTTCAGTGTATGGATTCCAGGCTTAGATACAAACTGACCAGGACAGGACTTTTAGACTCACCCCCTGAAGGAAGTGTTAAGGATGGTAGGAATTAAGAAATCCAGAACAACACCTTACCACCTTCAAGGTGACCCTCAGCCAGAGTGATTTAATCGGACTCTGTTGGATATGCTGGGGACTTTACATCCAGAGCAGAAAGCAACCTGGAGTCAGAATGTGTTACCTACCAGCTCTGTGTTCTTGGGGAACCAGGGCATAGTCTCCAGCCTGTCTGGCTCACCCCACCCCCAGCCTCTGCTTGAACCAAAACTGCTCAGAAGAAAGACATACAGAAAGCAATGAAAAGGTCATGGGAGACACACCTCCAGACACAGGTGATAGGATTGAGGAAACTCCACTAGTCTCATTTGCATCAAAGATGGGACAGGGATGCATCTCCATTAGCATACGGAACGGAGAACAGAAATTCCAAGGCAAGAACCACACTGAACTCTGGAACCCGAAAAGCAGGGAAGCATTGACTGATGGGAAATCTCTGCTCAGATGCTAAGGAACCCATGCCTGCACACACCCAGCTCAGTAATTATCAGACCAATTCTAATAATATATCCTCTGTTGGTATCCAAAATACTAAAGCTGCATAATTGCATTGTGAGCTCCCTCCAAGGAACACCAGCCATAGCCAGGAATGATCAGTTCCTATTGTCTAACATGAACAAAACAACTTTGGGATATTTGCAGTATGTTTCCTGACTAAGAGAAAAACTACTTGATGCCTATCACTGGGCTACAGATGCTGCCCACAAGAATTCAGATAGTAACAACCACTGATATGATGCAAGGGGACTTCAGAAAAAGCAGACTTTGACTCCCTCAGGGAACTGATGGGCAGGATCCCCTGAGAGAATAACATGAGGGGCAAAGGAGTCCAGGAGAGCTGGCTGTATTTTAAAGAATCCTTATTGAGGTTGCAGGAACAAACCATCCCAACGTGTAGAAAGAATAGCAAATATGGCAGGTAACCAGCTTGGCTTAACAGTAAAACCCTTGCTGATCTTAAACACAAAAAAGAAGTTTACAAGAAGTGGAAAATTGGACAAATGACCAGGGAGGAGTATGAAAATATTGCTCAGGCATGCAGGAGTGAAATCAGGAAGGCCAAATCACACTTGAAGTTGCAGCTAGTAAGGGATGTGAAGGGTAACAAGAAGGGTTTCTTCAGGTATGTTAGCAATAAGAAGAAAGTCAAGGAAAGTGTGGGCCCCTTACTGAATGAAGGAGGCAACCTCGTGACAGAGGATTTGGAAAAAGCTAATGTACTCAATGCTTTTTTTACCTCTGTTTTCATGAACAAGGTCAACTCCCAGACAGCTGCACTGGGCAGCACAGTATGGGGAGGAGGTGACCAGCCCTCTGTGGAGAAAGAAGTGGTTCAGCTGGACATGTACAAGTCCACGGGGCCGGCTGCACTGCATCCGAGGGTGCTAAAGGAATTGGCGGATGTGATTGCAGAGCCATTGGCCATTCTCTTTGAAAATTCATGGCGATCACAGTAGCATAGCTAATGGGGTGCAGGGGAAGCAGCTGCTTCCCCTTGGCACATTTTCAAAAAAGCCACGCCTTAGGAGGGGTTACCATGGCACCAGGGGCGGGGCCCGGCCCACGCTCCACTCTGAAGCTGGGCCTGCCCAGCTTCCCGCATATGCTGCCCCTGCCAATCAGCTGTGTCTCCCAGCAGGAGGGAGACAGCTGATCCCACGGAGGGGAGGGGAGGGGAAGAACTGAGCTCCAGCAAGCTGGGCCCCTGCAGGCAGGCTTTGCTGGCTTCCCCTAGTGTGCTGCATAAACCCTGCCCCCTCCCTGCCTTGCTGATTAGCTGTCTCCCAGCAGGAGGGAGACAGACAGCTATTCAGTGAGGGGAGGGGGAAAGAACTGAACTCCAGCAAGCTGGGCTCCTGGGGAGGAGGAGAGGCTGGGGCCTTTGGGAAGAAGGGGGTCAGTTGGGGTATGTCCCTATAGGGTCTGGGGCACCCACCCACCAGTCAACTGTTTATGGGGCCTGTGGGGGAGCACAAGCCATCAGCTGTTTGATGGGGGGTGGGGGCAGTAGGGTAGCTAGCTAGGGGAGTGCAAGTGCTCCTGTTTAGCTGGTGGCCAAAAACCAGCTAATCAGCAAGAGGAACTGCTCCTAGAGCAAGGGGCTGAGCTGAGACACCCCACCTCCTTCTCCTACCTGCTGCTCGTGGCACTGTGGCAGGTGTGCTTTCTCTGGCTCTGCAGCAGCAGCTGCTAACCTCTCACCCAACTAAAGGCAGCCAGTAGCAGCAGCTGGTAAGTGTATTTCAAAGGAGGTCTTTCCTGTGGTGAGGGTGGCTTGGAGGGGGACTAGAAACCCTTCAGGTGGCTGTGAGAGCCAGCACCTGGCTGCTGGTGGGATGGCCGTCTACATGGTGCGGGGCAAGGGGCTCAGCCAGAGGCATCTCCAAAAACATTCCCTGCACCTGGGCAGCAGGACCAGGACAGGCATTGGTAGGGGGGGAGGCGTATCTCCTGTGGGGCGTGGTGTCCCTGCTTGCCCTCCCTGTCCAGGCAGAAATACCTGCCTCTCAGAGACAGTGGCCATGTAGTGTGCTTGGTTTCCCCTCCCCGGCATCTGGGTGACTGCCTCTTAGCGGGTGAGGGGTGGAAGGGAAGAGGCAGTGGGGAAGGGATAGGGGTAGGGTGGGTAGGAGAGGAAAACTGAGACTATCAGGGGAAATCTTCATAGCAATACAATCTCTGCCTTGGGGGTGTGGATGGAATTGTCTCCAAGGGATGGCTGGAATGAACTATCTGCTGTTGTAGTATGTTTAGTTTAGTCCATGTGCTCTGGCAAACACAAGTCCAGGCACCATGTTAGGGGGCAGGGAGAAGTTGCCTGATTTTCCCTCTCCTATCAGGGGAAACCTGAATTGTCTCCTAAGGGAAGGGCTTGATCATGTTGGGAGGAGGGGGAGACATTGCTGAGTCCCAGGGTTGAGTAATTCTCTGATGGTGGTGGTCATTAAGTTACTAATGGTCATTCACTTGCTGCACTCAATAGCTGGTGATGGTTGTTTAATATCCACCCAGTCATTTGGTCAATGCCTTGTTTCTTGGGAGTTGCCTTCTGTAACTTCTCTAAGTTCATCCCACTCTCCTGTGAGAACAAATTCTGGTTTTAAGGACCTGGAGCCTGGATCCCATATTGCCTTGCACTGGGCTTGGGAATTAGTGCCCTGACGTACAACTCCTCCTATTGTGCGAGTGTAGATCCTGCTGTTAGTACAACTATTTGCAGGGTCCCTTGTGTTTAGCTGAAACTTTGGACTTAGTTTAGTGGGGATGCTCTCAGAGACTGAGAGCTAAACTGACACTACTACCCTGCTGTGTGGATCCCAGTGTGCTTGTACTGTGAATTTTTGGCATGCACTTGTAGCTATATTTATCTCATTGTGCTGATAGTGCTACTTCCTTGGTGTGATGATGACATTATGCTAAGATGAATTGTGAAAATAGTGTTCTGGTGTGATGGTGGTCACTCTGTGCTGTTCATGTGAATCTTTCATTTTTTAATGCTGGGTTGGTATAGCCCTGTTGTTCCCAGGAAATTAGAGCCACGAGGTGGGTGAGGTAATATCTTTTATTGGAGCAACTTTTATTGGTGAGAGAGAGAGAGACAAGCTTTGGAGGTTTCATGGAGTTCTTTCTTCTTCCTGAAGACGAGTTCTGTGAAAGCTCAAAAGCTTCTCTCTCTCTCTCTCTCTCACCAACAGAAGCTGGTCCAATAAAATATATTACCTCACCCACCTTGATATATATTAACTCCCCCCCAAATATTACCTCACCCAGCTTTCCAGAAGTGAGTTTTCATGATGACATGGGAAGTGCTCTGACTGGTCCTGACTTCTCTGTATCAGCCCCTCTAGCTCGCACTGCAGCCCAGTACCTGGGGGCTGGGTGCCTGCAGTGCTGAGACTCTGTGAGATCAGGGACTCGCAGACCCAGCTGGGAGGGGAAGGGCACCTCCTCCTTGGCCTCTTGCTCTTGCTGCCTCCTTTTCCCGAGTGCCTCATGATGCACGGAGCCAGCGTGGCTAGGTGTTGCATTGGAGAGTCTCCCAGTGCAGCCCCCCACCCCCTCTCCCTCATGTGAAACCCCAACAGACCCTGCCCACCTCTGTCCGATTGTCTCTCTTATGCGGGGGATGGTGCCACCCCCCCACCCCACGCTCCTGTGTGCTGCTTGCTTCCAGGAGCCACAGATTGCAGAGCAGCCCTCTCAGGAGAGATGAGAGAGGCTGTCCCACTGGGTGCATGCACAGCCTCTCGGAGCACTGCTTTGTCCCGTTATATCCAAATTCGTGTTATATCGGGTCACATTATATCGAGGTAGAGGTGTAATTTTGATATGTCGGGTAGCGCCTTTTTTATGTTAGCTCTCCCTGATGTTAGAACCTGGCTACGCCACTGGGTAATCAGGGGAGGTCCCGGATGACTGGAAAAAGGCTACTGTAGGGCTCATCTTTAAAAAAGGGAAGAAGGAGGATCTGGGGAACTACAGGCCAGTCAGTCTTACCTCAGTCCCTGGAAAAATCATGGAGCAGGTCCTCAAAGAATCAATTCTGAAGCACTTAGAGGAGAGGAAAGTGATGGAGAATGGTCAGCATGGATTCACCAAGGGCAAGTCATGCCTGACTAACCTAATTGCCTTCTATGAGGAGATAACTGGCTCTGTGGATGAGGGGAAAGCAGTGATTCCTTGACTTTAGCAAAGCCTTTGATAGTCTCCCACAGTATTCTTGCTGGCAAGCTAAAGATGTATGGGCTGGATGAATGGACTATAAGGTGGATAGAAAGCTGGCTAGATTGTCAGGCTCAACGGGTAGTGATCAATGGCTCCATGTCTAGCTGGCAGCTGGTATAAAGTGGAGTGCCCTAACGGTCAGTCCTGGGGCCGGTTTTGTTCAAAAATTTCATTAATGATCTGGAGGATGGCGTGGACTGCACTCTCAGCAAGTTTGCAGATAACACTAAACTGGGAGGAGTGGTAGATACGCTGGAGGGTAGGGATAGGATACAGAGGGACCTAGACAAATTAGAGGATTGGGCCAAAAGAAACCTGATGAGGTTCAAAAAGGACAAGTGCAGAGTCCTGCACTTAGGATGAAAGAATCCCATGCACTGTTACAGACTAGGGACCGAATGGCTAGGAAGCAGTTCTACAGTGGACAAGAAGCTGAATATGAGTCAGTGTGCCCTTGTTGCCAAGAAGGCTAACGGCATTTTGGGCTGTATAAGTAGGGGCATTGCCAGCAGATCGAGGGACATGATCATTCCCCTCTATTCAGCACTGGTGAGGCCTCATCTGGAGTACTGCGTCCAGTTTTGGGCCCCACACAACAAGAAGGATGTGGATAAATTGGAGAGAGTCCAGCGGAGGGCAACAAAAATGATTAGGGGGCTGGAGCACATGACTTATGAGGAGAGGCTGAGGGAACTGGGATTGTTTAGTCTGCAGAAGAGAAGAATGAGGGGGGATTTGATAGCTGCTTTCAACTACCTGAAAGGGGGTCCCAAAGAGGATGGACCTGGACTGTTCTCAGTGGCAGCAGATGACAGAACAAGGTGCAATGGTCTCAAATTGCAGTGGGGGAGGTTTAGGTTGGATATTAGGAAAAACTGTTTCACTCAGAGTGTGGTGGAATGGGTTACCTAGGGAGATGGGTTACCTAGGGAGATGGTGGAATCTCCTTCCTTAGAGATTTTTAAGGTCAGGCTTGACAAAGCCCTGGCTGGGATGATTTAGTTGGGGATTGGTCCTGCTTTGAGCAGGGGTTTGGACTAGATGACCTCCTGAAGTCCCTTCCAACCCTGATATTCTATGATTGTATGACAGAATTCTGCTGAGAAATGTTGTTGTTGCGGGCACGCACAAGATTGCTGACAGATAGAGGCAATGCCAGTTTACAAGATTAAATCTGAGACTGGGTCGGGGCAAATAAAGACAGTGCATAGAAACCTCCTACTGCCTGTCGGAGAATTGGTAAGTGCCCCTTATGGAATGGACCATGACGTGAGACCTGGGCGAGAATGTGGTGCTGGACCAAATCCACCACACAACACACACAGTGGGCTCTGTGAGGCTAATCCACCCTTATGTAGTACACTGGAGAGCGACTCTGAGGAGGAAGACACTCCCATGGAGTACCCAAGAATGGGGACAAGATTTTTGTCTTAATCAGCTGAACCAAGAGAGAGCTCCACTTTCTCAGCCCTAAACCCCATGGCAGAAGTATTTAGGCCTGTTGCTGGTGCACGTGTGCTGCCAATGGGACCACCTTGCGATGACACACTTAGGTTATTGGACAGTGGAGATATACAGGTGGAAGGTGTACTGGGTACCTTGGACCTTCCACTATTAGAATCAGAGCCGCCAGGAGCCGAGGGACACTCAAAGGAGCCCTCCTCATCTGTCGCTCAAGATGTCCCCCATGGCCCTGCAACACACATTCTCAATAGGCAGGA
This sequence comes from Mauremys mutica, assembly GCF_020497125.1. NCBI lineage: Eukaryota > Metazoa > Chordata > Testudines > Geoemydidae > Mauremys > Mauremys mutica. The sequence continues at coordinate 2,055,585 of NC_059076.1, read as the reverse complement.
CAGGGTTATAAGGCCAGTAAAATGGTTAACTTATGACACACCTGCGGTGACTAGTGAGGAACCAATACGTTTAGCACATAGGCTTGTAAAGGCCATAGCGGGCCTCTTAAGGCCCTTTGGAGGAAACCAGTGAGTTGGTGTATTAGGGACTGTATTTGTCGGGATGACAAATTCTTGGCTGTGGGGCGGATGTAAGCAGTCTGAATGAGTTCTGTTCTGACATCTAGTGGTGAGCTGTGGAAAAGGACTTCAGGGGCTGATCTCATTTGCATGGGCACACTCACCCTGCCTAGTGCTCAGCATGATGGGATTGTTGGCCTAAATGGTCACTTTTGGCTGCTGGGGATCTCCAGTCTCTTTGTTATTGGGGCAGGGGTAATAAAGGGTTGTCACCCTGGTTGTGTGAATGAAGAACAGCAGAACTGTACTTGGCATTTTCCAATTGAGGGACTTACCCTCAACTCAACAACACTCACTAGGCATGGGACATGGGTTCTAATGCCCAGTGAGTAGAGGAGCTGATGTTGCCACTTTGGGCTTGGAGCCTAGACATTGTTGAGCCTGCCTTTCTTCACTGTGTAATAACAGAGCTAGTTTAGACTCAGTTAAAAGTATTGTTACATGCTGCAGGGGTTTAAGTACAAGATCTGCTTTAGGATATTATCTCTGCATGAGCAGTGAGGCTTCCCACTAACAGCTGAAATCACTGGGAGCTGTGATAAGTGGGAGGCCTTGGTGTGGTAATTGGGCAGCAAGTCAGTGCCCCTTGAAGCAGAGTGTATAAGGTGTCTCCTTATTCTTCTGCCCGGGCTGGGAGGTGAACTCTATGGATTCTTGATCCAAGGAGACCCTCTGGAAGTGAGATGCAAGGAAAGGATGGGCATGTTAATGGAACTTCTTGGTTGCTGGATTTCTTTGCTCATGATTTATATCTATGCCTCCTGTTTGTGGTGGTTCCCCAAAGTAATGCTGTTGTTCACTTCTTCATTTAAAAGTTTTTTTTCTACACTCAGACTCTGTGCTTGCAAGAGGGGAAGTATTGCCTTTTAGAGGCGCCTGAGGTTGGGGTGGTATGTAATTGTGCCAGGTCACTGGGTGGGGGTCAAGACGGTTTTGATTTGTTATTGAAAAGGAACCCCTAGATACTGAACCCAGCCCTTGTTGCTGCCAACTTTGACAGGCAGAAGGGTTACAGAAGAAAACTTAGTTTGATGGCATTCTGTCTGGCAAGAACTCACTTATCAAAAGTTGGGATTGTGAAATCCTAATTTCTTTATTGTTCTGTCATTAAGGTCCCCACTTCCCCATTGTTTGTCTGTATGATGTCTGTCTGGTTCTTTGATTGTTTTGGTATTACATAATGAATTTTGGTAGGTGTAAATTCAGGTGCTGGGGTATGAATGGTTAGAGAATTTTGTTAGGAATGGTTAGTAAAAATTTTAGTAAAATAAGTGGTTAAGATATAGCTAAGAAGGACTCAAGTTTCACTATATAAACTTGTGTCCAAGCAGACCAGCAGAGAAGGACCAGAAGAAAAGACCTGGAAAAATGAAGAACTCACCTCCAAGACACAGCCTAAGATGAGAGCTGCTAAGAATCCTCTGCACAACTGTGACGTGCAGCAACCAGAACCCAGACAAGACTGAGCTTGCTTGGCCAAGGGGGAAAATTTGCCTGCCTGCTCAGGACTGGTGAGCATGGCAGTGTATGCTTAGCATGTGTATTCTTCTTGCTTGGTAATTATTAATAGAGTAAGGATACTATTGTGTAAGGCTCTTTCACTGGTAAAAGGTCCTGCAAATTCACAGAAAGTTATCCCCTGAGCCCTAGGAACTGGGTAGAGTTATGTAATAGATAATTTTGTGTGGGTAACAATGACCTGATCATTACTGGCCATCAAGAAAAGTTCTTGTGTTACTGGGAGTGGTGAACATTCTATGCTTAGCATGTGCATTCTGTTCTTAGTGATCATTAATAAACAGAGGATAAGTAGAATACTACTGTGTAAGGCTCTTTCACTGGTAAAAGACCCTGCAGAATGTAAGGTTTTGCCTGAGCCCACAGCCCAGGGTGAGGGTGGGTGAGTAAATTAACAGAGTTATGCCTGAGCTGTAGGAACTGGGTAAAGGTGGAAGCCCCTAAAGTGCGTGAGTACTGAGAAATTTTGTGTAGGTAACACTGGCCCTGGTGTGAGTGATACAAAATACCAATCCTAATCTAGGCTGTGGTGCTTTAAAGGAAAGTGGGACTGCAGGTAGCAAGGCAGAGAGATTGCAATCTTTCCTGTTCAGATGCTTACACCATGTCCATCCCTAGAATCTGAGCCCTTGGGGATGCCTGACACCCACCATCCCAGCTGGGAACAGGTGACTGACAGGCTGCCTGCTGGAGAGACAAGGGATCTCTCATACATAGGGAACCTTCTTGCCTAACTCAAATGTAGTCACAGAGTTTCAGGGCCTGCTTAGATACTCTCCCTGGGGTGACTGGGAAGTCCATGCTCTTTGAACCGCTTTCTCCACTCAAAACTTTGCCTTACCTCCAGATTCCCAGAGTGGGAGATACAGATGTCCCAGTAAAAAGCAAAGTGAAGGGATTAATTGGAGAAAAGAAGACGGAAGTTTGCCTGCTCTCTCGGTCTTCAGTTCCTGGGCAAACACAAGGGATTACCACTTCTCTTTCACTACTGGAGACCAGTGTGGGAACAGGGGGAGCTGGGCTGGTTCAGCTACACCAACCCTGCTACCAGTCAATCAGCCCTTATGGAATCTAGGAACTAAATTAATACAGTGATACATGCTGACAGGGGCAGGCTCCCCACAATTTACCTTCGCACCCCTGTAACTCAATCGGCAGGGCAGCATTCCATCCACGAAAGAGACGATTCCTTTTTTCTCCTGATTGCAGACTTCTCACAGCTGTCATACCCTGAAGCCTAAACACAATATTTACTGTCATCACTCACAGCCTTTTTTATTCAGGGACAGACAAAGTTACCAGGTGAGGGAGAAAAGGGGAGAAGGAACCGTTCAAACTACAGTCCCAGAGATTAAATGGAGACACAAGTGTTAGCAGGGAAACAAAACCCACCTATTCCTGCAGGGCTTTACATCCACCTACAAGGGAAATAGAAAGAGTAAAACATTTAGATGTCGCTGAGCAGCACGGTTCTACCTCATGATCTGGGGGATATTTTACCATCTGAGCAGCAGAACGTTCTTATCCAGCTTCCCCATTCTGGCCATCCCCAGACAATCTAACTGCGGGGGCAGGACAGGTCTTCCAGCACCACCACTGAGCTCTGCTGGGGGGGTCCCCTCTACCAGCACAAATCTCTGAGCAGAGGTGAATACCTGCAGTTCCACAGAGGGGAGATGGGCTGCTGAAGCCATGTGCTGGGTCTGGGTCAGGCTTAATGGAGCCTGTTCAGCTTTCCATCTCCCCCTGTCACACAGCTGCTCTGGCAGCTCTTTGTCACCTCAGCTAAGCTGCTGCTGCACTGACAGCAGGGCCTGTCTTGGGAACAATCAGATTTTAATGAGGTGTGGAAAACAACAAACTTCATTCCCCGCTTTTTTCCTGAGTACTTAGGTCAAGCTGAGTCACCGTGGAGAACCTGGCAGAAGTGAGTTTTTGGGAAGGACTCAACTATGCACATGGCAAAGGTCTGTGGATGAGCTTGGTGGGAGGGTTTGTGCACCAGGCACAGGGGACCATGTAGAGAAAGGCAGTGAGGTGTTCAGTGTGGAGGAGACTGGAGGTGGGGGATGACCATGGCTGTCAAGGGTGGATAAGTAGGGAGGGGCATGGCTATGCAGCTCTGTGAAGGCTTCAGTGAGAAGCTTGGATTGATGGGACAATGGGAAGGGAGCGGGTGGAGGGGGTCAAAGAGAGAAAAGGACATGACTGACGTGGGGAAATCCAATTTTGCTGTGCCATTTTGTATGGACTAGGAGTGGGAGGACGGTGCAGGAGGCGAGATGGGCTATATTAGGAGACTGACAGTGAGAAGGCCATGGGAATGGAGAAAGGAGGATGGATGTGGGTGTGGCTGAGAAGGAGGAAGTGGCAGGACATGGCTGTGGCCTGGGTGCAAGGGCAAGCATGAAGAGGAGCCAAACACACCCTTAGGCTGTGGATCTGAGTGATGGAGAATGGAGTTGCTGACAGTGATAGAGGAGGGGATGGGGGAGGGGAAGTAGTCTGATTTGGGCCATGTTTAGTTTAACAAGGGTATTGGCTGGGGATTTCCTCAGGCTTTTAAAAGGTGTGAAGTGCTGACAATGTACCCAGGGAGAGAGGGAGACAGGGAGCCGTGGTCAGCCCTTAAGCTCTCCAGGGCACTGGGAGCCAGGGAGAGACAGGGAGCAGGGAACCTTATGGAGTTAGGAGGCCACCTGGGCGCCCAGCTCCCCTGCTCCCTAGCTCCTCTCTTGGAGGCAGCTTCCCACTATCCCTGTCCTGTCCTGCTCTCTCAGGCCCTAGAGATGGGTTCCTGCTCCCCCTTCCAGAATACTGATGATCATACACCATGTGCCCCAGCTGGCGAGGTGAGCACAAACCCTTCCTATGGGGAAGCACAGCAGCATCTCCATTATACTGCCTGCAATGGGGCCCCCACCGAGAAAAGGCTGTGATTGAGGGGAGGGGGCTAGCGCCATAGGCTCAGAGCCATGGAACCACTGCAGTCAGTGTCTGTCTGTGTGTTGACCCTCAAAACCTGTACCACTGATGACACTCGGCACTTGAGAACGGTCCCCCTTACTCCACTGACTCCTGCCAATCAATGGAATTACAGCATGGAATCATCACCCTCTGGAGAGGGAGGGTGATGATTGGTTCAATGACCTCCAGTGTTACCATGACAATATCTATTGACATCACCCTGACTAGAATCACAATAATACAACAGTCAGTAGCTTAACGGCAAACTAATTTCTTGAAACTCTAACCCTATGCATGAATTTTCAGAGGGATTTAACTCTACATGAGTTGGAAGGGTCAGTCTTAGTGTATCAAGACTATTGAAGTAAAAAACAGTGACACAAGGACTATATAAATCTAAAATATTTATTTTGAAAAAGGGATAAGCCATTTCCCTGGGAAAAGAACCTTAAATTCATTTCTGCCCTGAAGAATAATTCTGTGAAATTTGGCAGCTAAATAAATGAATGAAGCCGTGAAAGAGATTTATTGCTGCTTTCAGTACAAATCTTAACTCAGCCGTAGAATGGAGTTATGTACCACAGCCTCTAATATACTGGCAAATTAATCCTAACATGGCAGAACTTTACCTGGGGCCAGCAGGGCCCTGAGCTGTCCTAAATCCTGTCCATCTTGCCAGACTGGTGCATTTAGACGTTCAACCTCCTTCCTCCAACCCCCGCTGTCCCTTGCAAATTGTGTTTCCTGGGATCTCTTATGTTTTATGCCCTTTGATCTGAGAGCTTGTGTTGTTTTAGCCCTTTGATGGATGAGGCTCAGGCAGCCTCAGGGATGTTGAATTGTGTTCAGAGCCCCGAGGAATTTTTTTCCATTTTTTCTCTATCCCCCACGCATCGGATGCTGGGCTGGCCGCTGAAATGCCTAGTAGGAAATGTTGGCCTCTCCCTCATTAGTCTGAGCAGAGACTCAAGGATGGGGCCATGAGACTAACTGACCTCCCTACAGTAGTTTGAAGAGTGACATTACATACTTGCTTGTGCATCTGTGAGGAAGGCGGAGACACTTTTTTTTTCTTAAGCCCAGGGGTTTCAGCCTCTGTGTGGACACATGTTGCAGCCTCTTTCTGTTCCTCAGACACTTGTCCTCTACTCTCTGCTTGGGACACGAATGATTGGGTTATTTATTCCTATTGCTCTAGCCTGCAGCATTGTCTCTTCTTGCTACCACCAGGTGTCAAAACCAACCACCCCCATGACAAGCTTCCTACAGCAGTCCTTCGTTTACAAAACTCCCCAGCCCACAACACATCTGTTCCAGGAAGAAGGACTGCTAAGCAGAGATGGGGGTCCACCTATCAAGGAAGAGGAAGAGCATATTTGGAAACAGACTGGCTAACCTACTGAGGAGGGCTTTAAACTAGGTTCAAAGGGGGCAGCAGACCAAAGCCCACAGGTAAGCCAAACACATGGAGACCTGGGAGAAGGGTCAGAAATTGGGGGGGGAGCATGGTCTGTAATAGCAGGGATCAACAAGGGACAAGCCAGAACTGTGAGGGGAATCAAATCATTATCTTAAATGTCTGTATACTAACGTGAGAAGTATGGGATATAAACCGGAAGAACTCATAATGCTGGCCAATGAACACAACTATGACATAGTTAGCATGGGTGGCAGGTTTGTAGAATCTTTGGTGGTCCCCAGTACCCGCCCCCCCAACTCTGCCCACCCCAAACTGTTCCCCCCCCCCCCAACCTGGTAAGGGGGCGGGGCTGTGAGCTCCATGCCCAGCAGAGGGAGCTCAGGCCCCACTGGAGCTTGTTGCCCCGCCCCCTTACCACATGGCTTTGAGCGGGGAGGAGCTCAGGCTGCGCCGGAGCCATACTGCACCACTGTTCAGGGATGCTCCTGGATGCAACGCGCTGACCCTCCAGGTGAGGGGGGAGCCGGGGGTAAGAGGCCAGGGCCGTGGGGGTTGGATAAGGGGCAGGGAGTCCTGTTGACAGTCAGGGGACAGGGAGGGGGCAGAGGTTGGGGGGTGGTCAGGGGACAGGGAATAGGGGGTTGGATCATGGGTGTTTCGGGGGTCTGTCAGGACTCAGCAGGGGGTGGGGTGGATAGGGGTCGGGACAGTCAGGGGACAGGGAGCAGGGGTGGGGTCCTGGGGTGGTGGTGGGAGGTCTCTGAGGGATGGTGAGGGGGCAAGGAGCAGGATGGGTCAGGGATTCTGAGAGGGGTGGGCAGTTGGGGGGCAGGAATTGGGTGGGAGCCGGATAGGGGGCAGGGCCATGCTGTTTGGGAGAGACAGCCTTCCCTACCCTAAAGCTCATTCAGCAGTTTGAGGCTTGCAGAAGAGCCAAGCTGTTAGCTTTACCATCCCTTTCACTTCTCAAATGTCAAATTATAGTCTATATTTAATTTCAGTGCCATAGGGGGATTCATGTTGGGGGAGGGCAGCTTCATGTAAAATTAGCCACTGGGGGAGGGATCACACGAGAAGAGCAATATCATACACCACCTACCTCCTTCCCAACCCTACCAAAGGAAACCCCCCTCCCCTGCATTCCCTGAGGCTTCAGAGGGGTTAATTCAGTGGTTCTCAAACTTTTGTCCTTGTGACCCCTTTCACATAGCAAACCTTTGAGTGCGACACCTCCCCCTTATAAATTGAAAACACTTTTTAATATATTTAACACTATTATAAATGCTGGAGGCAAAGCGGGGTTTGAGGTGGAGACTGAAAGCTCGCAACCCCCAGTAATAACCTTGCAACCCCCTGAGGGCTCCCGACCCCCAGTTTGAGAACCCCTGGGTTAATTTAATTTTAGCACCCTGTGTCCATTCACATGCATGTGCTATTTTGAGCATTTCAGTTTTCACAACATAGGCTCATCCCAGATTCTGGATCAAGCTCAAATGCTCAGTTTGTGGAGTATGTACATAGTCTATACTAAAGACAAACCCACAGTAACCATCTCCAGTTTCAAGTATCAGAGGGGTAGCCATGTTAGTCTGGATCTGTAAAAGTGGCAAAGAGTCCTGTGGCACCTTATAGACTAACAGACGTTTTGCAGCATGAGCTTTCGTGGGTGAATACCCACTTCTTCGGATGCACCCGAAGAAGTGGGTATTCACCCACGAAAGCTCATGCTGCAAAATGTCTGTTAGTCTATAAGGTGCCACAGGATTCTTTGCTGCTTCTACAGAACCAGACTAACACGGCCACCCCTCTGATACTTGCCTAGGAAGGAGTACTGTAGAAAAATCTAGGGGTCATTGTGGACCACAAGCTAAATATGAGTCAACAGTGTAACATTGTTGCAAAAAAAGCAAACGTCATTTTGGGATGTATAAGTATGAGTGTTGTAAGCAAGACACGAGAAGTAATTCTTCCGCTCTACTCCACACTGATTAGGCCTCAACTGAAGTATTGTGTCCAGTTCTGGGTGCCACATTTCAGGAAAGATATGGACAAATTGAAAAGAGTCCAGAGAAGAGCAACAAGGATGATTGGTGTCTGGAAAACATGACCTATGAGGGAAGATTGAAAGAATTGGATTTGTTTAATCTGGAAAAGAGAAGACAGAGGGGACATAACTGTTTTCAAGTACCTAAAAGGTTGTTACAAGGAGGAGGGAGAAAAATTGTTCGCCTTAGCCTCTGATGATAGGACAAGAAGCAATGGGCTTGAATTGCAGCAAGGGAGGTTTAGATTGTATTTTAGGAAGAACTTCCTAACTGTCAAGGTGGTTAGGCACTGGAATAAATTGCCAAGGGAAGTTGTGGAATCTCCATCATTAGAGCAGATTAAACAAACACCAATTGGGGATGTTATAGATGCCCTATCGAGGTCCCTTCCAGTCCTATGATTCTATCTTTCCCCAGCTTTCATACATTATTGTTCTACAGTCTGTAAGGACAACATTCTGAGTGGATCAGTGTTGGGGAGCCACCTTGAGACACACTGGAGTTAACTTCCTGAGGTGCTGAGCAGCCTCTAAACTATTACTGACACGGACACAGGAACACTAGGTGAGAAGAGAGTGGAAGAGTGGTTAACAAATCAGATATTCCCTGGGTTGGTTGTGACCTACAATCACACCTGTGGAAACACATGTCTCCAGAAGGCAGCCTGTCGGTCACAAGGACGCTCTCATATGTAGGAGACCTTCCTGCCTCCCCCTGATGTTGTCATTAAGCTTCAGGGCCTACTTAGAGGGTCTTCCCAGAGTAACAGGGAAGTCAGTGTCCTGCTGTCTGATCCACCCACCTCTGGGGACTCTGCTGTGAACTTTCTCCACTCAGAAACATTGCTTTTCATTAGGACACTGTGAGTGAGAGGTGCAGACAGCTGGGTGGGGTGTTCAGTGCCAGGGCTCCTCAGAGGGAAGGATCTTGAACTCTGTCCTCACTAGGCAGAAAAGTCAGAAATGGGGACATGGCCTTCAGCTCCTTTGCAGAGGTGGGGAATAGCATTTGCTCTCCATGACTGGCGAACAGTGTGGGCAAGGGGAGGTCTGGGCTGGCTCCCCTACACCAAACCTTCTATCAAATAGTCAGACCTTAATGAAGCCAAGCATTAAATTAATAGTGATACATTCTCACGGGGGTACTGTCTCTTATTCTTTACCTTCACTCCCCGATAGCTCAGGCTGCAGAGCCACATTCCCTCCAGGAGAGATGCTGTCCTTCTCGCTCCCTTTGTCCTTCCTTTTCCCACCAGATTCCATGGTTGTATTCAAAGTTGTCAGATCCTGAAGGCTGAACATATTTGTGGACATCACTCACTGCCTTTTTCGTTAAGGGACAAAGTTCCCAGGGGAGGGAAGGTGAGAAGGGACTTTTCAAACGACAGCCCCAGAGATTAAATGGGGACATGAGAATTACCAGGAGACAAACCCACCTTACACTGCGGGACGTTGTATCCATCTAGAAGGAAACAGAAAGACAACAACATTTAGCTTTCGCTCTGCAGAACGGTTCTACTTGCTGACCTGGGGACATTTCACCATCTGAGCAACAGAATGTATTCACCCAGCCTGTGCATTCCCATCTCACAAGGGAATCCCACCCTCCCATCAGAGGGGAGCTGGCAACAGGAGATAGGAGTTGAGGGATTTCTAGCCAAGCAGGGCTCAGTAAGGGGGCAGAGCCCAGATCTGGCCATCCCCAGACAATCAAACTGCGGGGGCAGGGCAGGGCAGGCCTTCCAGCACCACCACTGAGCTCTGCTGTCATTGGACAAAGAACAGGCACTTCTCTAGTCTGAGGGGAATGTCAAAGGTGGCTGCAAGTAATGGTAGTGAGACTTAAGTCACAGAAATCCATTACAATGGAGGTGATTAAGTAGCCTACCTGATAAGGGCCCCTATTAGCTCTTCATATACTGTTCGGCTAGGTCTACGCTGTGAGGTGGGGGGGAATCGACCTAAGATACGCAACTTCAGCTACGCAAATAGCATAGCTGAAGTGGGCGTATCTTAGGTCGATTTACCTGGCCGTGAGGACGGTGGCGAGTAGACTGCTGCCGCTCCCCCGTCGACTCCGATTCCACCTCTCGTCGCAGTGGAGTTCCGGAGTCGACGGCAGAGCGATCGGGGATCAATTTTTTTTCCAATAGATCGATCTGGCAGGTAGTGTAGACATACCCTTAGTTTTATTGCTGTTTGTTTCTGGTTCTGTTCTTGATGCGCTCTGAGATCTCAAAACAGAAATGGAGCAGTCTCTGTCTCAAGGAGCTCACAGTCTCAGGACAGACACACAGGGGAGCACGTAGAGTTTAGTGAGGTGTGGGAAACAACAAATGTATTTTTCCTTTTTCCTGAGTAAATTGGTTAATTTGAGTCACTGTAGAGAACCTGGCAGACGTGGGTCTTTGAGTAGGTCAAAGGCCTGTGGAAGACCTCTGGGAGGGTACATCTGGCACACAGGAGCCAGATGGAGGAACACATAGAGGTATTTGGAAAGTCAATCTTTGCTGCAGCATTTTGCATGGACTAACGAACGCGAGACAAGGGAGGAGGACAGTGCAGGAGGCGGGATGGGATATACGATGGGACTGGCAGTCAAAGTGCCGTGGGGATGGAGAAAGAAGGATGGACCCAGGTGTTAGAGGAAGATGTTGTTGCAGGACATGGCTGTGCCCTGGGTGAAGGGGCAAGTGTGGGGAGGAGCCAAACACACCTGAGCAAGAGGGAGAATGGGGTTGCTGACAGTGATAGTGGAGGGGTTGGGGAGAGGGGAAGGAATATGGTTTGGGACATGTTCAGTTTATGAGAGTTTTGCTGGGCATTTCCTTGGGCTTATAAAAGGCGTGAAGTGCTGACAACATGCCCAGGGAGAGAGAGAGGCAGGGAGCCAGGGGCAGCCCCTAAGCTCTGCAGGGAAGTTGGACCAGGTGAGCCAGGGAGAAGGGAACCCTGCAGAGATATGCACTACCCTGAGTTCCCAGCTCCCCCACTACCTAGCTACTCTCTAGGAGGTAGCTACCCACTATCCCTGCCTGCCCTGCTCTCCCAGGCCCTAGAGCTGGGTTCCTGCTCCCCCTCCCAAGGTGTTGAAGATCATACATCATGTGCCTCAACTGATGAGAGGGGCACAGACCCTGCCACTGGGGAGCACAGCAGCCTCTCCATTCTAATGCCTGTAGTGGGCACTCCGCTGAGAAAAGTCTGTGACTGGGGGAAAAGGAGCTTGTGCCTCAGACCTAGAGTCATGGAACTGGTCCACTAAGAGTCTGTGTGATGAGGCAGAGTGGCCCCGCACTGGTACAGCAGTGGTTAATCCTTCTCTCCTGGCAGAGGAAGCCACGCCCTGGAAGCTCTGCTGGGCATGCTCCAACTGGAGATCAGATATAAAAGCCTGCAGATCAGCTCAGTCTAGGCTGACCACTGGAGGAGAAGTACGCACGCTGCTAGCTCCTGCAGAAGGAGGGCCTGCGAGCCAGGAACCGGGAGGCAGCCAAGCCGAGGCACTACCTGAGGGTGTCACAGTGGAGGAACAGACCGGAGGACCCCCTGCCACAGAGGAACTAGTATTCATGGTAGGAAGTGACCCAGGGAAACTATAGAGATAAACGGAATTAAAGTTGTATTGGTGCTTGGTGTGTTTCGGGCGGATCCCCGCTGAGCGAGTGGCAAGGAAAGCTTGCTGCTGCCAGGGCCTAGGGTCGGGGCTCGGTGGACAGGGCGGGCCCGAGTCCCGCTACCCCTTCACCCCCAAACCGTGAGGGTTTATATGGACTCTGGCCACTTGGCCACACTCCCCTGCTCGAAAGGGGATTTATATGGACTCTGGCCGCTGGGCCATGCTATCCCACTCGTAAGGGAGGTTACATAGACTCCGACTGCTAGATTGCGCTACTGCACCAGGCAGGGGGACAGTAGAGAAGAAGGCCGAGAGGCAGTAACAGGCCACCCGCAGAGGAGCGGCCACAAGGACTGGAGAGTGGTGAGGTGCTGACACTCCATCCTACCCCTGCCACAAGGGGGTGCTGCGGTCCCAGGCCTGCCACAGTCTGTCTGTGCTGACCCTCAAAACATCTACCAGTGACCACTCTGGACACTTGTGTATGCTCCCCCTGACTCTACTGACTCATATGAACCAATGGCATTACAGCATGCAAATCAAGTGGAGTGGCAGGCTGATGACTGGTTCAATTACCTCCAGTGTCATAGTGACTACAGCTTTTGACACAGCCCTGACAAATTCATAATGAGGAAAAACAGAAGTCATTAGCAACTAAGCTTTATTACAAATTTCTTGAAACCTGTAGCCTCTGCATGAGTATTCAGGCAGATTTAACTCTACATGAGATTGACAAGTCAGTCTTCTGTTATCAGGATCATTCAATCCAAAAGAAATGAGACAAGAACTAATTTTTTTTAAATAATGTAATTAAACTATTTTTTGTGAAGAGGCATTTCCCCTAGGAAATGACCTAGAAAATTCAATTCTTTCCTGAAGAATAATTCTGTCCAGTTAGGTAGCTGAATGAATGAATGTAACTGTCAAAGGGAGGGATTTAGTTCCACTTTAAGTACAAATCTTCACTCAGCTGTAGCTATGGAGTTGTGCACCACAGCCCCTAGTATAGTGGAAAATGATTTTTAATGTGAGACAACTTTACTTGATATGGCAGGACCCTGAGCTGCCCTTGCCAGACTTCTGCCCCTTGAGCTCCGCCCTCCTTCCTTCCACACCTAGATGTCCCCCATAAATTGTATTTCTTGGGATTTCTCTTTACATGTTATGCCAACTGGTTTAAGAGCTTCAGCTCAGTTTAAGCTGCTTGTGTAGTCTCCCCCCTTTGACAGATGAGGCTCAGGTTGCTTTGGGGATGTTCAGTTGTTTACAGAGCCCCTGTATGGAATTGTCTTCCATTCTTTCTCTCTCTGCCCCACCCATTGGATGCTGGGCTGGCTGCTCAAATGCCTAGCAGTAAATGTTGGCCTCTACCCTGTGAATTTGAACAGAGATTCATGGAGGGTAATTGATATCCCCACAGTAATTTGAAGGGTCACATTACATACCTGCTTGTATTCTTCTATGGGAGAAAGAAAGTGACTGTCTCTGCGAACCATGTGTTTGTGAGTTGCAGCCTCTTTCCCTTTTGTAGACACTTCCCCTCCTTTCTCTGTAAGTGATACAAATATATGTGGTGTTCACAATACACCATGCGGCCTGGAGCATTCTCCCTCCCTCCTGCCATCCCACTTCTCAGGTGCAAAAGAGCTACCACTCTCACCCACAATGGGCAGGGGTGGATTGGGTTTCATGGGGCCCTGGGCCAGAACAAGTGGGAGCCCCTCCCCACCCCTTCTGCTTGCAGTACCCCCAGCACCCCTGCCAAGAAGTGGGGTCAGAGCACAGTGGCTTGCCCCGCTTTGCCCACCCTCCCAGCACTCCCGCCAGGACATGGGGACACCCATTTTTCCAGGGCCCCCAGCCACAGGCCCCATTGGCCCAGTGGCTAATCTGCCACTGATGATGGGCTTCCAGCAACCACCTCTTAGTTACAAACCTCCCCACCCCACAAAATCATCCCACGATAGTCAGCTACACCTTGAAATAGTAGGGAGGTTCTGCAGCACTGAGATGCTGGCTTCTGGGGTGGGTGAACTCTGGATAATACTAATTAAAAATGGCCTTCTCAAGGATATTTCACAGCCTGAAAGGGCAAAACTTTGGGAGCCTAATTTGAGAATTTTTCAGGTAATTTCCACTCCACTAGGGAGATCTGACAATCGAAAGAGAGGCTGAATGAGAATGGCACAGTGGCCAATGAAGCAGATGTTTCCTGGGGCTCCCTGAGACCCCCAATCCCCTCTATGGGAAAAGATGACTGACAGATTGAGAGAATCCTTGTCTCTCCATCAGGCAAATGTAGGGGACCTTCCTGCCTCCCCCTGATGTTGTCATTAAGCTTCAGGGCCTACTTAGAGGGTCTTCCCAGAGCAACAGGGAAGTCGATGTCCTGCTGTCTGATCCACCCGCCTCTGGGGACTCTGCTGTGAACTTTCTCCACTCAGAAACATTGCTTTTCATTAGGACACTGTGAGTGAGAGGTGCAGACAGCTGGGTGGGGTGTTCAGTGCCAGGGCTCCTCAGAGGGAAGGATCTTGAACTCTGTCCTCACTAGGCAGAAAAGTCAGAAATGGGGACATGGCCTTCAGCTCCTTTGCAGAGGTGGGGAATAGCATTTGCTCTCCATGATTGGCGAACAGTGTGGGTAAGGGGAGGTCTGGGCTGGCTCCCCTACACCAAACCTTCTATCAAATAGTCAGACCTTAATGAAGCCAAGCATTAAATTAATAGTGATACATTCTCACGGGGGTACTGTCTCTTATTCTTTACCTTCACTCCCTGATAGCTCAGGCTGCAGAGCCACATTCCCTCCAGGAGAGATGCTGTCCTTCTCGCTCCCTTTGTCCTTCCTTTTCCCACCAGATTCCATGGTTGTATTCAAAGTTGTCAGATCCTGAAGGCTGAACATATTTGTGGACATCACTCACTGCCTTTTTCGTTAAGGGACAAAGTTCCCAGGGGAGGGAAGGTGAGAAGGGACTTTTCAAACGACAGCCCCAGAGATTAAATGGGGACATGAGAATTACCGGTTGACAAACCCACCTTACACTGCGGGACATTATATCCATCTAGAAGGAAACAGAAAGACAACAACATTTAGCTTTCGCTCTGCAGAACGGTTCTACCTGCTGACCTGGAGACATTTCACCATCTGAGCAACAGAATGTATTCACCCAGCCTGTGCATTCCCATCTCACAAGGGAATCCCACCCTCCCATCAGAGGGGAGCTGGCAACAGGAGATAGGAGTTGAGTGGTTTCTAGCCAAGCAGGGCTCAGTAAGGGGGCAGAGCCCAGATCTGGCCATCCCCAGACAATCAAACTGCGGGGGCAGGGCAGGGCAGGCCTTCCAGCACCACCACAGAGCTCTTCTTGGGACTTCTCTTTACATGTTATGCCAACTGGTTTAAGAGCTTCAGCTCAGTTTAAGCTGCTTGTGTAGTCTCCCCCCTTTGACAGATGAGGCTCAGGTTGCTTTGGGGATGTTCAGTTGTTTACAGAGCCCCTGTATGGAATTGTCTTCCATTCTTTCTCTCTCTGCCCCACCCATTGGATGCTGGGCTGGCTGCTCAAATGCCTAGCAGTAAATGTTGGCCTCTACCCTGTGAATTTGAACAGAGATTCATGGAGGGTAATTGATATCCCCACAGTAATTTGAAGGGTCACATTACATACCTGCTTGTATTCTTCTATGGGAGAAAGAAAGTGACTGTCTCTGCGAACCATGTGTTTGTGAGTTGCAGCCTCTTTCCCTTTTGTAGACACTTCCCCTCCTTTCTCTGTAAGTGATACAAATATATGTGGTGTTCACAATACACCATGCGGCCTGGAGCATTCTCCCTCCCTCCTGCCATCCCACTTCTCAGGTGCAAAAGAGCTACCACTCTCACCCACAATGGGCAGGGGTGGATTGGGTTTCATGGGGCCCTGGGCCAGAACAAGTGGGAGCCCCTCCCCACCCCTTCTGCTTGCAGTACCCCCAGCACCCCTGCCAAGAAGTGGGGTCAGAGCACAGTGGCTTGCCCCGCTTTGCCCACCCTCCCAGCACTCCCGCCAGGACATGGGGACACCCATTTTTCCAGGGCCCCCAGCCACAGGCCCCATTGGCCCAGTGGCTAATCTGCCACTGATGATGGGCTTCCAGCAACCACCTCTTAGTTACAAACCTCCCCACTCCACAAAATCATCCCACGATAGTCAGCTACACCTTGAAATAGTAGGGAGGTTCTGCAGCACTGAGATGCTGGCTTCTGAACTCTGGATACTAATTAAAAATGACCTTCTCAAGGATATTTCACAGCCTGAAAGGGCAAAACTTTGGGAGCCTAATTTGAGAATTTTTCAGGTAATTTCCACTCCACTAGGGAGATCTGACACCTGAAAGAAAGGCTGAATGAGAATGGCACAGTGGCCAATGAAGCAGATGTTTCCTGGGGCTCCCTGAGACCCCCAATCCTCTCTATGGGAAAAGGTGACTGACAGATTGAGAGAATCCTTGTCTCTCCAACAGGCAAATGTAGGGAACCTTCTTGCGTAACCCAGAGGCGGTCACTGAGTTTCAGGGCCTGCTTAGAGGCTCTTCCCATAGTGACAGTGAAGTCAGTGTCCTGCTGTCCAACAGTGTCCTGCTGCTCTGAACTTTCTCTACTCAGAAACATTGTTTTTCATAAGGACACTCTGAGCAGGAGGTGCAGACCAGACAGCTTGGTAGGGTTTTCACTGCTGGGGCTACTCAAAGAGAAGGAGCCTACACTCTTACCACCAGAAGGAAGAGTTTGGAGTGGAGACATGGCCTTCAGCTCCTTGGCAGAGGCTGGGAAATATCACTTCTCTTCCATGAATGTTGACCGACAGGGGGCTCAGAGAGAGCTGGACTGGCTCAGTTACACAGACACTGCAGCCAGTGTCATTCATTAGGTCATGCCCTAATGAATTAAACTAAGTACAATGATAGTTTCTCACAGGGGCAGAGCCTCCTTTCTTTACCTTCACACCCCCGAAACTCAGGCTGCGCAGCCACCTTTGCTCCAGGAGAGATGCTGTACTTTCTTTTCCCTCCAGAGTCCAGTGACGGGTTTGGAGACATTGATTCTTTAAACCTAAACACAATATTTACTGTCATCTCGCTGCCTTCTTCACACAGCTCCTAAAAATCACCAAAGGGAATGAAAGGACCTTTGAACTCCTGGCCCAGTGATAATATTGGGTCATACAGAGTTAGCAAAGGAGGCAACTCCAAATGGCACAGGCAATTTCTAACACGTCTCTTATTTCTCTTCCTTTCTTTTCATTCTCCACCTTCCCCACTGAATTGAAATGACTCTGGTAAAAAAGTTAAATACCCCCATGTCAATGAGGAACATAAGATTTAGGAAGATCTAGCATCTGGGACTCTCCAACCCTGTTCACGGCTCTTCATATTGTGATGCATGAGGAGCATGGAGATTTCCCCAGAGCTCCCCAGCACATTGCAGTGCAATTCACAAACCCACCTGCCCCTGGGGGCCATCACATCCACCTGCATGGGAAACAGAAAAAACACAACATTTAGGTTCTATTCGATAAGAATGTTCTCCTCGATGACCTGGGGATTGAATCACTCTCTGAACTGCAGAAATTCTTCCTGGGTTTCATCCCTCATCCCCCCTCACAGCAAGAATGTCTGATCAGACATGAATGGGAAGGGAGTTGGTGAAGCTGGATGTTCCACTTACCACAGTCATTTAGAAATGTCATCTTGTCATTTCCCATTTATACCACTATTTGAGTGTGGACCAGAAAAGGTTATATTCCATTTGTTTCATGTTGCTTGAGCAGGGGGTTGGACTGGATGACCTCCTGAGGTCTCTTCCAACCCTGATATTATATGATTCTATGTCTCTGAAATGATTCTTCAGAGACAGATCATCCCACACCAAAAATCATGTTGAAGTATGTTTCAGTAACTAAAGGGCAAAATTCCTTACAAGAATGATGTAGTTCTTAAAGAAGTAGTTATAAAATGTTGAAATTTCAAGTAAAGTTTACATGGATTAGAATTATAGAAGAGTAGGACTGGAAGAGACCTTGAAAGGTTATTGAAGCCAGTCCCCTGCCTTCACAGCATGACCAAGTATTGTCACTGACAGATTTTTGTCACCCTGCCCTAGATGTCCTCCTCAAGGATGGAACTCTCAACCCTGGATTTAGCAGGCCACTGCTCAAACCACTGAGCTATCCCTCCTCCCCAAGGGCCTGATAATTTAGAAATTTCAGCCTTTGTATGGATGAAACAATGACCACCTCACCCATCCATAACTAATAATTGCATTTTATCAAAGACCTCACAAGCCAAAGGAGTGTACTCAGAACTGGGCAGTAGTTATACACACATGACAGATAAAATGTTGCTGTTGTGTGGCACAGGGCTCACGGAGGGCAGTCATTCCTCCTTTCTTCAGCACAGGCCCAGTACTGCCAGGTGTTCAGAGTGCTGAGCACAATGCAAGATCCCAAAGGCACATGAACTCCCTGAGCACGTGATAAGATCCCATGGGCAAGTATACTTCCCCTCCCCCACCCCCACCCCCACCCCCACCCCCACCAGCACAATTAGACACATAGCATCTACAGGTACAAACTTGCTGGTCCCAAACATAAAACCAGGCATTATTAGTGAGTCAGGATGAGGACTGGATTGTGAATAATGGAACTTGGAGCAGATAGAATACTTACTGAGTTTCTAGGGCTGCTTTATACAAAAATGGATTGAGATCTAAACTTCATAGATTCCAAGACCTGAAAGAGCCACATATTCACCTAGTCTGATCTCCTGTATAACACAGGCCAGAGATTTTCCCCAAATAATTCCTAGGGCAGATCTTTTAGGGGAAAAAAATCCAATCTTGATTTAAAAATGGCCAGTGAGGAAGAATCTACCATGATACTTGATAAGTTGTTTCAGTGGTTAATTACTTTTACTGTTAAAAATGTACACTTCATTTACACTGTGAATTTGTCTAGCTTCAATTTCCAACCATTGGGTTATGTTATATCTTTCTCTGCAAGATTGAAGATCCCATTATTAAATGTGTTCCCCAAGCAGGCACTTAAATATTAATCAGTTCACCCCTTAACATTCACTTTGTTAAGCTAAATAGATTGAGCAAATTGAGTCTATTACTGTAAAGCATGTGTTCTAATCCTTTAATAATTCTCATAGCTCTTCTCTGAACCTTCTCCAATTTATCAATATATTTCTTAAATTGTGATACCAGAACTAGAGATGACACAAAAATTAATGGAAAAGTAAGTAATGACTGGGCCAAGTCAGTTATACAGACTGATATAGATCACATGATAAGGTGGGCTGATATGAACACATTTGTTTTAATACAGCTAATTGCAAGATGAAGAAACAAAGAATGTAGGTCACATTTGCAGACAGGGGGACTGTATCCTAGAAAGCAGTGACTCTAAAAAGGACTAGAGTAGTGATAACAAACAACTGAATGTGAGCTCCTTGTGTAATGCTGTAGCTAAGACAATTGATGTGATCTTTGCATGTATGAGAGAGGGAATATTGAATAGGAGGACAGAAGTGGTTTTACCGCTAGATATGATATTGGTAAGACCATCATGGGATATTACATCCTGTTCTGCCTGCTGTAGTGAGGTGTATTTGTAATTTGATGGATCATTTCAGTGTTGATGTGTGTATAGGCTTGGAAGGATTAGATTTTTATTGATAAATGTTGGTAAATGTCAATTTCAATGTACACACACAAACTGACTAAGTTTGATAAATAATAATCAAAACATACAGATAGGCAAAATAAGAAAAATGCTGCTTGAGAATGTTAAGAGTTTAATTTAAGGATATTTACTTCGTATGTTTTGACTTAATCATTTTCTGAACCCTATTGCCTGCCTCCACCTCACCCCCATAATTTCATGCCACTCTGAAATTTTAAATAGATAGAAATTGAAGAAAAAATGCTTAAAACAAACATTGGTGTTATCCACTGAAATTATTTAAGAAATAAATCAAATTCTGCCAAGCCTAATTCTGTAAGTTGTAATGGTCTATTCTTGCTGCCGGGATTTGTAGTGGTGATCTACTTGACAGCCCAGTACAGCTTCTCCTATGGTATGAGTGTGCCCTGACCCTGCTGCACTCAGTACTATCCTGGAGTGTTATGATAGTAATTATTATGGCATTGCTCATAGAGGGCAGAGTTAAGGTTGTGGGGCAGGGCTCTTTATTTCCAGGGTATTAGAGGTTTAAGGGTGGATGCAGCAGACATTCTGGAAGGGCCCCAGGCAACATCAGGCAACTTAAACTCTGTGTAACATATTTTTGGCAAGGCATTTCCCTTGTTTTTTGAAGAAGTGGTGATAGTGAGATGGGCATAACTGGGGGATGGATGCAGGGGCTTTCTGGGCACACCTCTCCATCACTCAACTCCCACTACTTCCTTGTCATTCTATTCCCCTCTTAAGCTTGGAGATGCCATAGGGAGGTGGGGAGTTGGTGGGGCTGTGAGGAGTGCCTGTATCAGATAGAATGGAGATTGAGTGCTTACTCCAAATCAGAGCCTACTGTATGGGGAAGGGGCTCTGCACATCTTTCTGCAGCATGCAGTGATCAGAGAGTGAGAACTGCTCCATTTGTGAATAAACAAAATTCTTTTAGATGTCCGAAAGGCTTTTGAGAAGGACCCACACAAGCAGCCTCTAAAGAAGCTAAGTAGTCATGGGGTTTAGAGGCAAAGTAGGGAAATGTGGTATAGATTAAATTATTATAAGGTGGGTGCACAACTCTTTGAAAAACCATACTCAAAGAGCAATTATCAAGGGTTTGCTGTCCTTCAAGGAGTGAGTCCTGGATCCAATAGAATTCAAAATTTTCATTAATGACTTGGATAACTGAGTGGAGGATACACTGATAAAATTTGCAGATGACAAAAAAAAAACTAGATGGGGTTGCAGGCACTTTGGAAGACAGGAATAGAATTCAAAATGACCTGAAAGTGTATTGAATTGGTCTGAAATCAACAAGATGAAATTCAATAAAGACAAGTGCAAAGTATTGCATCTAGGAAAGAAAAATCAAATGCATAACTCCCGTGATAAAGTCAGGCTGCAAGAGGGTAGGGGAAGACAGGCCCAGAACTGAGGAGGGATGATTACAGGTCATTCAGGCTCAGCTGAGATGGAGTTACCTGAGGGCAATTAGGGTCAGCTGTCTCCAATTAAAGTCTGCCTGAGACCTTTTTAAACCCTCCCCTGTTGAAAGGAAAGAGAGGAGCGCCTATGTTTGCTATAAGGGAGGTCCCTAAGGTTTCAAGTGGGTTTTCCCCCATTTCAGTTGTTATATGGTTGCCACCCCCGTGGCATACTGGACATTGCCAAAGAGTGATTGGAAGAACAGCCAAACCAAGGAAGAAACACCATCATGCCTGTGTTGCAGATGAAAGACAGAATAGCCCAAGTCGCCCCCATGGTGTGAGAACAGATGGAGAGGGCACAAGAGGCCAAACACACCTATTACGACTGCTGAGCCACAATCCGAAAGTTCCAGGTGGGAGATTGGATAATGGTGTTGGTACCCATGGCGAAGAGCAAACTCCTGGCCAGGTGGCAGGGATCATATGAGATAATAGAAGCCATTGGGGAGGTCGACTATAAGGTCCGACAGACAGATTGCCGGAAACCAGAACAGATCAACCATGTCAACCTGTTGAAACCATGGCAAGACAGGGAAGCTCATGTGGTCACCCTAGTGTCGCCACCCCCTGAGATTAATTGGCAGGGCCAAGTGGGAATATCTTATGAATTGACCCCGGACCAACAAACAGAAGTGATTAACATGATTGAACTCCACCAGGATGTATTCTCAGAAAAGCCAGGCAGGACTACCAAAGTTCATCATCACATCCTCACAGATCCTGGAGTGAAGGTGAATGTTAAGCCATGTTAAGGTCCCAGAGGCAAAAAGAGAGGAGATCAAGACAGAAGTCAAGAAAATGCTGAAGTTAGGGGTCATTGAGGAGTCCCATAGTCAATGGTCAAGTCCAATTATCCTAGTACCCAAACCCGACGGCAGCATGAGGGTCTGTAACGACTTCTGAAAGTTAAACGAGGTGTCTCAGTTTGACACGTACCCCATACCATGGATAGACAAACTAATTGACTGATTGGGAAAAGCATGATTTTTGTCCACCCTCGGCCTGACCAAAGGATATTGGCAAATCCCTCTGGCCAAGGAGAACAAAGAGAAGACTTCCTTTTTGACTCCAGAAGGACTGTATCAGTACACTGTTCTCCCTTTTGGATTATGTGGGGCTCCTGCAACTCTCCAAAGGCTCATGGATAAGCTGTGACATCCGCACAGTGAGTACACGGCTGCCTATCTTGATGATGTCATTATACATATCCCAGACTGGGGAACGCACTTAGAGAAGGTGGAAGCAGTATTGGAGACCCTGAAGAAGGCAAGGTTTACTGCAAATCCCTCCAAATGTGCAATAAGGGCTAGCAGAAGCCAAATTCCTTGGGTATATCGTGGGGAGGGGTGTAGTGAAGCCCCAACTGAACAAGTTAGAGGCAATACAAAATTGGCTCAGGCCAGTTCGGAAGAAACAGGTCAGAGCATTCCTGGGGCTAGTTGGATACTATAGGCAGTTCATCCCCCACTTCTCTACCAGGGCATGCCCTTTAATAGACCTAACAAAAGCCCATGGCCCAGATATAGTAAGGTGGACCAGTGCAGCCGAAGAAGCTTTTGCAGGTCTGCGGACCACCCTCTGCACTGACCCAGTGCTGGTAGCCTCAGACTTTGAGAAGGAGTGTATCCTACAAACCAATGCCTCTGAGGTTGGGTTGGGAGTGGTTCTTTTGCAAATGGTTGGAGAAGAAGAACACCCAGTCCTGTTCCTCAGTAGGAAACTCCTGCCCAGAGAACAAAAATATGCTGTAGTAGAGAAGGAGTGCCTGGAGGTGAAGTGGGCCATGGAAAGCCTACACTACTACCTGCTCGGACAGAGGTTTACCCTAGTCACGGACCATGCCCCTCTGAAGTGGATGCACCAAAACAAAGAAAGAAAAGCAAGAGTAATAAGGTGATTCCTGTCTCTACAACCCTTCCACTTCAGAGTGCAACATAGGTCCGGGATCAAGCATGGCAAAGATGATTGCCTGTCAAGTGTGCACTGTTTGTCGACCCAAGTAGCTCAACCCTGTAGTGTTGAGTGGGGGTGGGGCGATAAAGTCAGGCCAGGTGGCTGCAAGAGTGTAGGGGAAGACAGGCCCAGAAGGTTAAATGGCTCTCCGCCCTATCAACTGAGGAGGGATGATTATGAGTCAATCAGGCTCAGCTGAGATGGAGTTACCTGAAAGCAATTAGGGTCAGCTGTCTCCAATTAAAGGCTGCCTGAGATCTTTTAAAACCCTCCCCTGTTGAGAGGAAAGAGAGGAGAGGGAGAAAGTCAGGCTGCTACTACTAGGCAGGTGGCAGCCAGGGAGCAGGCCTCTCCAAGAGGAGAGGCTGTGTTCCTTCCCATAGGGGGGGAAGAAACCAGCCCAAAAAGCCCGCTGAGGGAGAGACTGACTGCCCCTGTGCAGCCAAGATGAGTTGCTTTACCCCAGGCCCATCTTACCAAGGGACAAACTGCTGAGGCTGGTGAGACAGAGAAAGGTGCCTTGCCACACTACAAAAGAGGGAATTATGGGCTAGTCGGTAGTACTGCTGAAAAGGGTCTTTGGGTTACAACAGATCACAAATTGAATATGGGTCAATGATGTGTTTTAGTTGTGAAAAAGAGTAATATAATTCTGGGGTGTATTAACAGGAGTGTTGTATGTAAGACATGGGAGGTAATTGTCCAGCTCTGCTCTGCACTTGTGAGGCCTCAATAGGAGTGCTGTGTTCAGTTCTGGGTGCCACAGTTTAGGAAAGATGTGGACAAAATGAAGAGAGCAGAGCAATAAAAATGAGAAAAGGTTTAGAAAACCTGACCTAGAGGAAAGGTTACAGAAATGGGGCGTGTTTACTCTTGAGAAAGAAGACTGAGGGGGGCCTGATAACAGTCTTCAAATATGTTAAGAGCTGTCATAAAGAAGATGGCCATCCACTGTTCTCCATGTCCACTGAAGGTACGAGAAAAAATAATCAGCTTAATCTGCAGTGGGGGAGATTTAGGTTAAATTATTAGAGAAAACTTTTTTTTTAAACTATAAGAGTAATTAAGCTCTGGAACAGGCTTCCAAGGAGGTTTGAGGAATCATCATTGTTGTAGGTTTTTAAGAACAGGTTGGACAAACACCTGTGAGGGCTGGTCTAGGTTAACTCTTCCTGTATCTGCTCAGGGAACTGGACTTAATGACCTTGTAGTGGGGTGGTTACCCCGCTTCTGCCTGGAAGGGCTTAAGACAGCCCTGGGAGAGGGCCAGGGCTGGATTAACTTTTTGTGGAACCTACCTGGTTCTAGCCCGTTCTCTTTGTCTCTCTCTGCACTGAGCTGCCGCTCCTCCCACAGCAGCAGGACAGGTTCTCTTCCAGCCCTCTGGGTGGGTGTTGGGAGTGGGAGGAGCGGAGGCTAATGTGTTTACTCCTATAACTGTACATTTAGTTTCCAGTCAGCACTGCTAACTGGACACCCAGGTCCCGTTTTCTACTGGAGTTTCCAGTCTAAAACTGGTTACCTGGCAACAGGGCTGCCAGAAAAGCCTGAGCAGGGGAGAGGGGCCAGCACTCATTTTTAAAAGTAAGAAGGCTAAGTCTTAAGGGGAGGGGCAAGTGGTGGGTGGGCTAGGGAGTGGAGAGGAGCTAGTGGGCAGGGCCATGTCTGCTGTTCTATCCAGGTAGGTTGGAGACTGAGGGGATCAGCTGACACAGTATCCCGGGCCGGTGCAAGGATATTTTGCACCCTAGGCGAAACTTCCACCTTGCCCCCCCTTCCGGAGCATCGCTTATTATACATTTTCAAAAAAGGTGGCACGCGAGCTGATTTTTTAAACGGCAGCCTGCGGGTCCTGGCCACCGCTGAGCCTGCTGCTGGCCTGGGGTTCCATTCACTCAGCTGCCAGCCGGGGTCCCAGCCGGCGACTCCTCTCAGCCTCCTGCTGTTAACCCAGGCCGGCAGGAAGCTGAGCAGGGCCAGTGGCCGAGACACTGGCTGGCAAGGGGCTGGCAGCCAGAACCCCAGATTGTCAGCAGGCTGAGCAGGGCTGGCGGCCGGGACCGCAGACCGGCAGCTGCCTGAGCAGCTCAGGCTGCTGCTGGTCTGGGGTTCCGTCCGCTGGCTCCTGCCAGCCGGGGTCCCAGCTGCTGGCCCCGCTCAGCCTCCTGGTGACCTGGGTGAACGGAACTTCAGGCCAGCAGGAGGCTGAGCGGGCCTGGCGGCTGGGACCCCGGCTGGCAGGAGCTGGCCCACTGCTGCCCCTGCTCAGCCGCTGCCAGCTGAGTGAACAGAACCCCAGCTCGGCAGCATGCTCAGCGGCAGCTGGGACCCACAGCCTGCCATTTAAAAATATATATAAAAATATCAGCTTGTGTGCCACCTTTGGCATGCGTGCCATAGGTTGAGGACCCCTGTTCTAGTGTATGCTGTACTTTATGGTAATTTTCACTATACACAATTTTCCTCTTAAACGGTGACTTTAGAACCTAACCCCCGTGTAAGATGTGACTCCACTGTAGTGTAAAAAAAAATAAATGTGGGGCACCGCTTTTTGGTGCCCTAAGCGGTCGCCTAGTTTGCCTAGTGGTTACACTGGCCTGGACAGTGTCCCCAGCCCAGGTGACATGACAGCCAGTGGTGGATTGAGAGTTAGTGGGGGGCCCCCCAGCCCTGTGCTCAGTTTCATTTTTGAGGCTCCTCCTTGGGCCCCAGCCAAGAAAAAGAACATTCTCTCATCTCCCCCGCTCCCATTTTTCATTCTTTTTTTCTTCCTCCTCCTCCTATAAGCAATAGCAAGTAAATGAAAATAAAGTGAGGTCCCTTGATTGTGCTTGAGTCTAACTTATTTTTCCACAGACCACTTGAACATCACAGAGGGTCTCGACGGACCACTTAATGATCTTTCCAAATATTGTAAAAAAATGTTTGGGTGCAGGGTCTGGCCAGGAGCTAGGGTGAGGGAGGGCGCTCAGGGTTGGGGCAGGAGGTTGGGGGTAGGGATGTGGGGGGGGTGCAGGTTTCAGGGCAAGGGCTGAGGGGCGTGAGGGGGGGATGCAGGGATCAGGGCTGGGGAGGTGTAGGGGGTACAGGGGTCAGGGAAGGGGGCTGGGAGTGTGTGGGGGAGTGCAGGGCCAGGGGCTCGGGGGACTGCAGGGCTTAGGGTGGGCAGGGGGGTGGGCTGGGGTCGTGGGGTTGCTCACACAGGGAGCTGGAGGGGATATGCCCCAATTCCAGCCCCTTCCTCAAGGCCTCACCCAGCCTCGTCTTCTCCTCCTCCCCGGAATGGCGTGCTGCAGCTCGCTCCTCCTTGCCCCCACTCCTGCCTGCAAGGCTGATCCAGCTGACCAGTAGGGGCGCGGGGGGGAAACGTAGCACACTGGGGAAAGAAGCGGGGGAGAGGCATCATCCCCGCCTCTTCTTCTCCTCTTCCTCCCTGGAGCGGCATGCTGCGGCTCCCCCCTCTTGACAGCAAGGCTGATCGGCGGGGGGGATATAGCATGCTGGGGAAAGGGGCGGGGCAGGAGCCAGGCTGCCGGCAGAGGCTGCCACGGAACCCCAGCAGTGGCAGAGTCAAGGTCTGACCCCACAGGAGAGAGCGGGGGAGCGGAGGAGAGCACGCCGGGGCCCCTTTCGACCGTGGGCCCGGTGCCATGACTGGCACCATTATAAATCCGGTATTGGAGAGGGCTGTTGCAAGGGGAAGTGGCTACTAGGCTGATTGGGGAAGCAGCCGCAGCTGAGCCAGGCCCCAATCAGACCTCAGCTGGCCCTATATAGGAGGCTGGGAGCCAGGAGCTCAAGCAAACAGTCTCTCTGTTTGTAGAGGGAGAAGGGCCTGGCTGCAGGGAGCTAGAGACAGGGTACCTGAGTGGAGCAGGGCTGGGGAAAGACAGAGGAGCTGGGGAGCCCCAGCCTGGAAAGCCCCAGATAATGGGGCACCGGGTCCAGGAGGGACACGGGGGCCAAGCTACAAGCAGGACACTGACCTGCAGAGGGTGCTCCAGAGGCTGGAAAAGAGCTAATTCCCTGGACTACCAGCAGGAGGTGCTGCAGGGGTGAGTCCCATGCCTCTACAGACCTTTCCTTCCAGCCCCACATGTCTGTGACTGTGTGAAAGTACTGTCATGGATCAAAAAGTGGCTGAGACAGAAAACAGAGAGTAGGATAAATAGTTAATTTTCCTCATGGCTAAAAGTTAACAGCAGGAAGATCAGGAGCCCACACAAAGTCCCATACTATTTAACACAAGATAAAGTAAAGTGGGGTGAGCTGTGATGTAGCAACATGTGCAGATGGCACATAGTTCTTTAGTATACATGTGAGTCCCAGGATATTAGCAAGAAAAGGTGGGTGAGGTAATATCTTTTACTGGAACAACTTCTGTTGGTGAGAGAGTTCTTTAGGTGATCCAGGACCAGAAGGGACTATAAGGAGCTACAGCGAGATCTAAACAAGCCTGAGGAATGGACAACATGATGACAAATGAAATCCAATATCAGTAAACACAAAGCAATGCATTGGAGAGAAAAAATTGAAGTACTGTACTGGATCATCTTTTGGGGGTTCTAAATTAATTGTACCACTCAGGTAAGGGACCTGGTTGCCATAGTAAAGAGATGAATGAAAACCTCTGTCAAAACAGCTAGCAAGATGTTGGGACACAGAAGGAACAGGATGGAGAATAATATGGAAAATATTACAAAGCCTTTATACAAATCAATAGTGCAGCTTCATTTGGATACATCCCCATCTCAAAAAGAACAATTAAGAAATAGAGGGAGTCCAGGCAAAAGTGATAAGAATGGCCAAGGAGTGTTGACTTAATTAATCCAGCCTCTGCAAGAGTCAGTGAGAAAAGTTCTCCCACCAACATAGCACTGTCTACACCGACGCTTAGTCACTATAACTTGTGTCGCTCGGGGGGGGGGGGGGGTGGCTTATTTACACCCTTGAGCGACATAAGCTGTAGTGTAAACGTAGTCTACTAAAAGGAAATATTTGACCACACAACATGTGATTAAACTGTGGCACTTGTTACTACAGAAAATCAGTACAGCAAAGATCTGAGCAAGGGCTTAAGCCAATCTCTAAGTATTAGAGACCAACATGAGACCTAAAGTAGAAAGCAGAGCCACCTATTGTTCCACTACAGCATCTAGAGAACTCTTCTATAGTTACAATGATTTATAAATACATTTAGCAAAGTCAAACACTCCAACTCAGTAAGGTAGATAGTATAACACAGAAAGTACATCTGAACATCCATATGCTCACATCATCCCTTGCAGAACAACCTGAAATGTTAGCCATTATCCTCATCATCATCCTCACCTTCCTTCTCAACATCACCAATGGCCATCATTCTTGCAACTCCCAAGGGCTAAATCTCTCTCTCCTACCCCCACAGGCTGGGATACTACTTTTATAATCCGTTATGCTGATGCCACTATATCTAATGTTTATTCAGTAGGGGTTTCTCACTCTTTCCTTATTTGTATGTCCTTATTCCACAGGCCCTGCCCTCACTCCACCCTTTCCCCCAAGGTCCCACTCCCGCCCCACTTCTTCCCACCCACATTTTGCCCCTGCCCCACTTCTGCCTGCCCCTACTTCACCCCTTCCCCACCTCTTCCCACCTAGTACCACCCCCCCCAAAGCGACCCCCATCCCTGATCCTGTCCCTCACCCCGTGCCTCCTTCATGCGCAAAATCTTGGTGGGTGGGAGGCACTGGGAGGGAGGAAGAGGAGGAGCTGGCTGCAAGTGGGTGCTAAGCCCTGGAGCACCGACAGAGTCAGCGCCTATGCCTCATTCTACTAATGCTGAGGTGTCCTTCCCTTATAGGTGAGTGAAGCAAAGCAGTGAATATAATAAAGGCAAACTAGCCCTATGGGCTACAGTTACAGCAGCATTCCTGAAGAAACAATAGCTCACAGAGATATGAACTCTGTAAGCAGAAGTGAAGAGCTTTGTAGTGCAAACTTCTGAAATATGTCTAAACTGGTCGTTGGTACTGTTCATTAGCGGAGCTCAGGGGCAATCCAATGATATCCATGTGATGAAGGACAGAGCCTTATTCTTTCCATAACTTTTTGTTGAAAAGTTATGAGATACTGAACATGTTAAGAACATAAGAACGGCCGTACTGGGTCAGACCAAAGGTCCATCTAGCCCAGTATCTGTCTACCGACAGTGGCCAATGCCAGGTGCCCCAGAGGGAGTGAACCTAACAGGCAATGATCAAGTGATCTCTCTCCAGCCATCCTCTGACGAACATAGGCTAGGGACACCATTCTTTACCCATCCTGGCTAATAGCCATTTATGGACTTAGCCACCATGAATTTATCCAGTTCCCTTTTAAACGCTGTTATAGTCCTAGCCTTCACAACCTCCTCAGGTAAGGAGTTTCACAAGTTGACTGTGCGCTGCATGAAGAAGAACTTCCTTTTATTTGTTTTAAACCTGCTGCCTATTAATTTCATTTGGTGACCCCTAGTTCTTGTATTATGGGAATAAGTAAATAACTTTTCCTTATCCACTTTCTCAACATCACTCATGATTTTAAATACCTCTATCATATCCCCCCCTTATTCTCCTCTTTTCCAAGCTGAAGAGTCCTAGCCTCTTTAATCTTTCCTCGTATGGGACCCTCTCCAAACCCCTAATCATTTTAGTTGCTCTTTTCTGAACCTTTTCTAGTGCTAGAATATCTTTTTTGAGGTGAGGAGACCACATCGGTACACAGTATTCGAGATGTGGGCGTACCATGCATTTATATAAGGGCAATAATACATTCTCAGTCTTATTCTCTATCCCCTTTTTAATGATTCCTAACATCTTGTTTGCTTTTTTGACCGCCTCTGCACACTGCGTGGACATCTTGGAGTCATCATGAATAGTTCTCTGAAGAT
Source organism: Mauremys mutica (assembly GCF_020497125.1). Classification (NCBI taxonomy): domain Eukaryota; kingdom Metazoa; phylum Chordata; order Testudines; family Geoemydidae; genus Mauremys; species Mauremys mutica. The sequence goes on along the minus strand of NC_059076.1, from coordinate 2,025,765 downwards.
CTTTTTCCTGACTCGTTGTAGCTAAATTAGCCCCCATCATATTGTATGTACAGTTGGGGTTATTTTTTCCAATGTGCATTACTTTACATTTATCCACATTAAATTTCATTTGCCATTTTGTTGCCCAATCACTTAGTTTTGTGAGATCTTTTTGAAGTTCTTCACAGTCTGCTTTGGTCTTAACTATCTTGAGAAGTTTAGTATCATCTGCAAACTTGGCCACCTCACTGTTTACCCCTTTCTCCAGATCATTTATGAATAAGTTGAATAGGATTGGTCCTAGGACTGACCCTTGGGGAACACCACTAGTTACCCCTCTCCATTCTGAGAATTTACCATTAATTCCTACCCTTTGTTCCCTGTCTTTTAACCAGTTCTCAATCCATGAAAGGACCTTCCCTTTTATCCCATGACAGCTTAATTTACGTAAGAGCCTTTGGTGAGGGACCTTGTCAAAGGCTTTCTGGAAATCTAAGTACACTATGTCCACTGGATCTCCCTTGTCCACATGTTTGTTGACCCCTCCAGAGAACTCTAATAGATTAGTAAGACACGATTTCCCTTTACAGAAACCATGTTGACTATTGCTCAACAGTTTGTTTTTCTATGTGTCTGACAATTTTATTTTTAACTATTGTTTCGACTAATTTGCCCGGTACCGACATTAGACTTACCGGTCTGTAATTGCCAGGATCAATTCTAGAGCCCTTTTTAAATATTGGCATTACATTAGCTAACTTTGTGTCATTGGGTTCCAACGCCGATTTTAAAGGACAGGTTGCAAACCTTAGTTAATAGTTCCTCAACTTCACATTTGAGTTGTTTCAGAACTCTTGGGTGAATGCCATCAGGTCCCGGTGATTTGTTAATATTGAGTTTATCAATTAATTCCAAAACCTCCCCCAGTGACACTTCAATCTGCGACAGTTCCTCAGATTTGTCACCTACAAAAGCCAGCTCAGGTTTGGGAATCTCCCTAACATCCTCAGCCTTGAAGACTGAAGCAAAGAATCCATTTAGTTTCTCCACAATGACTTTATCGTCTTTAAGCGCTCCTTTTGTATCTCGATCATCAAGGGGCCCCACTGGTTGTTTAGCAGGCTTCCTGCTTCTGATGTTCTTAAAAAACATTTTGTTATTACCTTTGGAGTTTTTGGCTAGCAGTTCTTCAAACTCCTCTTTGGCTTTTCTTATTACACTCTTGCACTTAAGTTGGCAGTGTTTGTGCTCCTTTCTATTTGCCTCACTAGGATTTGACTTCCACTTTTTAAAGGAAGTCTTTTTATCTCTCACTGCTTCTTTTACATGTTAAGCCACGGTGGCTCTTTTTTTAGTTCTTTTACTGTTTTTCTTAATTTGGGATATACATTTTACGCAGACAATGTTTATGTTTTGACTCTTCAACCCAATTCAGAACAGACACAATGTTGAAATATCAGAATTTCCTGTGGGATGGAAATTGTGATTATTGCTCAGCTCTAGAAGTTTCCTTCTGTTTTTCTTTCTCTCTTTCACCTTGTTCATTGGGTACCAGGCTGGGAAATATGCCAAGAGAAAAATGATGGCTCTACCCACTGTTGCAAGCACCCCAGCCAGGCATGGATGATTGGCTCCTTGGAGCCAAATAACTACCCACAGAAGTGGGGCTATTTACATTTAAATTGTTATTTTGTACCTTGTGCTCAGCATCCTCTGTGGTGTTACTGATCATGTGAATTGTCGGATCTAGGGATGCATGGTCGAGTCCATATTTAGGAGTAAGAGCCTCTTCACAGAAAGAAATAACATGACTTGCCATCTCCTCTTGTTTCTCAGACACTTCCTCACTGACTTTTTCTCTCTCTGCAGGTAAATGAATTGTGGGTTATTTACACCATATTCCCTGCTGTGAAGAATTCCTGTCCCCTTTTGCTCATCCCCCTTCCCAGCTGACAAGTAGCAGGAGCTTCTCTGACTAGATTCCATCACCTGCAACGATAGTTACAAACCTTCCCACCCCACAGAACCACTCACCCTGAGAGCCAATTTTATCTTGACTTCTTCGTGTCTTCTGCAGAGCTAATTTACTGGTAATGGAGAGTGAGTGAAATCTGCTACAGACTTACTAAAGTGGGTCTTTCAAAATTATAATTTTGGGGAAATGACACCCCCAAATAAACCACATTTTGATGAGGTGCTCAGCACTCACAGCCCCTTTGACTTCAATGGGAAGTGTTCTACAAAACCACTGAAAATCAGGTCTTTGGTATCTCAACTGGCCACTCGGAATCAGGGGTATTTTTTAAAATAGAGATGTAATCTCCTTAAAGGCACAAAGGGAAGGAGCTAAAGACCACTCATTAGCTGCAAGCAAAACTCAGTAATGAATATATACATTTGGGATGACAAAAAAGTGTGAACATATGACCTGGATTTCACATCTGCAAATTTTGCTACCTCACTGTTTACCCCTTTTTCCAGATCATTTATGAATATGTTGTTGAATAGGACTGGTCCCAGAACAGGCCCCTGGGGGACACCAATATTTACCTCTCTCCATTCTGAAAAATGACCATTTATGCCTACCCTTTGTTTCCTATCTTTTAACCAGTTACTGATCCATGAAAGCACCTTCCCTCTTATCCCATGGCAGCTTACTTTGTGTAAGAGCCTTTGGTGAGGGACCCTGTCAAAGGCTTTCTGAAAATCTAAGTACTCTAGTAATGAATCCTTAATTAATATACAACTACTGAAGCAGCCTAGTTGCATTGTGAGCTCCCAGGAAAAAAACACCACCCGTAGCCAAGAGTAATCAGCGCCTATTGTCTAGTCAGAAGAAAACCCTTGAATCATCAGCTTACATATAAACAAATCTATTGTTCTCCTTTGAACAATTATATTTTCCCTACAAAAATCCCTACTCACCCTCTAATCAGGGTTCTGATGCTCAGATCTAAACTCTGCATCAGTTCCACTGGGACTCCATCTTCTCCTGACTGATCGTGCTGGGGACTCTGCTTGCCTCTTGCCCTCAGGACCCTCAGCTACCGCCATCATCTGGGAACCCCGACTAGTTCAAGCTTCAGGGAGCGGTGAGATCCCCTTCTCTTTCTCTCTCTCTCTGTTTTCCTCTCTACCTTAGGTATTGGCCTTTAATCATGTATGTTATGTTGGTTTAGCCCTCCTTGTGTATTTATCACTATTATTCAATAAATAACATTTATGGTTAAGCTGGTTGCTTCTCTCTCTCCTGCTGAACTTTACTCTTTTGTGTTTTAACTTCCCCCATTCACTCTACAGCAACGCTTCTTTCACCTGAGCTAAAGATCCCTGCAGCACCCAGAATACTGTGGGGTTTGCTCATCAAGTAGGTTACTGCCAGTACAATTGTGATGTGAGAGTGGGGATAGGGACATGCTAAATCTGGGATGCATAAGGGTAACAGCTTGAAAGTGCTGCTTGACTCAGTCCATCGAGCCCAGGGGCATGGAAGGAAAGACAGCTTGAAAGTGGTGCTTGTGAGTCCAAAGACATATAAGGGGTTAGCTTGACAGTGCTGATTGACCCAGTCCGCTCAGACTTGCTGTGTGTGTGTGTGTGTGTGTTCATCTGGTTTTGGGGCAGCAGAAACCCAGCCCTAGGGAACCTAGGTCCTGTAGGATAGTTTATTGGGAGAGGACTTGCAGAAGGGAGAAGTAGAGCTCCATATGAAAACACAAGTGATACAAGCAGTACAGCGATAGAAGTAAAGAACCCCCTTCTCCAGAAGAGTAACCCGAATAAATTAGCATACTCCAAAGTAATGGGCAAATCTGGCAACAAATTGGTGGAGAATGCGGGCAGCATGTGACCCTAATCACGTGGTAATTGTTGAGTAGTTGCTGTGGAGTGGGGAAACTGAGGCACAGACCTGAGAAAGCTTTCTTTTTGTTCCTTATTCAGACCAAGCTCCTTTAGCAAGGTCTCTCTCTCCAGGGCCGGCTCCAGGCACCAGTGCTCCAAGCGTGTGCTAGGGGTGGCATGCCGTGGGGGGCGCTCTGCCGGTTGCCAGGAGGGCGGCAGGCGGCTCTGGTGGACCTCCCGCAGGCGTGCCTGCGGCAGGTCCTCTGGTCCCGCGACTCCGGTGGAGCATCCGCAGGCACGCCTGTGGCAGGTCCACCGGAGCCGTGGGACCAGCGGACCCTCCGCAGGGACACCTGTGGGAGATCCACTAGAGCCAAGGGACCGGCAAGTGGCAGAGCACCCCCCAGGGCGTGCCGCCGTGCTTGGGGCGGCGAAATTATTAGAGCCGGCCCTGTCTCTCTCTCATAGACTATTTGGTAACCTTCTGTTAAGAATTGTGTTTAGAATACCTGTAAAACTGTGAAATAAAAAGTTGGTGCCTTCAAAGTAAAGGTGTTAGAAAGAGCTGTTGGTGGGAATCATTAGTGAAATAAGGAAATAGAGATGGCTGAAAAAGACCTTTTTGCTGCTCACTTGAGACAGGAGAAAACCAAAAGGTTACAGAAATGGGTAATAAAAAAGGGGAAATGCCCCTAGGAAAGGGGGTGTTTTAAGGGTGAGAATCCCCTGACTAAAGCCAGTCTGAGCTTTGAACAGTATTGCACAACCATTAAGCCACGTGGTAGTGCAAAGGATGCAGCTGCTGCATGGGCATTATTTTATGCATGTCTGGACATGGTTGAAACGGTAAAAAAAGGGCAAGAACTAGAGCTTGAGAAAAAGCAGTTACAACAGCATTTGAACAAATGTAAGACAGACAGGTGTGAATTGATAGCAGAAAAGCTCAGAATGGTGACTGTACTTAGGGTTATACAAGAGGAGAGAGACAAGGCAAGCAAAACTGCAGAAGAGTATAGAAAAGAGTTAACACACACAAAAGTTCTGTTAGAAGAAGCAAGAGCAGCAACTCACTTCTTGGCAGAAGAGAACAGGGCAGCAAAGGCAGCAGCAGACCATCAGGACTGTGAGGCAAAAATTAGTAAATTGCGTGCCCAACTTAGTGCCCATTAGGGGGTGGTAACAGCTGTAAGATTGAGAAAGAATTGTGATTTGGAGCCCCCTGGGAAAATAAAGATACCCCCTGATGCTGTCCCTCAAAACCCATTTAAACCCATTGGCCACACAGCCATAACGTTGCCCCTGTTTCCACAAGGGAGCTTAAACACATAGTTGCAGGAGCTGATCCTCCCACAACAAAGCTGGTCACGGATGTAGTAAGGTGGTCTCCTAGTCAAGCCAAGGCTATTGCTGAGAGACTGGGGCCACTGAACCGTGACACAGGTGTTGCATGGCTGGCCTGTGTGTGGCAAATATACCCCTCTGCTGATGGAATGGACTTAACGCAATTGGCTCAAGTTATTCTCCTCTTCTTTTGATGCAGATGCTGTAGACATAGGCATAGGTTCTTGGGAGCGGACTGCCCCTGGACCGCGGGAATGGATGATAAGTGCTCTTAAAATATTACTGCCTGCGTCTTCCCTTAAGAAACTGTCTATAATGGAAGAGCAGAAACCAGGAGAGGCCCCAGAAGCTTACCTAATTCGAAAGAAAATGCTGGCAGCTCTCTCTGATTCATTACCCCGGACAGAAGAGACTGGAAAGTGATAATCCCATTATCAGGGACCCGAATTAGTACAGACCACTTATGCAGGACTAAATTCTCAGACAAAATTGACCATGGGGACTCTGGATTTAGAACACCTAACCTGGAGTGAACTAGTGGCAAAAATCAAACAGGCAGGAGATTTGCTGCGAGAAACTGGTGTCTTGAAAAGACAAGTCAGCAAAAAGACTACCTCAGAGCCTGTGCAGGCTATCACATTTACAAATAATGGTCCTCACTCTGCTAGGCACCCTCCCGATCTTAATTCCCCTATCATCCACACCCCTGGGCAGCGCCGACCCAAGGAGACCCTTGGGAACATGATTTGGAAGGAGCTGGTGAATTTAGGGGAGGATATGGGAAAATATGATTGCCAGCCCCTCAGCATCCTGATTAATGCTTTGTCTCAAGTCATGCGGAGGACGGAGTTAATGCAGGGAGCTCCCACACAACCCACTCCCCCGGTTCAGAGTGCATCACCCACGCCCACTCTCTGTCAAAGCCAGATCCCTGCCCCCTCTTCTTAGTGGAGGGTTTGGGAGTCGGACGATCAGTAGGGGTGCCCAGTTCCCCATGGGCCTCCCCAGCTGATTGCAAGATGTCAGTGCGACATATGGAGGAGATCCACTGTGAGATATACAGTGGGGAACCCAGGGATGTTAGCCCAATTGCTAGCAGATAGGATCTCCGAAGGGAGACCCACCACTAAGCAGGTTCAGCTCAACAGGTATGAGGGAGTAACTGTCTCCCATGGTTTGTCTCTTGGGAGTGGCGATTTGCCTGTTAAAAAAGCCATCCCAATCTCCCAGTGTTTGTCTCTGAAAAGCCATGTGGTCTGTGACAAGGGGGAGGGAAGTTCAAACTGTCTAGTCAGAAAAGCAGTTTAACTGCTGGGGAAAAAATGTCTCCAGGGTGCTGTCTGTGGAACAGGAAGAAAACACCTCTGAGTTTATGTTGACTGAGGATTTGTCAGTTGTGCCAGATGTGGTTCTGGACTCAACTAAAACCCAGGAAGGAAGTGTTCCTAAGCCTGTGTCTGTTGGGGGGTAATGACTTGCCCATGGAGGGAGCTACCCCAATCTCCAAAAGTTTGTCTGGAAACACAGGGGAGAAAATTCCTAAACTTGTGAATGTTAGGAATGGCAGTTTATCTGTCGGGGGAGAGTTTGTCTCCAACCTTCTATCTAAGGAGCAGACAGAATGTGCCTCTCAGCTTATGCTGATTGAGGATATGTCAGTTGTCTCAGAAGTCATTCTGGACTCCACTGAAACCCGGAAAGATGCTCAGAAAGATGTTTCTGTAGAGCAACCGCTAGCTGAAAAGGGAAAGGACAAAATTTCTGGGAAAAATGAATTGTTGCCTAAAAGTGCTCCTGAAGGAGTAAAACCTCATGCTAGCTTTTGCAAGCAGTTTGCTGCAACTGAAGGGTGTGGAAGTGGGTTGATTGAGTTAGCTCAGAATGAATCATTGCCTGTAGCAAGCAACAGTGTAGGTGCTGAGGAATTTGGTTCAGTTTCTAGCTGCCAAAGTTTCTCAACTGTGTCTGAATCCGCTGTCTTTGTTTTAGAAAAATCCAGGGTGGAAGCCATCCCTACTAAAACCAACAATGCCTCGGTCACTGCTAAGCAGCTTTTTACACACACCTGGGATGTCTGCAGCTCTATTGTGAATCGGGCCAGCCCCAGTGTTTGTCAGATAAAAATCCTGAATGGGAAAAATGGGGAACCCTGGTGGAGATGTTTTCATTCTTCACAGCTCAAAGAATGGAAAGATAAACCACCTCACCCTCAAGACTGTCTTCTCCATCCTGTTGGCCACCCTTCTTGGCCAGCAAGAAGGAATGGCTTTGAGCCATTGGAAAATACGCATCAAGTGGGCTGGTCGGTTCCTACCTCAACGTTAAAACAGGAAAAAGCCAGAAAATTCCTTGACTTATGGCCACCCTCTCGTAGGTCCCCACTTCATGTTCACTCTGTAATATTGGTCCCAGATTCTCCCAGTATATACGGGGGGAGTGTGGGAATTTGTTCTGTCTAAACACAAAAGAACAGCTTACAAGAAGTGGAAGATTGGACAAATAACCAGGGAGGAGTATAAAAGTATTGTTCAGGCATGCAGGTGTGAAATCAGGTGTGAAATCAGGAAGGCCAAATCACACTTGGAGTTGCAGCTAGCCGGAGATGTTAGGAGTAACAAGAAGGGTTTCTTTAGGTATGTTAGCAACAGGAAGAAAGTCAAGGAAAGTGTGGGCCCCTTGCTGAATGAGGGAGGGAACCTAGTGACAGAGGATGTGGAGAAAGCTAGTGTACTCAATGCTTTTTTTGCCTCTGTCTTCACAGACAAGGTCAGCTCCCAGACAGCTGCACTCTGCAGCACGGTATGGGGAGGAGGTGACCAGCTCTCTGTGGAGAAAGAAGTAGTTCGGGGCTATTTAGGAAAGCTGGACGAGCACAAGTCCATGGGGCCGGATGCGCTGCATCCGAGGGTGCTAAAGGAGTTGGCCGATGAGATTGCAGAGCCATTGGCCATTATCTTTGAAAAATCATGGCGATCGGGGGAGGTCCCGGATGACTGGAAAAAAGCTAATGTAGTGCCCATCTTTAAAAAAGGGAAGAAGGAAGATCCAGGGAACTACAGGCCAGTCAGTCTCACCTCAGTCCCTGGAAAAATCATGGAACAGGTCCTCAAGGAATCAATCCTGAACCACTTAAAGGAGGGGAAAGTGATCAGGAACAGTCAGCATGGATTCACCAAGGGCAAGTCATGCCTGACTAACCTAATTGCCTTCTATGACGAGATAATCGGCTCTGTGGATGAGGGGAAAGCAGTGGATGTACTATTTCTGGATTTTAGCAAAGCTTTTGATACAGTCTCCCACAGTATTCTTGCCAGCAAGTTAAAGAAGTCTGGGCTGGATGAATGGACGGTAAGGTGGATAGAAAACTGGCTAGATGGTCGGGCTCAACGGGTAGTGACCAATGGTTCCATGTCTAGATGGCAGCCGGTATCAAGTGGAGTGCCCCAAGGGTCGGTGCTGGGGCCGGTTTTGTTCAATATCTTCATTAACGATCTGGAGGATGGTGTGGACTGCACCCTTAGCAAGTTTGCAGATGACACTAAACTGGGAGGAGTGGTTGATACGCTGGAGGGTAGGGATAGGATACAGAGGGACCTAGACAAATTAGAGGATTGGGCCAAAAGAAATATGATGAGGTTCAACAAGGACAAGTGCAGAGTCCTGCACTTAGGACGGAAGAATCCCATGCACTGCTACAGTCTAGGGACCGAATGGCTGGGTAGCAGTTCTGCAGAAAAAGACCTAGGGGTTACGGTGGACGAAAAGCTGAATATGAGTCAACAGTGTGCCCTTGTTACCAAGAAGGCTAATGGCATTTTGGGTTGTATAAGTAGGGGCATTTCCAGCAGATCAAGGGATGTGATCATCCCCCTCTACTCAGCACTGGTGAGGCCTCATTTGGAGTACTGTGTCCAGTTTTGGGCCCCACACTACAAGAAGGATGTGGATAAATTGGAGAGAGTCCAGCGGAGGGCAACAAAAATGATTAGGGGGCTGGAGCACATGACTTATGAGGAGAGGCTGAGGGAACTGGGATTGTTTAGTCTGCGGAAGAGAAGAATGAGGGGGGATTTGATAGCTGCTTTCAACTACCTGAAAGGGGGTTCCAAAGAGGATGGATCTAGACTGTTCTCAGTGGTAGAAGATGACAGAACAAGGAGTAATGGTCTCAAGTTGCAGAGGGGGAGGTTTAGGTTGGATATTAGGAAAAACTTTCACTAGTAGGGTGGTGAAGAACTGGAATGGGTTACCTAGGGAGGTAGTGGAATCTCCTTCCTTAGAGGCTTTTAAGGTCAGGCTTGACAAAGCCCTGGCTGGGATGATTTAGTTGGGTTTGGTCCTGCTTTGAGCAGGGGGTTGGACTAGATGACCTCCTGAGGTCCCTTCCAACCCTGAGATTCTATGGTTCTATGATTCTCTGCCCTCTCACAGGTCCCGAATACGAGCCATGACATCCCACCGGTGCATCAGCACCCTGCTGTTGATAGTGTCTGGAGTCTGATGCAGTCCAGGCTCTATGCTGTACCTGTGATCTCTCTGAGCCTCTGGAGGTGCTTGTCAACTGGAGCTCAGGAAGTCAAATTACTGTGTCACATGCATGGATTCTATGGGAATGGAAGCAACCCCCTTGCTCTGCAGCATCACTACTAGTTCTACGCTGTTGGCAACACCTCGGGTTGCTCCTGGGAAAGCATTGCCAATTGCACGCAGAGTGCCACCGGAGAGTCATTCAAAGTTTGTTATGAAACCAAGACCACCCCAGACTCCATCCCATTCTTCTATAAGCTCTTGTGGTCTCGAACGGGACATACACCATCAAACACACCCAGTGACAGCCTCCTGGGTAGCGGAAGGTGCAGGGTAGCCGTGGTTTCCTCCGCTGTTTGGGGAACAACCATGCCCCTATGAGTCATCATTGTCATTGGAACTCAGACACCTCCGTTACCCGGAGATGAACTGCAGCTGTCTCTGATCACGCCAGCAGGCAAAAATATCACACAGTTCCTCGTAAACTGGGAACCGCTGAACTGGACTTTAGCTGGACATGACTTGATTCAGCAAGGTCCACCAGACTGGGTAAGTTCCCTTAAAGGGCACACATTGTGACAAGCTCATGCCAAAAATTTGGTTTAAATTCTATGGGCATATTGCCATGGGGGAGAGGGGTTTCATGAGCCTGGTTTGTACAGAATGGAATTGGGCCAACAACAAAAAACAGTTTTAAACTTTGACCCTCTGATCACAAACCTTGCTCCCCTCTGACATTTAAAAGCCCAAATTTCAGGACCCCATGTGTTGAAATTGGATCAACAAGAACATTTGGTTCTGTAACCTCAGACTTCTCTGAAGGAGGTTCAAATCCACTTAGAGGGCATGAATATCTCTCACATTGCACCTGCATGTGCTCCCTTGATTGGAACTGGCCATAAGGGTTGAAATGAATGGGTAAAAATGTGGCAAGGTGCCAATCATGTAAATAGAATAAAAAGTGAATTAAATGATTAAATCGCACCTGTAGAAAACAGGAATCTCTTTAGTTAATGCCGCAAATATAGAAGTTCTGGCTAATAAACTGTCATATGCCACCAAGAATATAGGAAAAATGGGAACCTCATTAACAGCATCTTTAAAACAGTTAAGTAAAAAACAGCAGTTAATAAGTAAGGTATACCCTGGATGGGAAAGACTAATAAAAAAGAATAAAAAGTTAGTCTGGTGTACAGTCCCTCCAAAATAATATCTCATTGGCTTCAGTGTGTGAGCAAGCTCAGGCTCTCACCCAAAATGTAGTCATGGGAATGATTCGGCAAGCTGTCGCAGGACAAATTCCCATGCAGGCAATCAACTTAATTTGGCCCCAAGTAACAGAGGAAGAATTAGCCCTCCAGCCCTGGTGGAGGCTAGTTAATGCTTCATACAATCACCACCAGCAAAGCTTGCAGTTATTCCTGATAACTGTGACAGGCAAAAAAAATTAAAGTAATCCACCCAGTAGTCTCACTGAAATTGCAAATTAATAATAACTCAGTAATATACTCCAAAGATCCTACCACTTGGGCCTGGCAAAATAATAATGTGTCAAACACAGTAAATGTAAAAGGGTGTTAGAAAAAAAGAACGTTTGGGCTATAAGTGTGAAGATCAAGCATTGAAGGAACATGATAAATGCTTCTTCCCACAACCTTGGAATAAGTCTCAATGTTCCTTCAATATTGTCAAGGAAGAGGAGTCTATTATTGTCTATGTTGGTAAAGTGTGTGTGTGTAAGGACAAGATGTAATATTGTAGTGATTAATGGACATTGGATCCAACCCATGGTGCTTTATGTTAATCACTGTTTCTGTAATGTAACCACCATTGTTAGTTATGATATTAAGCTTACTGTGCCTATATGGACTGTACAACATGTAAATGCCTATCCTGAGCTCTACAAGGAGGTTTCCTCTATTTCACTGGGAATGGGTCTCATTCCCAATAACAGACTATTAATTCATCCCTCTTTACAAGCTGAGCTGCAGAAGCTCAGAACTTTGGGAAAGAATGGCAAACTCAAGATTTAACACCACAACCAGGAAATCTCTAGGCTGGCAGCCACAGTTAAAAACACAGGCCATCACGCCTTGTGGGAGACTTTGCTTGGGTGGAGCCCCAGTGCAACAGGTCTTTTGAATATCCTGCTTCACCCCATTGTGGTGATCATTGTTAGAATATAGATATTCAGGCCTGTCTGCAAAGGCCTATACTTTAAGAATGTAGGTGTATTCTTATCACTTAGCTAGTTATAGAGGTATAAAAGAAAGAATCAAAGATCACTGTCTGTGGAATGGCCTTCTCTTACTGTGACAGGCTAAGGCCTTCAGCTAAAATGTAGTTAGGCAGCCATACGCTGGGAAGTGTATGGTCACATCCTCACATTCCAAACTAGTCACAGTGAAATAAGTTGCTATTGGGCTGTTAGGAATACAATCCTGCCCTGATATTTCCATCACCTCCAGAGAAAGAGAAGAACCTAGAAGATGTAAAAAGAAACCTGGTTTTATAGCATCCTGTCTGGCAAGAACTCACTTATCAATAGACACAGCTGAAAAACCCTTATGTCTGTATAGGTGTAGTTGTGAAATCCTCACGTCTGTATTGTTTTGTATGTTTATTTGCATGGTCTCTGTCTGGTTCTGTAATTGTTTCTGTCTGCTGTATAATTAATTTTGTTGGGTGTAAACCAATGAAGGTGGTGGAATATAATTGGTTAAATAAACACATTACAATGTTAGGATTGGTTAGTTAAATTTCAGTAAAATGATTGGTTAAGGAATAGCTAAACAAAACTCAGGTTTTACTATATAGTCTGCAGTCAATGAGGAAGCAGGGGGGAATGGGAACAGGGACTGGGGATGGGGGAATTAAAATCATGTTTTGCTAAAGGGGGAAATGGGAACAGGAACAGGGACACAGGCAAGGCTCTGTGGTGTCAGAGCTTGGAAGGGGACACTAAGGAAGGAAACTGGAATCATGCTTGCTGGAAGTTCACCCCAATAAACACCGAATTGTTTGCGCCTTTGGACTTCAGGTATTGTTGCTCTCTGTTCATGCGAGAAGGACCAGGGAAGAGAGATGGTGAAGGAATATGCCCCCCAACAATCATTGGTTTCCAAATTATACTAGCGATTGGTCTGGTTCATTGGATACAATGACAGATGCGGCAGCTGCAACGGATGGAAGATCAGACCCGGTACCATGGAGGAAGGAGGTGATGGGGATACTCATTCAGTGCAAGCACCCCACCAATGGGGGGGACTTGATATCAGACACCTCTGTGTCCTTGGGGAACCAGGGGGCAGTATCCAGCCTGATTCATGAAAGACACCTCCCCCTGCCCCAGCCTCTGCTTAAACCAAAACCCATCAGAGGAAAAAAAATTGCAGAGAGCAGTGAAGGGTGTTGGGAGACACACTAGACCCCTCCTGACAAGGGTGATAAGATTAAGACATCTCCATTAGCATACAGAATGGAGAGCAGAGACAACTCCTGCCTCATCTGCATGAAAGATGGAACAGAAAGAAATCTCAATTTACATACAGAATGGAAAACAAAGAACCACACTGAATTCTGGGACCAGAAAAAGCCGGGAAGCACTGCATCATGGGAATCTCTGCTCTAGATGCTAATGAACATATGTCTGCACACACCCAGCTCAGCAATTATCAGACCAATTCTAGTAATGAATCCTTAATTGATATCCAAAATACTGAAGCAGCCTAGTTGCATTGTGAGCTCCCTGGAAAAAAACACCACCCATAGACAAGAGTAATCAGCTCCTATTGTCTAGTCTAAAGAAAACCCTTGAGTCATCAGCTTACCTATAAACAAATTGATTGTTCTCCCTTGAACAGTTGAATTTTCTCTACAAAAATCCCTACTCACCCTCTAGTCAGGGTTCTGATGCTTAGATCCAAACTAGGCATCAGTTCCACTGGGAATCCATATGCTCCTGGCTGATGGTGCTGTGGATTCTGCTTGTCTCCAGCCCTCAGAACCCTCAGCTACCACTATCCCCTGGGACCCCAGACCAGTTCAAGCTTCAGGGAGCGGTGAGATCCCCTTCTCTTTCTCTGTTTTCCTCTCTACCTTAGGTATTAGCCTTTAATAGTGTATGTTATGATGGTTTAGCCCTCCTTGTGTAGTTATCACTATTATTCAATACATAACTTGTATGGTTAACTTGGTTGCTTCTCTCTCTTGCTGAACTTTACTCTTTTGTGTTTTTAGCTTCACCCATTCACTCTGCAGCAACGTTTCTTTTACCTAAGCTAAAGATCCCTGCAGCACCCAGAATACTGTGGGGTTTGCTCATCAAGTAGGTTCCTGCCAGTACAATTGTGATGTGAGAGTGGGGACAGGGACGTGCTGAATCTGGGACGCATAAGTGTGACAGCTTGAAAGTGCTGCTTGACTCAGTCCATGGAGCCCAGGGGCATATAATGGGGGGCAGCTTGAAAGTGCTGCTTCATCCAGCCCAGTGAGTCCAGAAACATAAGGGGTCAGCTTGACAGTGCTCATTGACCCAGTCCACTCAGACTTGCTCTGTTAATGTATGTGTCGGTGGGTGTTCATCCAGTTCTGGGGCTGGAGGAACCCAGCCCTAGGGAACCTAGGTCCTGCAGGATAGCTCCATTGGGAGGGGACTTGCAGAAGGGAGAAGTAGAGCTCCATATAAAAACACAAGTGACACAAGCAGCCCATTGATAGAAGTACAGAATCCCCTTCCCCCAAAAAGCAACCCAAATAAATGAGCATACCCAAAGTAATGGGCAAAGCTGGTAACAATTTTGCTGAATATTCCTGATGTCTGTGCTAACAAGCTGTGTTCCTGTTGACTAATAAACCTTCTGTTTTACATGCTGGCTGAGTCACTGACTGTGGAGATGGGGTGCAGGGCCCCTTCGGGGAGGTGGTGGTGGTGGTGTAAGGTGTCCCCATCCAGGTTGGCTCACTGCAAGAAGCTCACAATGTGAACAGGGGACTAAACACTCCGAGGTCAGACCTGGAAAGCACTGAAGCCGAGGAGGCTTCTTACCCTGGTGAGAGAGGAGGGGAGACTGACTGCACTAAAGTCCTGACTGATTTCAGAGCAGTTTCAAAGCACTGAGCCTGTGACATCCTTATTCACAAGCACTGGACCCATTCTGTTACCTTTGTGTCCCTGTAACTCTGTCTCCACAGCAATTTCCCTTCCAGGGGAGAAGCTTGTCACTTCAGGTTCAGGTGGCTGTGTCTGAGAAGCACGATCTTCAAACCTGAACACAGTAATAACTCTCATTATCCATTTACTTCATTAACCATTAACTGGGGATTACAATGGATGAGAAGCTGTATATGAGTTAACAGTGTGCCCTTGGGTGATGTTATATGATTATAATATAACATCTTGTTGAAGTGTGACACACGGCCAGAAAAGGGTAAAGCAAAATTCCAACGAACTAACCCAGGACCTGTAGAGGCATGTTAGAAGAGTTTGTAAATGGTAAGGAGGACCATTCAAGGATAGTTAGGATACAACTTTGAAGTGTAAATCTGTATTGTTAGAAATTAGGAGGTAACACTAATTAGATATGTTTACTTATATCTTATAGATGCTAACTATGTAAACAGGCAATTCCATCCTGTCTATTGCCATAGCTATTGCTGCAGAGATCAAAAGGGAAGGCTAATGTTTAGATGAACCTTGAAGTAGTTGCATTGTTTATATGTCTCTTTAAATTTTGTGCTGAACTGTGTATGAACTGTTTAATGGATAAATTACGTCCGCATAGTTAATTGCCAGTGATGTTTGGGAAACAAGGATTCACATTAAAAGAATATTGTTCACACAGGACCGAATGGTCAAGAGGGTTCTGGAAATGTATAAAAGCCTTGGGACCTGATCCTTTTTTATCTCTGATCTGCTTACTTATGTAGGGCAAGACTAAGCCATAAGGACTGAGATCCGAGTCATTGGCTGAATATGGACATTGGACTATAACCTATGGACTATTTCTAGAAGAACTCTTTGCAACTACAAGCTCACCATCTCTGCTATGTATCTGAACCTCAAGAATTTAACTCACATCTGTATGTAAATTGATCTCTCAACCAACACTTTTCTTTTTTAATAAATTTTAGTTTATTTAATAAGAATTGGCTATAAGCGTATATTTTGGGTAAGATCTAAATTATATGTTGACCTGGGTGCATGGGATCAGAAGAACCCTTCCTTTTATATGATGGAATAAAATTTTCAGGAATCTTCATCATATTTTGACATGGGTACTTGGATGGAGCCCTGAGGCTGGGCACTTTAAGGGAACTGCGTTGTTTGGACTTCCGAGTAACCAGTGAAGTAATTCAGAAGCTGTTTTGTGCTGGCTTGGTAAATCTAGATATTGGAATATCAACCAGCTTTTGGGGTTTGTCTGCCCCATTTTGTTTGCAGTTCACCCTAATTGAGTGACCTCAGCTGCCTCCCACTGGGACAACTGCTACGCCTTGTTGCCAAGAAGGCTAACAGCATATTGGGCGCATTAGTAGGAGTATTGCCAGCAGATCAAGGGAAGTGATTATCCCCTCTATTCAGCACTGATGAGGCCACATCAGGAGTCTTGCATCCAGTTTTGCCCACCCCCCCCCTCCCCATAGAAAGGATGTGGGCAAATTGGAGAGAGTCCAGTGGAAGGCAATTAAAATGGTTAGGGGGCTGGGGCACATGACTTACAAGGAGAGGCTGAGGGAACTGGGTTTAGTCAGTCTGCAGAAGAGAAGAGTGAGGGGGGGATTTGATATCAGCCTTCAACTACCTGAAGGGGGGGGTTCTAAAGAGGATGGAGTTCGGCTGTTCTCAGTGGTGGCAAATGATAGAACAAGGAGCAATGGTCTCAAGTTGCAGTGAGGGAGATCAAGGTTGGATATTAGGAAACATTATTTCCCTGGGAGGGTGGTGAAGCACTGGAATGGGTTACCTGAGGGGCTGGTGGAATCTCCATCCTTAGAGAGTTTTAAGGCCCTGTCATAACTATAAAGGGAAGGGTAATAACCCTCCTGTATACAACACTATAAAATCCCTCCTGGCCAGAGGCACCAAAATCCTTTTACCTGTAAAGGGTTAAAAAGCTCAGGTAACTTGGCTGGCACCTGACCCAAATGACCAATAAGGGGACAAGAGACTTTCAGATCTTGGGTGGGGGAGGCTTTTGTTTGTGCTCTTTGTTTTGGTGGGTGTTCGCTCTTGGGACTAAGAGGGACCAGACATCAATCCAGGCTCTCCAAGTCTTTCTGAACAAGTCTCTCATATTTCAAACTTGTAAGTAGCAGCCAGGCAAGGCGTGTTAGTTTTATCTTTGTTTTCTTAACTTGTGAATTTTCCCTTTGTTAGAGGGAGGTTTCATCTCTGTTTTGTTGTAACTTTGAACTAAGGCTAGAGGGGGTTCTTCTGGGCTCTTTGAATCTGATTACCCTGTAAAGTTATTTCCATCCTGATTTTACAGAGATTATTTTTACCTTTTCCTTTTAATAAAAATCCTTCTTTTAAGAACCTGACTGATTTTTCCATTGTCTAAAGACCCAAGGGTTTGGGTCTTTGATCACTTTGTAACCAATTGGTGAGGATATTATTCTCAAGACTCCCCAGGAAAGGGGGTGTAAGGGCTTGGGGGATATTTTGGGGGAAGAGGAACTCCAAGTGGTCCTTTCCCTGTTTCTTGTTAAATAACTCGGTGGTGGCAGCATACCAGGTTTTAACCTAAACTGGTAGAAATAAGATTAGGGGGCTTTCATGCAGGTCCCCACATCTGTACCCTAGAGTTCAGAGTGGGGAAGGAACCCTGGCAGGCCTGGCTTGACAAAGCCCTGGCTGGGATTATTTAGTTGGGGTTAGTCCTGCTTTGAGCAGGGGGTTGGACTAGATGACCTCTTGAGGTCCCTTCCAACCCTGATATTCTATGATTCTTAGATTCCTAATCCACTAATTTGGTGTACTGGAGGGAGAGGGTTAAGGAAGAGGAGAGAAGATGTTAATCATTTGTACAATAGCTGAAACATGAGGACATAGGATTTTGCAGGAAGTATGTGGCCAAATCACAGAAAAATTCTAAAATCTCATCATTTTCTTTCCTTTCCATGATGTATACATCTTTCTGCTGAAATTAAACTACTGCAATAAAAAGCAAAACTACTCCAGAATCATATTACATAGGAATAGAGGGAAATTTGAAATCCAACATCTAGTGCTGACCCACATTGTCAAGCTCTCTTTACACTGGTGTGTGCAGGGAGTAGGGACATTTCTCCAGAGATTCCTACCACATCCCAGTGACTTTCATACACTCACCTTTGCTTGCTGCTCTTTACTTCCACCTAGAAGAAAAGAGAAAAACCAACAACATTCAGATTCAGTTCTGTAATATGGTGTATATCTGATATTTTACTATTTTAGTTGTAGAAATTTTCTAAAAGCCCCTCTGGTTTATTCTAATTATAAGAATTTTGTTCTACATTTAGGAGGGTATTTGGAAAAGTTATGCTGTATGCACATAGACACAGCCTTGCTGGGGTTGTAAGCATTGCTGGCAGCACTGGTTATCTGCTGAACGTGTGTGGGAAGGGGTCTCTGCATCCTTTCCCCATGCTGCCATTTGGCCTTTAATAGACAGGTTGTCCAAAGAGCTCAACACCAGCAACTCCCATTTGTTCTCAGTGTGCAACAGAGGGGCTATAAGGAGTCTCCATTGTTCTTAACTGGAGGTGCTCAGTGTGAGCTTTTTTCAAAATCTGGCCCCAAAGAACACCCTAAGGACTGCACTTCCAGCTGGATGTTTACTCCTCCATATGGCCCAATCTCTAAAGGCAGAGGTCTATTTGCAAGTGCTATAAAGGTGTGTGCTCCTGCAAGATATTCCAGAGGAGAAACACACACGCTGTGAACTCTCTGCTGGAAAGTTTTTGTTCTTTCTTGCTTTGTTGTTCTTGTGATGGTGCACCCCATAAGACTCTATGGAAATGTGCTTATGAATGTATATATGACATAACTGGAATACTTTTTATGCTACATATGCCATGTAACATATCTACTGAATCTATTCCTCCTGTTTGTATGCATGTATCATTTTTGTAGTTGAAGTTATGAATATTGGCTGTGTACTTGCTTGATTTCTAATTAGCCTTAGTAAAAGTATTTGGTCAGCTTCTTGAGAAAGGAATGTGCAAGTTAAGTGCCCAATCAAGAAGCACTTAAGACAATAGAGCTTGGGAGGCTCCAATCCATGTAAGAAGTCTACCTGAGGATGTTCGAGGTAGCATGTGAACCATGGCTGCTACCTGTGAGTTCTGAGTCATGCATGGACATGTGACTTGCCCATATGACTCCAAATCTCCATTTTGTAACTGGATTCTATGGAGGAGGAAGGGGTGTCCACTCACAAGAGAAAGTCTATTTAAACCCCTGGAAGACCCCTCCATTTTGGCTTTCAATGGCTCAAGAGATAGCCCCTCCACCCCCAAGGATACCTGAAAGAAACTGGAACAAAGAACAGTAACTACAGGGGGTGTGAGTGGTTGCTGGACCCAGACTAGGGAGAGACTAGTCTGTAAAAGGAAGCTCACTGGAACACCACAGAGGGTGGGGTTTTATCTGTATTCAGTTTTATTACTGTATTAGAGATAGATTTGCATGTTTTATTTTATTTTACTTGGTAATTCACTTTGTTCTGTCTGTTATTACTTGGAACCACTAAATCCTATTTTCTGTATTTAATAAAATCACTTTTTACTTATTAATTAACCCAGAGTATGTATTAATACCTGGGCCGGAGGGCAAACAGCTGTGCATCTCTCTCTATCAGTGTTATAGAGGGTGAACAATCTATGAGTTTTCCCTGTATAAGCTTTATACAGGGCAAAATGGATTTATTTGGGGTTTGAACCCCACTGGTATCTCTTTCTTTTGAATGTTGGAAAGCTGATACTTTGGTTCTTTTGACTGCTTTAGCTGCTAAGGGTCACAAGGCATCCCGAGAAAAACTCCAGCTGTGTCAACCAGGGTTCATTATCTTGGTCATGATATTTGCCCTGGCACACGTCATTTATCAGATTCTCGTATTTCAGCTGTTCTAAATATGCCTAAACCCGGTACTATTTCTCAAATGCACTCTTTCCTTGGGAGTTGGGCATCTGAGTGTTAAAGACAGGAACACTTCTTAAGCTGCTTCCAAGTAAGCCTATAGCTTGTAGGGGACATAGTTCAGACCTGGGTCTGGGTTTGCAGCAGGCTAGCTGGTCTGGATCGAACCAGGCAGGACTATGGAGTCCCAAGCTGCCAGGGCAGGAAAGCAGAGGCAGAAGTAGGCTTGGCACATCAGTTGGCAACCCCAAGGGTGTTTCTGTGATCCAACCTGTCAGTTCTTTTAAGGGAAAATTGTCATTCAGACTGATATTATTGATGTTTGTGTAGGCAGAAACATAACTCAGACCTGGTCTACACTACAAAGTTAGGCCAACACTTAGTTTTCTCTCATCAGTGTAGGTGCACCATTATGTTAACATAAATAAAGCCAGCTTCCCAAGAAGTGATAAGCTGTGGTCAATGTATGAAGACTGACATATAATGCATGTAGACCAGTGATACTCAATAGACTGCCGGTGAGTCAAATATGGTCTGCCAAGGCTCTCTGTGTGGCTCACCAGCCAGTGCTTAATTTATGCTGGGGCTTGGTACTTCATAGCCCTGCACCGCTGGGCTTGCTGCATCAGTTACCCGTACCCTTTCTGCTCTGGGACCACAGCCACTTCACCCACAGGCTCCAGTGCCCCCATCTCACCTGTGCCTCTGCACAAGGCCAGCAGCATACTGAGGCTGCCCTATGCCCAGAGGGCGCAGCTGCAGGTATATCAGCACAAGCTGAGCTCCTGCATCCTGGTCAGTGAGTCGTTCGGGGCTGGGAATGCTACCACCCAGCAGCGCTTCCACCAACATCCCCTTGGCTTCCTATGGGGCTCCCATGAGGAGGCTGCTGCCCCCTGGGAGGCCCAAGAGGGGCAGAGACTCCCCAGTGCAAGCAGCAAGGAGAGAGGTGAGGCATCAGGGACTGGAAAGTGACTGTGCAGCTGAGACACAGGGCAGGGGGAGCTGAGCACTGGGGCAGGAGGGTGGCTCCAGAAGGTGGCCCCAGTGTCACAGGGAGGACCCTGCCAGGGGAGGTGGAGCAGGCCCACAGAGCAATCGGAGTAGGGCTAACAAGATGCACAAGTGGGGAGGTGGCTCAGCACTCTGACGAGGGGGTGCTGACCCTGCCATGTGCCTGCGATCCTGGCTGCCACAGCCCCCAGCAGCAGCCATGCTTGGCAGAAATTACTGCCCAAATGCCCAAACCCCCTGAGGGATCCACACTCAGAGGAAGTGAGATATGGGTCTGATCCTGGACCCACTTGTTCAAGAGGTGAGGTGCTCTTCCTTCCAGGGGATTCCAGATGGGCAGGTGCCCTGATTTGGGCTGAGAGTGGAGTGATCTGGAATCAGGTGATGGGGACTGCAGCCTCTTTGTATGGGAGCAATGAATTGGGCAGAGTGGAAAATTAACACACCCCCCACGGCACTTCAGCATAGCACCTCCCCACAAACCTGCCCTCAGCATTCCTCATGGCAAGCACGGCTACCCCTGCCACTCCACACCAGGGGAAAGCCTACAGAACTACAGCTTCATCCACACTGACCTGTAAGAGCCTTGGTTGATGTATATGTAGCTACAATGGTTTCTCTGGTTTATTTATTAAGCTCCTGTGAGGGCTTACAACCCTCGTTGCAAGGTAGCATGGCCTAGCGGCCAGAGTTTGTAGAATTGCCCCTGGTTACAGGCAGCACAGCCTAATGGCTAGAGTCCATAGAGTCACCCCTGGTTATGGGGTAGCATGGCCTAATGGCCAGAGTCTATAGAGTTGCCCCTGCTTACAGGGCAGCATGGCCTAGTGGCCGGAGTCCATAGGATTGCCCCTGGTTACAGCACTGTAGGGCCTTGAAACTGGCTGAGCGGGAAGATCCTACCAAAACACGCTGAGGCTTACCGGGAGCAAGGTACTAGTCTGTCACCCCCCTGAGTAGCCTTCCTACCGTCTTAAGAGTTGGAATCTCCCACAAATCTCCAGACTCTCCACAGGTCTCTGGGTCCATCGCCTCCTCGGGCTCCTCCCACAGCAGGGCTTCGTGCCAGCCAGGAGACGCTTCAGCTCCCCGCAACTTCAAGGGTAGTGGCTGGCCCTCCACAGGCACTTCCCATATAGATCCTTCCCCTGCAGCCACCAGCCCAGACTGAGCTGAGTTCCCTCCTTTTATACTCCCAGAGCACTTGGAGCATGCCCAGTATGAATGGGGCGGGACTTCCTCCGTCAGAGCTACTAGTCTGACACCACTGGGGCTAGTGCGGGGCAGGGCTGCCCCATCACAGGTTCCCTAATTTCTTTAAGTTAAAATGTATTTACTGTTAAATTCTTCAGACTGTGTGTTGTGAGCTGTTTCTGCAAGTGTTTACTAGTTTGCAACACCTGCTGGCAGGGAATGTGGTGCTCCTGTGCACTCACAACCCAGTGGATCAGTGCCAAACACTGCAGTTATCATAAATGTACAGCAAGCGTCCCAACATTAATTGCAACACTGGCAATGATATGTGCACAGACGTGCAGCAAGCACCATACAGTTCCTAACAGGTCCCCAAACTGCAGTGCCAGATTGAGCACAGCCCACCACAGCACATTAGAGTGGCTCACTGTTACAGTGCCCTTTCAAAGCCTCTCCAAGCCATATAGAGCCTCACTGATTTCATCTGCTAGCCTTTGTGTCTGGCTGTTCAAACTCAGCAGACAGCCACTCCACCTCCACTCCTGTGGCAAGTTTCCCCCCTTCGCTTCACAGTTATTATGCAGGACACAACGGGCAGCTATAACCATTGGGACATTTTTCACACTGAGATCCAGTCTCATGTGTAAACAATGCCAGAGCCCTTTCAATCTGCCAAAGCACATTTAACATTCTGCACCTGCTGAGCCTATAGTTGAATCTCTGCTTAGTGCTTTCAAGGTGTCTGGATTCATGAGCTAGGGATAGGCTGGGATCCCAGGATCGCTACTGGCATGTCACCATCACCAATGGAGATCTGCTGGTCTCTAAAGAAGGTCCCTGCTTGTAGGTTTCTGCTTTTAAAGATGAGAGTGTCATTCATCTTCCCTGATCAGCCAAAACTGGTGTCAGTGATACATCCCTGGTGTGGAAGTAGAGAAAGAATTGATGGGTATTTGAAGGGGATGTTTCAAACAGTTCCCTTATGTGAACAAGAATCAGGCTAGCTGTAACCCTAATAACGCAAGATTTGTAGAAGCGAGGATTGTGTGAGGCGAGTGGGAAAGAACTGTATGAGAAGTTGTTGTGACCTTGTGTTAGATAATTATGGAATGTAGACTAGAGTCTAAATAGAGGTGAGAAAAATAAGATATCAAGATGACCTATGTATAAACAAAATGCAGCTGCTGCACATTATTGTATGTAACAAAAGGTATACATGCTTGCTGGAATTGTTTACCTGTGAGAGAACTGTTTAGCTCTCTTCCTCCATGCAATTGCTAGAGGAAATAAAGTATCTGATTTGCTGCAGCCAACCTGAGAGTGAGAACTCTGTTTTTCTCCGACAATTGTGGGGGCTTGTCTGAGATGGTATCACCTGCGGAGAGAACGGCAACTGCTGTGGATCATTCCCCTTCAAACCCCAAGGCGCCACAATAGAGGTAAGAGACCTTTTTAAATCTCTATTGGGGTATTGGAGGAGAACTGTCCGTGGGGCGCTCTGTCTCTGTTGGGCTTACGCCATCTGAACTTGTTGACTGTGCAGCAAGATCAGATGCAGAGCGGTGCTGGGGAACTGTTTTGCAGCCCTCAACAAGGTTAGTTTGATGTGGTGCTGGGGACTTAGTTTTGCCATCCCCAACAAGGTTAATTCATAAGGGAAATGCATTAGGTTAATGCACCAGTGCTGAGGGGTTGTTACTGCCTCACATAAGGGAAAGTGTATTGCGTCTGGACATAAGGTAAAAATGCATTGTGGTAAGAAGAAATAGAGGCCTTGGGGGTGTGTGTGTGTGTGTGCGTGTACACCAGTGTGAATGAGAGAAGAGGCTCAGAGCCCTCTGAGAAGCCGTAGGCTCGTGACCGGAGATACTCTAATGCAAGCCCTGTGACTCCACCTAGTGGACCTGTAAAAGGTCCTGACTAAGGTGGCTCTCTCTGCCTGGCATCATCTAGTGAGGGACCTGTCTGGGTCTAGGTTTGTGTGACCCCGTCTTCCCTCCCCTTTCTCTCTCCATGTGAGCCACTGACTGGTCTGACCATCTCACTGGAAGCAATGAGAGTAAGCGGCGCTGTCTCTCTGAGACTAGCTGACGATCTTTGCTGAAGGGAGATGTAGGACAGTCGTGGACATCCTCGTTAATCTTTCCTGTGTGAGTGACCCGAGCGGAAGGTAGTGTGATACCCTTAGTTTATGAGCCGCTAGCGGACAGGGCATCCTCCCTGTGTGTGTGTGGAAAATGGGTGGGGGACAGTCTAAACATTCCCTCTCACCCCCTAAGGGTACCCCAGCATATTACATGTACATATATTATGGTCCTAAAACCTGCAGATATTTAGAAAATTGGAATCTTTACACTTGTGAAAATCCATCTAAACAATGCCCAGGAGAAGGTACCTTCAATTTAGATAAACTTACATAGCTCAGAGGAACCCTTACATCACCAAAAGCCCCTGACACACAGTGGAAGCAATTTGTTCATTGGTGGAAGGAGGTGACAAAGAGACTCCATGAGTCTCGAGTGTGGAGCTTAAAGGACTCCCAGGAAAAATTAAAAACTCAAGTACAGGATTTGAAAATTAGATGTAAGGCATCCACATGTCTCCCCCACTCAAGCAATTCCTTCTGTGCCTCTCTATCCCCAGTTAGTCAAGATTGAGAGCGAGGAAGAAGCCGCTGAGGACGTTGTGGATTTTTTCAGCAATGCGCCACGGCCGCAGCCTTTGCCTCCCCCTCCTCCCCTTTAGCAGGCTGTGCCTGCTAATGAGCTCCACCCAGCAGCATTAGTTTCACCGCAGCATGTATCAACTGCACAAGTAGTTCTTTCTTCTCCTGGGAGAGAATCCTCCTCTTCACCATAAAGGAGTGATTCTGATCCTTCCAGTAGCTCACCCAACTCTGTTCCTTCTGATGTAGTTGTCCGCTATCATACTAGAAGCCAGGTACCAATGCTCCAGGCTCCTTTGAGAGAATTGCCTGGGGCTGCAGGGGAGTTGGTTACAGTGCATGCCCCTTGAACACCAGGGGATCTTAGAAACCTGGTAAAAGAATTTCCTAAAGTTAGGGAGGAGCCACAAAAAATTAGAGAAGAGCTCCGGACAGTGATTCAGTGTTATAATCCATTTTGGGCAGATATTAATCAACTCTTGCGAGTGGTTATGCCAGCCGAAGTTTGACAACGGCTTACCAGACAGGCTGATTGGCCCGGTGCCGACCCTGGAATTGAGCATGAGTCGAGACAGGCTAGGGACTGTCTCTTAAACTCCATTACGGAGGTTTGCCCTAAGAAAATGGATTGGACAAAGATTACCAGCTGTAAACAGAACAAAGGAGAGTCACCTGCTGATTATCTGAATAGATTGACTAAGATCTTTGAACAACATTCGGGAATCGCTCAGCCAGCTGAAAATGCCAGAGAGGCAGTAGGGGCTGCTTTCGTTCAGGGACTCTTACCAAAGGTTCAGGACCAGTTAAGAACTATCTGCGTTGGCTGGCAAACTAAACCCCTTTATGAATTGGTGACAATTACCAATCATTGTACAGCTTGCATAGAGCAGAAGAAGGAGAGTACTGAAACAAAACTCTTGGCCTTTGAGTTACAAACTTATAAAAATTAAGGCCATGGGGGAATGAGAGAAGGACAAGGATGAGGGCAAGGAAGAGGGAGAGGTCCCTCATATCCTGCCCCAACGGGGAACACTGCATGCCACTTTTGTGGCCAGGAGGGACACTGGAGAAATGAATGCCCAAACCGACCATCTCAGAACCCTCCTTCTCTTTTCCCAAACCCTGAAGCACCTGCTTTTTCCCCACAAAATACCTCTTACTAGGAAAGCCTGAGGGAATGTAACTGCATCATGAATCCTTTAATTCCCATTAACCAAGAAGGTCCATATGTAAATTGTGAAATTGCAGGACAATCTGTTGCTTGTCTTATGGATACTGGAGCTAGTAGATCTGCTCTAAGATCCTTAGAGTTTCCCTTTGTTCCTTTGTCATCCTCATCTATTAATGCCTTGGCATTTCAAACCAACCAGTTTCACATCCTGTCACAAAACCCCTTTCTGTTTCACTGGGGCCCCTTTCTGACCAATACCAGTTCTTACTCAGCCCCTCCTCTCCTGTGAATTTGCTGGGAAGGGATCTTTTGTGCAAATTAGGCGGTACTATCTACTGCACACCAGATGGCATATTCTTACAAGTTCCTGATGAGAATACCAATCTAGTGTTGGCTACTCTCCATACAGCAGAGCCAGTCAAATTACAGGCAGCTCTCAGCCCTGACCTTCTGCATTTGTTATCACAATTTCCCCCTCATCTCTGGTCTTGGCATGGAAATGAAGTGGGCCAGATTTGGACAGCTGAACCAGTTAAGATTTTTGTTAATCCTTCTAAAGCTTTTCCAAGGGTTCCACAATACCCACTGCATCCTGAAGCAGAGGAAGGAATAGCCCCAGTAATGGATTCTTTATTACAGCAGGGTATAATTGTTTCCACTACCAGTTCTTGTAATACTCCTATTTTTCCTGTAAAGAAACCAGGGAAAAATACTTATCACTTTGTTCAAGATCTTCGTGCCGTTAATGCTGTTGTTTTGCTCTCTTTCCCTGTGGTTTCAAATCCAGCTACGATTCTTTCTTGTATTCCCCTCTTAGCCACTCATTTTACTGTTGTGGACCATTGTTCAGCTTTCTTTTCCATCCCCATTCACCCTGACAGCCAATATTTGTTTGCCTTCACCTATAAAAGATGTCAGTACACCTGGACCAATTTACCCCAGGGGAATACCGAGTCCCCATCCATGTTTTCCCAGATCTTAAAAAAAAGATCTGGATGATGTGGATTTTGCAGGTAAATCAATGCTTATACCATATGTAGATGATCTTTTGCTGGTATCTCTTTCTTTTGAATGTTGGAAAGCTGATACTTTGGTTCTTTTGACTGCTTTAGCTGCTAAGGGTCACAAGGTATCCCAAGAAAAACTCCAGCTGTGTCAACCAGGGTTCATTATCTTGGTCATGATATTTGTCCTGGCACACGTCATTTATCAGATTCTCGTATTTCAGCTATTCTAAATATGCCTAAGCCCGGTACTATTTCTCAAATGCACTCTTTCCTTGGCATGACTGGGTACTGCAACCAGTGGATTTTAGGTTATGCAACAGTGATTAAGCCCTTACAGGATCTGACTAAGTCAGGTACCCCTGAGCCACTTCTTTGGTCTCCAGAGGATGAATGAGCTTTCGTTGCTATCAAGCAGGGTCTGTCCAGTGCACCTGATTATGCTAAACCATTCATTCTTTTCTGTCATGAGCGTAATGGGTTTGCTTTGGCTTTATAAACGCAAAAGCACGGAGATAATCACCATCCCATTGCTTATTACAGTACTGCCCTAGACGCTGTGGCAGCTGGATTTCCCCCTTGCCTTCATGCTGTGGCTGCAATAGCCCTTGCTGTTCAAGCATCCGAATCTACAGTCTTAGGATCTTCCTTGACTGTTGCTGTCCCTCACGCTGTGGCTGCACTCTTGTTAAAATCTAAGACACAGAATTTATCCACTTCTCGTCTCACCAAATATGAGCTTGTATTATTGTTGTTGTCTCATTACTTTGGCTCACTGCCTTGTTCTAAATCCTGCCTCCTTGTTGCCTGGGCCAGAGGATGGAGAACCACATGACTGTGTGTCTGTGACATCTGTCCTCACCTGTCCAAGAGATGATTTGTTAGATGTGCCTTTGCAAAATCCTAATCTCATTTATTTTGTGGCTGGTTCGTGCTTGCGAGATTCTAAGGGTAAATTGGTTACTGGTTATGCTGTGTGCTCTGCATATGCTGTCACTGAAAGTGCTTTTCTTCCTTCTGTGTTTTCCTTCCAAGTGGCCGAACTTGTGGCTTTAACCCGAGCTTGCGTCCTAGCTCAGGACCAGGCAGTTACTATCTATACAGACTCTCGTTATGCTTTTGGAGTGGTGCATGGTTATGGTTTGCTTTGAAAATACAGAGGTTTCCTTACAACCATGGGTTCTCCTATTACGAATAGTCTGTATGTATCTGCTCTTTTGGATGCTCTTTTATTGCCCAAAGCTGTTGCTGTTGTTAAATGTGCAGCTCACCAGACCCCTCATGATGAAGTTACCCGTGGAAATGCTTTGGCAGATTCTGCAGCCAAAGCAGCGGCCCTTTCTGCACCTCAGGCTGAATATACTTGTGTCCTAATAGAGCAGCCTTTGCTAGCTTCCCTTGAGGATCTGGCCAAGATCCAGGAGGTGGCACCGGAAGCTGAGAAATGTTCTTGGAGTGCTGCTGGATGTATTCTACATACTGATCATCTTTGGTGTTTTCCAATTGGTTACCTGG
Source organism: Mauremys mutica (assembly GCF_020497125.1). Taxonomy (NCBI): domain Eukaryota; kingdom Metazoa; phylum Chordata; order Testudines; family Geoemydidae; genus Mauremys; species Mauremys mutica. The sequence continues at coordinate 1,997,392 of NC_059076.1, read as the reverse complement.
TCGCACCGAAGATGCTAATGCCCTATCTTGCTCGTGTCTACCACGGAATGGCACACATAAGCAAAGGGGAGATGGTTGCTGTCGTTAAACGAGACTGGTGTGCTCCGGATTTCTCTTCTGTAGTTCAGCACTACTGGCAACACTGTGTGATTTGTCAACAATACAACATTGGTAAAGCTGTTAAAGTTAAGCAGGCAGCCCATCCTCCTCCTTGGGGACCTTTTGTAAATATTCAGATTGATTTTATTCAAATGTCTAAATGTTGTGGTTATGAATATGTGTTAGTTCTAGTTGATGTATTTACCAATTGGGTTGAAGCTTTTCCTTGCAGGAAAGCAGATGCCAGGACCATTGTGAAACTTCTGCTTAAAGATTTTATACCACAATTTGGCATCCCTGTGAGTATCAACAGTGATCGTGGAACTCATTGTATTGGACAGATTGTAAAAGAGTTATGTGCAGCTTTGCAGATCCAGCACAACCTTCACTACCCCCACCACCCACAGTCTGCTGGGACAGTTGACATCAGAATGGGATTCTGAAAAATAAGCTGGCCAAGATTTGTGCTGAAACAAACTTAAAGTGGCCAGATGCCCTCTCATTGGCACTGATGAGTATGAGGGCCACTCCCAACGAAAGACTGGACTCAGCCCTCATGAGATTTTGACAGGGCACCCAATGCGACTACCAGCTGCGCCCCCACTGCCCCTAGCCCAGATGGACGTTCATTTAATGGATGACACAATGCTTAATTATTGTCAGGCACTAATGAAATGTGTTAAGTCTTTCTATACACAGGTGAAAGGTGTTAAGTCTTTCTATACACAGGTGAAAGAAACCCTACCCAAGGATCCTGAGCGTCCCTGCCACTCGCTGGAACCAAGAGACTGGGTCTACATAAAGGTCCATCAGAGAAAGACTGCCCTGGCTCCACACTGGATAGGCCCTTTCCAAGTCCTGTTAACCACCAACACCGCTGTGAAGTGCCAAGGACTACCTGCCTGGACCCATGCTTCTCACTGCAAAAAGACCCCTCCGCCTGGAGATGACTCTCCGACTGATGATCAGCCTATTTCTCCTTCTAGCTCAGCTGTCTGGACAGCAGGGAAAAAGGACAAGGTGAAGTGCTAGTAACCTACCCCTTGTCCACTGACAGACCTACTGTGCCTTTGGATTTTTCTAAAGGAATTACACCATTACAGAGTGATGTGCTAGTAATCTATTCCCTGTAGTAGAAGAGAAGGAACACTCACTCCGCTGAAACCACCAAAGTCCTAGGATTCCTGACTACAAAAGATATTAAGAACTGGCCCTGGTGGAAGAGATGGTATTATACACTGACAAGGAGGAAGTTGTGGACTGACTGTTTGGGACTGTGGTACTACTTGGTATTTGGGGTTTCTCCTGGGAGCTGCAGAATGCACTGTTGGACAAGTACCTTGGAGATGTAATGCCCTCCCTAATTGGCTTCCAGATGATGAATACCAAAAATGCCTTGCTGCTATGAACATTACCCCCACCAGCCCCTTGACCCTTGCCACCACCACTGTAATTTACCCAGATAAGGACAATACTGGATAAATAAAGGGAACTGGATAAATTCATGGTGGCTAAGTCCATAAATGGCTATTAGCCAGGATGGGTAAGAATGGTGTCCCTAGCCTCTATTCGTCAGAGGATGGAGATGGATGGCAGGAGGAAGATCACTTGATCATTGCCTGTTAGGTTCACTCCCTCTGGAGCACCTGGCATTGGCCACTGTCGGTAGACAGATACTGGGCTAGATGGACCTTTGGTCTGACCCGGTACGGCCATTCTTATGTTCTTATGTAATACTGTATATTCTAATGAAACCCATTGGCCAAGGCCTTCACATCTTAGTGATTTATTGAAATTTTGTACAAAAAGATTATTTTTTAAGGTTCAGAATGGTTCGTATGAGCGAACAATTGAGTGGAAAACAAATGGGTCGATGGAGATAGAAATATATGATATCACTACAAATGAACCCCAAGAATCTGTAATTGAAATTGATGGGTTCTATAGCTAAGTAATGGCTAAGTAATGGCTGTTCCTGGAGTTTGCAATGTGTTAGACGAAAGAGGCCCTTATTGTTATTTGGTCACCCAACTAGTGAATAATCAAATAAACACCCAAAGTGTTTGTTCTGCCACTGGAAATTTTACCTGTATAGAAATTATTCCAGTAACTAATAATGTAACCTGCATCTCATTGCAGTATACCCCCTCTTATGCCATTAATGCCAATGCATCTCGGAAGTATATAAAGGTGTACAACCAACAGATGTGTTATAGTACTACACCAAAGAGAGATGCATTAGGATATCAATGGACTGTGATTAATACTACACTAGGCACTGTCAAATTTACATTGTCCTTGTCCAGTTTCCAGATCACCTCTAAATATGCAAACTGCTCAAAGGGGGCTGCCATTAGATTAGCACAGCAGAGGTCCTGGGTTATTTCCTCTAGAAAGAAGAGGGACTTGGCCAGATCCCTATGGGATGGTGCCAATAGTCCAACAGCAATTCGGATTATTTTTAAAGGCCAAGAACATGATGAAAGATTAGGACCATTGGAAAAAGCCACAGGCCTTATTTCTGGGGCACAGCTAACCCAAGTACAGGCTGGAGTTAGTGAGTTACATATTATTTCCGGCCTTAGTTCAATGACCCAGAAGTTGTTGAGAGAGATGGTATTGAATATCACTGAAGCTGGGAAGGCATTGCAGTGAGATTTGGCATGTTCAGAAATTCAAGATTTCCTGAATGACCAACTAATGGCCATTCGGAGTGATCTTGAGCACCAGGCGTGGCCCACTGCCCTTACAGATACTTCAGGAGTACCATCTGATCTGTGGCCATGGAGACATACTTGGAGGTTTTCTGGGTGGAAGTGCGGATGTTCACAGTGCTCCTTCCAAGCATATGGGCCGATAGGAGGGGTAGGATCCCACATACTGAATCCTGCCAGATCCATGGAGAGGATGCATGTGGGATTGGGTAATTCACCAAGACATTTGGGAAATTAGACCACCTAGTGAGCCTAACAGATTTCTAGTCAGTGTTTCTGGAATAACACCTGACATTTGGATGGGGATAGGGAGTCAATGGACATTTTGGCCATTAGAACCCCCCACAGCTTCAGTGTATATGTAAACTGAAGCCAGGAGAAGTTGTCACTGTTCATGACAACATTTTGCTGGGAGGGTAGGGACAAGGTACTACCCTGACAGAACACCTACTTTTTCAAGCCAATGATAGTTGTGTGCATGTTGAAGCCACCATGTTGTGAGATATACATTTTAATCTCACTACTGCTGCAGGCAATCATATTATTTACTGACCTGTGGATAGAATTTTACAAGTAGCCCTTAGGTTTCAGATACCCTTTAATTGGACTAGTTTAGTATCTGATTGGTTTCAAAATTTGCTTTCACTGTTACCAGAGGTTCAAAGACTCTCTGAATTACAAGGGCAAATTCACATGCTTCAAAATATATATCAAGTTGAAAAGTATGCCTTTCATACAGCTTACAGAGTGTCCACTTTATGTACTAAGTATGATGTATTGTGTTTTGTGACTAAAACTGTACAAAAACCCCATCATATTATTACCATAGGAATGTTACTGCTTTTATTGTTGTTTAGTTTCAGATTATGTTATTGTTGTTGTAAAGGACATAATAATAGTAACACCTTTCATGTCCATGCTAATCATGCATTGTCATTGTATCCAATCAAAACCCCTAGGGTTGAAGTATTTGATGTAGAATCCGAAATCCAAGGCTTGATGCAAATGGAAGTTTAAGAATGTTAGTTGTGCTAGAAGCACAAAAGGGGTGTGTGTGGAAGTAGAGAAATAATTAACGGATTTGAAGGGGATGTTCCCCTTATGTGAGCAAGAGTCAGGCTAGCTGTAACCCTAATAACACAAGATTTGTAGAAGTGAGGATTGTGTGAGGCGAGTGGGAAAGAACTGTATGAGAAGTTGTTGTGACCTTGTGTTAGATAAGTATGGAATGTAGACTAGAGTCTAAATAGAGGTGAGAAAAATAAGATATCAAGATGACCTGTGTATAAACAATATGCAGCTGTTGCTCATTATTGTATGTAACAAAAGGTATAAATGCTTGCTGTAATTGTTTACCTAGAGAAAGACCTGTTTAGCTCACTCCCTCCACACAATTGCTAGAGGAAATAAAGTATCTGATTGTCTGCACCCAACCTCAGAGTGAGAACTCTGTTTTTCTCCAACACTGGTGATCCACCAGTGCTTGCATGACCATGAAAAAGTAACCCTCTCTGTTGATGTACTCTGTGGCAAGAAGCTCTGGGGCAAAAATAAGGATATGTGTGCCAGCTATTGCTCCACAACAGTTCAGGAACCTCACAGCTGCAAATCCATCCACTATGTCCTGCACACTGCCGAAAGTCACAGTCCTGTGTATCAGGAGATGATTAATGGCCCTGCATACTTCTATGACAAAAGCCCTGTTACAGGGCAAGTAAACCCCATCCCCCTTTGGGGTGGGGAAGGGTTGTTGTAGCCTCACAATTATGTGTACCTGACTACCCTTGCCCTCAGGGCAGTAAATCTTAGCAGCCCAAGTCTATAAAGTCGCCTTTCCTTGTAGGGCTAGGAAGCCAGGTGGCTGAGCTCAATATTGTCGCCCTTTCCTTCAGGACAGTATGGCCTAGTGGTTTGAGGTCATATGGCCACCCTCCCTTCAGGGTAGCATGGCCTAACAGCCAGAGTCAACATGACTGCCCTTCCCTCAGGGCAATGTGGCCTAATGGCCAGCATCAATATGGCTGCCCTGTTCTACATGGCAGTGTGTTGTAATGGCTGCAGTCAATATGACTACCCACTCCCTTGGGCTATGTGGCCTAGTGGCCAGTCAGGGGAGTGGGCCATCACTTGGGGTGGCTAGTAGCTGGGGTAGGGAACCCAGGTCCAACCTCCTCCATCACATCTCTGCCCAGGACCCTGTCAGTGGTGAGTGCCTTTGACACTGTGTCAGTAGGGATCTGTCCGCAACACACTGACATCACTTGGGACAGTGGCTAGTCCACTCAGGCTACTTCCTACCCTATCTCTCGATGCAGTGGTCCAAGAGCCCTAGAAGTCTCCAAGTTCCTTGGTGTCAGGGGCTCCTAGTGGCTCCAACCTTTTCTGGGTGTGTGCAGCTGCCTGGATCTCTGCCTGTCTCTTGGCGTCTCTGGCTCCCACAGGCTGGGGCTTCAGCGGTTCACGGGCTGGAGTCTGCAATGTGTGTCCTCCCTCCTCGGCAGTTATCCCAGCCTAAGCTTAGCTGCTCACTTTTATACTATTGGTCCAGCTGGAGCATAAGAACATAAGAACATAAGAAAGGCCGTACCGGGTCAGACCAAAGGTCCATCTAGCCCAGTATCTGTCTACTGACAGTGGCCAATGCCCGGTGCCCCAGAGGGAGGGAACCTAACAGGCAATGATCAAGTGATCTCTCTCCTGCCATCCATCTCCATCCTCTGACTAACAGAGGCTAGGGACACCATTCTTACCCATCCTGGCTAATAGCCATTTATGGACTTAGCCACCATGAATTTATCCAGTCCCCTTTTAAACATTGTTATAGTCCTAGCCTTCACAACCTCCTCAGGTAAGGAGTTCCACAAGTTGACTGTGCGCTGCGTGAAGAAGAACTTCCTTTTATTTGTTTTAAACCTGCTGCCTATTAATTTCATTTGGTGACCCCTAGTTCTTGTATTATGGGAATAAGTAAATAACTTTTCCTTATCCACTTTCTCAACATCACTCATGATTTTATATACCTCTATCATATCCCCCCTTAGTCTTCTCTTTTCCAAACTGAAGAGTCCTAGCCTCTTTAATCTTTCCTCATATGGGACCCTCTCTAAACCCCTAATCATTTTAGTTGCTCTTTTCTGAACCTTTTCTAGTGCTAGAATATCTTTTTTGAGGTGAGGAGACCACATCTGTACACAGTATTCGAGATGTGGGCGTACCATGGATTTATATAAGGGCAATAATATAGTCTCAGTCTTATTCTCTATCCCCTTTTTAATGATTCCTAACATCCTGTTTGCTTTTTTGACCGCCTCTGCACACTGCGTGGACATCTTGGAGTCATCATGAATAGTTCTCTGAAGATCTTTTTCCTGACTCGTTGTAGCTAAATTAGCCCCCATCATATTGTATGTACAGTTGGGGTTATTTTTTCCAATGTGCATTACTTTACATTTATCCACATTAAATTTCATTTGCCATTTTGTTGCCCAATCACTTAGTTTTGTGAGATCTTTTTGAAGTTCTTCACAGTCTGCTTTGGTCTTAACTATCTTGAGAAGTTTAGTATCATCTGCAAACTTGGCCACCTCACTGTTTACCCCTTTCTCCAGATCATTTATGAATAAGTTGAATAGGATTGGTCCTAGGACTGACCCTTGGGGAACACCACTAGTTACCCCTCTCCATTCTGAGAATTTACCATTAATTCCTACCCTTTGTTCCCTGTCTTTTAACCAGTTCTCAATCCATGAAAGGACCTTCCCTTTTATCCCATGACAGCTTAATTTACGTAAGAGCCTTTGGTGAGGGACCTTGTCAAAGGCTTTCTGGAAATCTAAGTACACTATGTCCACCGGATCCCCCTTGTCCACCCAGGAAGGGTGAGGGGACGTGGCTTACTCTGCCCAGAATATGGGCTTAACCCCTTCCTCTCCAGTGTGGAGCAAGTACACTCTGTCACAGGCCCCGACAGTGACTTATCACACTCAGAAACGACTTCCAAATGACTGGTACCAATACAATGCAAATTTCCATGGTGTGATCACTACTCACTTCTCCACTGTCAGTGCAACTCACAGTTTGGTGTCCTGCATTTGATGGCTGGGGCAAGCTTGGCACACAGATCCAGGGACATGCTCTAATGCATCTGAAAGTTCTGCAGCCACTGCTCATCATCCCAAATCTGTATTATTATGCAATTCCACTAGTCAATGCTCATTTCTTGGGCACAGAAGTGGGGCTCCTCCATCTGCAGCTGCTCTGTGAATACTACCAACAACCATGAATTTGTTCATACAATGTCCCACAGAAATCTGTTCTCCAAGAAATCGAGGGGATAGTGTGATGAGACTGTCTACAATGGTACATGGACCATCTGTGATTGCTAGTAGCAAATATCTCCAGTGGCTGGTGACGGGACACGAGATAGTGAGGGCTCTGAGTTACTACAGAGGCTTTTTTCCAGGAGCCTGTGTGGTAAGTCCAGCTGAAATGCTCAGGGTTTAACTGATAGCTATATCTGGGCTCAGGAAGGAATTTTCCCTTGGGTCAGATTGGCAGAGACTCTGGGGTGGTTTAGCCTTCAACTGCAGCGTGTGGCATGAGTCACTTGCGGGTTTAAACTAGAGTAAATAATGAATTCTCTGTCATTTTAAATCATTATTTGAGGACTTCAGAAACTCAGCCAAGATACTGAAGTGGGTAAGTGTGACAGAATGTAGCCCTGTGCTCACAACTTACACAGTATTGTAATAATCTGTGTATAAAGTGTGCCTTGTGATCTATCACTTGAAAACCCATAAAGCCTTATTGAGGGTGCAGGGACAAACAATGTGCAGAAAGAATAGCAGATATGTCAGGTGACCAGTTTGGCTTAAGAGTGAAATCTTCGGTGAGCTTAAACTCAAAAGGAAGCTTACAAGAAATGGAAACTTGGGCAGATGACTAGGGAGGAGTATAAAAATATTGCTTGAGCATGCAAGGGTGTAACCATAAAGGCCAAATCACACTTGGAGTTGCAGCTAGCAAGAGATGTGAAGAGTAACAAGAAGGGTTTCTGCAGGTCTGTTAGCAACAAGAAGAAGGACAGGGAAAGTGTGGGCCCCTTACTGAATGGGGGAGACAATCTAGTGACTGAGGATGTGGAAAAAGCTAATGTACTCAATGCTTTTTCTGCCTTGGTCTTCACAGACAAGGTCAGCTCCCAGACTGCTGCACTGGGCAGCACAGCATGGGGAGAAGAAGGTGAGTAGCCCTCAGTGAAGAAGGAACAGGTTAAGGACTATTTAGAAAAGCTGGACATGCACACGTCCATGGGCCGGATCTAATAGGTAAAAGGGTAGTGAGGGAGTTGGCTGATGTGATTCCAGAGTCATTAGCCATTATCTTTGAAAACTCATGGTGATCAGAGGAGGTCCTGGACAAATGGAAAAAGGCAAATATAGTGCCCATCTTTAAAAAAGGGAAGAAGGAGAATACAGGGAACTACAGACCAGTCAGTCTCACTTAAGTCCCTAGAAAAATCATGGAGCAGATCCTCAAGAAATCCATTTTAAAGCACTTGGAGGAGAGGAAGGTAGTCAGGAACAGTCAACAAGGATTCACTGAGGGCAAATTATGCCTGCCCAACCTGATTGCCTTCTATGATGAGATAACTGGCTCTGTGAATATGGGGAAAGTGGTGGACATGATATTACCTTGACTTTAGCAAAGCTTTTGAAACGGTCTCCCACAGTATTCTTGCTAGCAAGTTAAAGAAGTATGGACTGGATAATGGACTATAAGCTGGATAGAAAGCTGGCTAGATTGTCGGGCTCAATGGGTAGTCATAAATGGCTTGATGTCTAGTTGGCAGCCACTATCAAGTGGAGTGCCCCAGTGGGTCGGTCCTGGGGCCGGTTTTGTTCAACACAGAAACATAGAATCATAGAATATCAGGGTTGGAAGGGACCTCAGGAGGTCATCTAGTCCAACCCCCTGCTCAAAGCAGGACCAATCCCCAACTAAATCATCCCAGACAGGGCTTTGTCAAACCTGACCTTAAACACCTCTAAGGAAGGAGATTCCACCACCTCCCTAGGTAACCCATTCCAGTTCTTCACCACCATACTAGTGAAAAAGTTTTTCCTAATATCCAACCTAAACCTCCCCCTCTGCAACTTGAGACCATTACTCCTTGTTCTGTCATCTGCTACCACTGAGAACAGTCTAGATCCATCCTCTTTGGAACCCCCTCTCAGGTAGTTGAAAGCAGCTATCAAATCCCCCCTCACTCTTCTCTTCTGCAGACTAAACAATCCCATTTCCCTCAGCTTCTCCTCATAAGTCATGTGCTCCAGCCCCCTAATCATTTTTGTTGCCCTCCGGTGGACTCTTTCCAATTTATCCACAGTTCTCAGTGGTAGCAGATGACAGAACAAGGAGTAATGGTCTCAAGTTGCAGTGGGGGAGGTCTAGGTTGGATATTAGGAAACACTATTTCACTAGTAGGGTGGTGAAGCACTGGAATGGGTTACCTAGGGAGGTGGTGGAATCTCCTTCCTTAGAGTTCTTTAAGGTCAGGCTTGACAAAGCCCTGGCTGGGATGATTTAGTTGGTGTTGGTCCTGCTTTGAGCAGGGGGTTGGACTAGATGACCTCCTGAGGTCTCTTCCAACCCTAATAGTCTATTATTCTATTATTCTAATTTGTTGATCATTACGGTCCCAGTAAAATATGTGTGGCAACATTATATGTAAAGTTTTAAGATTCCAATGCATGGTGTTAACACATGTTCCAAACTGAGATTGGCAAACAGGTCTGTCTCAAACAAAGGAATGTGTGCTCTGCTTAATTTTGTACCTCTGAGGCTTAGTCTGTTGGTTTGTATAAAATGTCTTTTTGATAAATTTAAGTATGTAATAGGCTTATAAATTTATAGATTTGCAATAGCTGAAATGCAAGATACCTCCAGGTCAGACATCCAGGTCAGACATCCTGTGACGCTGAAGGCAACCTTTGGGACCCTTACTCAGAAAAGTAATAATAAGACAAAATACCTACGCAGATGTCTGGAGACCTTTAACTGAACCAATAACAGTAAAGGGTGGAAATAGGGATTTTTGCCCACAAATCTAACAAGTACACCACAAATACGTACATAACTGTCCTTCATACGCACACACATGTTAGCCTATAAGGCAGGTGTACCCTAACATTTCCGTGGGGGGAAAACAAAATGTGGGCATAGGAGAAAAAATTTCCGAATAATGCTCTATAAAAGGTAAAACAAATCACCATTAGGCAGGCGATACACCCATCTATCTGTTCCTGTTTACTCCATCACCTCCACCCTATCTTCGCATCGATGCTACCCATCTACAAAGGCTATTAACTATTAATAGGCCGTGGTATTATTTCTTTTCAAAAGCTGTAAGTATAAAGAAATCTAATTTCTGTTTCTGCTTTACCTTTTAAAGCACCTAGTTTATGTAGGGTTAAAGCCAACCCATACTATTAACTTCCTCTATTAGAAGTGTGAACAACACCCAAAGTGCTACCACACAGAGTGAGTTTATCATAAATATATCTCTTAAAGAACTGTGATATTTTGTAACTTTGTAATCTCAAACTGTTTTAACATTTTTACATTTACTTATTGTTTCATTAATTTTAATAAAAGGTCTTTATGACTATTTCTGTCTCAGTGTAAGTTCCTGTCATATACCCCGGAGCTCCTTTTATAAACTCTGTGAAGCCTAATTCAGGACGAACTTTATCTTCTGATCATACACATTGGTGAGCCATACCCATATTATTAATATATATTAATTATTATTAATATTACTAATTAATTAGAAAATTAATTAATCACATAAAATAAATTAAGTGAATAAATTCCACCGACCCTACTAACCCACCCCAAATCAGGCTACAATTTGCATTTAAGCAGCAAACAGTCATCAAGCAGGATGGGGAGATAAAGGATCCTCAAACAGATGAGGCAAAAGCAGAGGAAGCATCCTTCTCCATAGATATTGTTTCTTCTGAATATGAGCTGTACTGGCTTCTCAAAGGAGGTACAGGATTATAAAAATAACAGGGAGACACCCCAGGATACCCACTGCATTCACAGCATCTGAAGGACAAAGGAAATGACGATGGACAAGGGGATGGGTCCTGACTTAAGACATTTGGTCACTAAGACTTCTGAGAGCACATGGTGAGAAAACTTTGATTGGAATATAACATAATGTGTTAAGTTAGGTTAGGTACCAGTTGTGTTTTATCTTTATTTTTCTTTTCAGCATTTCTGACTTTTATGCCTCATTACTTATACTCACTTAAAATCTCTATTTGTAGTTAATACATTTGTTTTACTAGAGATTACTAGATATTTTTAACAATCAATCTAATTGTTTTACTAGAAATCTAATCTAGTATGTTTAAATTGAAGTGTCTGAAGGACTACTTGAAATAATAAACTGGCATATTAAAGAAATAAAGGAATTAATATAATTTGTATTGTCCAGGAGAGTACTGAGAAATACAGGGCATATGTTTCAGGGAGGGAAATCTGGGACTGCAAGTATGTTGGGGTTGCCCTGCAATATGACCAAGGCTGGTAAGAGCCAAGGTGTAGCTGGCTGCAGCACACTCAGCCATGGCTAGCAGTGACTTCCACATGGGAGGCTGTTTGTGAGCAGTGCAGGCTGAAGGCTACAGCAGCAAAGCAGTATACAGGGCATCCCAGGTTAGAGGGCTGGGGTGACACAGTTATTCATTAATCTCGATTGTCCCCTGGGTAGGTCACAGTGGGTAAGTTTCTGTGGCCTGTGATGTGGAGGGGATCACACTAACTAGATGATCACAGTGGTGAATTCTAGCCTTAAAAGTCTATGAATCATGTTCCCTGCTGTTCCTCTTGCAGCTCTGCAAATACCCAAAGATCATTTGTCCTTGTTAGGATATAGATATTCAGGCCTGTCTGCAAAGGCCTATACTTTAAGAATTTAGGTGTATTCTTATCACTTAGCTAGTTATAGAGGTATAAAAGAAAGAATAAAAATCACTGTCTGTCTGTGTAATGGCCTTCTCTTACTGTGACAGTCTGAGGCCCTGTTCTTAGGCTAAGATCTTTGGCTAAGCAGCAGAGGCCAGCCATAAGCTGCGAAGTGTAGGGTCACATCCTCACATTCCAAACTAGTCACATTGAAATAAGGTGCTATTGGGCTGTTAGAAATAAAATCCTGCCCTGATGTTTTTATCACCTCCAGAGAAAGGGAAGAGCCTAGAAGATGTAAAAGGAAACTTAGTTTGATAGCATCCTGTCTGGCAAGAACTCACTTATTAATAGCTGGGATGTAAAATCCTCATTTTTGTATTGTTCTATCACTGTAGTCCCCATTTCCCTATTGTTTGTCTGTATAATCTCTATCTGGTTCTGTGATTGTTTCTGTCGCTGTATAATTAATTTTTCTGGATGTAAATTAATTTTGGTGGTGGGATATAATTGGTTAGATAATCATGTTACAATATGTTAGGATTGGTTAGTTAGATTTCAGTAAAATGATTGGTGAAGGTATAGCTTAGCAGAACTCAAGTTTACTATATAATCTGCAGTCAATCAGGAAGTAAGGTGGGGAATGGGAACAGGGAATGGGGGTGGGAAATTGAAATCATGTTTGCTAAAGGGGGGAATGGGAACAGAAACAGGAACAGGGACACAGGCAAGGCTCTGTGGTGTCAGAGCTGGGAAGGGGGGCACTAAGGAAGGAAACTGGAATCATGCTTGCTGGAAGTTCATCCCAATAAACATAGAATTATTTGCACCTTCGGACTTTGGGTATTGTTGCTCTCTGTTCATGCGAGAAGGACCAGGGAAGTAAGTGGGTGAAGGAATAAGCCCTCTAACAGTCCTGTACTTGCAGCTCTTGACAGTCATGCAGAGCTGTGCAAATTCCATGCTTCTGTCAAAGATGGCAGACACTGGCAATGCTCAAGCCAATTTGTGGAGTAATTGAAAACAGGAATAAAACTTATGGGATAGAGATGATATTATGGGATCAAGAACATTGCATAACGGGAAGTTGACCCCCTGATCCCAGTCACCCCTGCACAATTCTTTTATGTCCCACCATACATTACCAAAACTCCTAAAAACTAGTGTGCATGATAAGGTAATAATTGGAGATATACCAATCTCCTAGAACTGGAAGGGACCTTGAAAGATCATCAAGTCCAGCCCCCTGCCTTCACTAGCAGGACCAATTTTTGCCCCAGATCCCTAAGTGGCTCCCTTGAAGATTGAACTCACAACCCTGGGTTTAGCAGGCCAATGCTCAAACCACTGAGCTATCCCTCCCCCTTTGATGGTGGTAAGTTACTCACTAGGATACCAATCCATGGTGCATCAGACTGCATTGACAAGTATTTCTGGTAAGTTCAAGCAGCTCTGACACAAGGAGTCAAGTACAGAAATGCACAAATTATGTAGCCAACATAACTTGCAGCTACGCCTCAATGAGTACCTGAGACGTCTCCTTTAATAGCAGTTTTCCTAAGAGGAGCTTACCTTGAAAAGTGTTGCTACTTTCTCAATTAGTGTCTTCAGACGCTGATGCTCCTCCTTTTGTGCACGCTGAGGAAAGTGTTTCCAGACCTGGTTCACAAACAGGTGCAGTTTCTCAAAGTTGGACTCAATTGCCCTCAGCTGTTCTGTTATTGTTTCCTTCAGTAACAAAAGTTAAAAATAAAAATGCATTGTTATCTTCAAAGGTCTTAATGGCTACCATCAAGTGGGTCTTTGATCTATGGATATTCACTTCCCTGATTAAAGCTGATTTGTGTGCTTCTTCTAGCTAAACTGAATGAGCAATAAAGCCTTTATATAGTGAGACAGCTGGAAACAATAGAAGCCATTGCCCAAGACAGTGGTCTTCATGGCTAGACCTGATCAGAAGCTAAGGCGTGGTCTACACTTAAAAATACACACCCCTGAGAGATATATCTACTCCCTACATTTCTCCCTAGTGTAGATAATGGTAGGTCAGTGGACGAATTCATCCATTGATCTAGCTACTGCATCTCGGGGAGGTGGATTAACTATGGCAACAGGAGAATCCCTCCTGTTGCCATAGTGAGTGTCTACATTGAAGCACCGCAGATATATTGCTGTAGCTTTATAAGTGTAGACATAGCCCAAGCCATGTGGCCTATTGGTTCCCTTATTGCAAAGACAGGGACAAAGGGATTGTTAGGGAAGATCTGTGTGGGAAAGAAGCAGAGATCCTACCAGTTTTTTTCACTTTCCTCTGCAGCGTGGGGAACAGGTCACTAACTGTTTGAATTAGAGGAAATTATGGATTCTCTGTAAATTGAAGTGTTTAAATCAAAATCTGAGGAATTTAATGGGCCTATTGTAGAAGAAGGTGGATGAGGTTCTGTGACCTGCAGTATTTAGGAGGTCAGACTAAATGATTATGATAGTCCCTTCTGGCCTCAAAGTCTATCAGAAAGCCAAGAGAAGCTGTTGTGAGGGTGGCCTTGAAAGGGAGCAGAAGGACAGAGCTCACTGGGACACAGGATTGGCTGGAGAGGGGGGCTTGGAAACAGTGAGCAAGAGAACTGCAGGATGTTGTTTGTTCCTGTTGTGTTCAGGGGAACAGGACTCTGTGTCCATTCTCTGTAAATATACAGGATTGCACCAAAGAAACACCTGATTCGTATCCTTCAATTCTCCTCCCATTGAAAACAACCGACTATTGGCAAACTGCTTGAGCCCAAGATGGGGTTTCCTTCGTATTTCCCATTTCTGTTCTGAAGCAGAAAGTATTACACTTGTGTAACTATGGGACCTTTCCTTTATCTCCTATAATAAAATCCTACAAACACAAACATTGTTAGTCAACATGGCCTAAGGACTAAATCTACTTCCTTGTCCATAAAATCAAGGAATGGACAAGGAAGACGATACTCTCCTCCATACCCCCTCTTGCACACTTATCACATTGGCAGCTTTTGGGGTGTGTGGTTCAGACCTTGGTCTGTGTTTGCAGCAGGCTAGCATGTCTGGCTCAACAAGACAGGGCACTGAAGTCCCAAGCTGGGAGGGAAAATGGGCTCAGAGGTAGTCTCAGCACATCAGGTGGCAGTCCCAAGGGAGTTTCTATGACCCAACCCATCACAAAAAGAATAGCTTGTGTTATAAAAGACTTGCTCCCTATTACATTGTAAACAAACTAAATTAATCTATGTATTAAATTTAGGTAACTGAAAACAAGAGAAATGTTAAACAAACAAATAAGCAATTGTATTATGTTAACCAACTTAAGCTGTTTAAATTCGTTAACATCAGGAGATATCAGGTGATCAGAAGCACTGAGCAGTGTGAAAAGCAATTCTGAGGCAATGACATTCCAGCCATCAGCACTTAACAACAGTTTAACCTGCCCCCTTAAGCATACAGGAGAAGGTTTCAGGGAGTTCAGAAGATAGGGGACATGACTTATGCTGAGTTTTCAACTTAAATTGGTTAACATCAGAAGATATCAGATGATATCAGTGCACAGTGAAGAAACCCCTGAGCATCAAGAAAGAAAAATGAAGTGCTTTATTAATAATATACTGGTCAATTCCACTTCAGTCTTCTATATATAGATAATTAAGTGTGCAATCAGCTTGAAACCACTTGCTGGGGTAGGTCTAACTATGGTTTAGAAATGTGTATTATTCAGCAAAGTAAGTTCATGTGCCTGTGGCTTTAAATCTTTATCACTGAAATATGCATGAATTTGACTACTGTGTAAAAGCAACTGTATTATTGCTGTATATTTCTCTGTAAAATGATATACTATAATTTTATCAGAAATATGCACAACACTCAAAGTCTTGGCAAAAGACTATTCCATAGTCTAGTATCTCTCAAAATATCAGACTCCAAAATCTAGATGGAATTATAGTTACATATCAAGATTATCTGAATCTGGAGAAAAGGAAAATTTGGAAAAGGAATAATATGATTGATAGATAGATAGATAGATAGATGATAAAACTTAACTATTTTGACCACCAAGCAGTGGAAACTGTCTCTGTAATTTATGGTATGAAGGGTCTGACTGCTAAATAGTTTAACGAAATGCTAGTAAAAATAACAAACTAATTGCAGCAAACAATACAAAGGCAAGGAAAAAACAAACTGGTAAAGAAATGTTGAATGTTGTTGCATATAAACAAGTCTGGGGGTTTTCTAAGGCAAAACAATTATAGTTAATAAACCCAAAATGATTGGTGGATGTGTATGTAAATAGAACCCAGATGTAAAGCCAGAAGAGACACTGACAACCATACTGGGTAGCACAGGAGTTCAGGTCTCCCAATGAAATTGTGCAAACAACAAGAATTAAACTGTAAAATTAACTTGCTAACTGATGGATTAGGTCAAGCCCCATATGCCACTACAGAATCTTAACTCTGACCACAGTGGCCAAGTTTTTTGCTGTTCTATGTGTGACATTTTATGTGAATTATTTAATATCCTAATTTGCAAATCTATAAAATTTGCATATGAACATAAATTTCTGTTCTGTGGTTATCACACTCTGGTGGGAGTAGTGGCTTGGTAGGACATAGAGTTGCAGAAGACCTGGTATCTCTGGCTGGGGAAGGTGGGTGCATGCTGCATTGGGAGGCAGAGCCCCTCACAGTCTGACTCTCCTGATGCCTCTGGTTGCTCTTTCTGCTTTTCCTACCAATTGCTCCTCTGAGCTACCTTTTCCCTGGCTAGATCCAGCAGGTAGAGCGGTGGCAGGGAGCAAAGCTCAGGCTTAGGTCTAATATAGCAAACAGAAGCTGCTTGCACCAGGCCTCCACTGAAACCCTGAGGTTGACCACACAAACCACACTAAACCTGAAAATGTTACCACCCCTTCACTCTGGCCCCGAGCAGTCCTTCTATACCATTGCCTTCACTAACCTCTCGATATGCCCTGGTGACCACAGCTACATCTGACATCAGACTGCAGACAATTCTGAAGGAAAGAAGACCCCAGTGCACCTCCATGGACACAACCTACAGAGCTCAGGGCTGAAATGGGGCATAGTTGATCCTTCAAGATATACATGCACCTCTTGCCATATCAGAGTTACAGCTCTGCTGAGCTGCTCCAATTAATCCTCTCACTGCTCAGTACAGCTGCATCTAACAGTAATTCAGGTGCAGTGCATGCAGACACATGGTGGAATTCAAATCCACAGAACATAACACAACCAATGGCACAGTCTCTGACTATTTCTTCATGTCTGCTTTTTATGTCTATTGCTTGCAAACTGCAGAGTAAATGTGTTGGGGTGGTGTGTACCTAGATTTGTATTTTCTAATTTTAAGTTTGTTTTACCGTAATTCTTTATTTCTTGGTTTTCAGAGGTTTAAGTTTAGCCCCTCTCTATATTCTAGAAGAGGATGGAATACCACCAGGCAACCATAACTCTATATTAACTACTTTTTTGGGCAGTTCATATATATATAATTATGTTACATTATTAAAAAAACATTTTTTTTCTTATTTTAGGGAGAAGAATAAGTTTCAAGTCCTTATTGTTTCAAAGATCGTACTCTGACTGTATCCCAAACCAGGGTAGGCTGACAGACTGAAACAATCACACCCAGAGACAAATGCTGATCCCAACCCTTCTGGGGGTGTTGAAAGGTCCCTGATGCAGTGGAGCTGCCGTAGTTCAGCTGCCCAGGGGAGGCAGTTCTCCATACGGCATTTGGAGATGAAGTAGGGCCAATGTAGACAGGTGCCCAGCAGATCCATGACTAGGTAACCTGAAATCCCTGCATAGGTGTTCCAGCTGCTACCAAAGTCACTAGAAACACAATAAAGCTGTTCTGTGCCAAGCCACTGGTTAGTGGGGTTGGAGGGCAAGGAGTCCTTTGCTCCCGCACATCCTCCTGTGAACAAACCCCATAGACTAGTTCCTTAGGGAGGTGTGAACTATTTCCATTCATTTGATTGAGAGGTTAATGCTGAAACATAACAATTAAAGTCACTGATAACTATTCCAGTGTTGATCATTTCAGTTGACACATCCAGCTGCTCTGCTATTGTGGGCAGGGACACTTACAGCAGGTTCGGGCCCCAGTGAAAAAAAATTTTCAGGCCCCCCCAGCAAGGGCGAGCCGGCTAAACAGGGCCGACGAGGTGGGAGGGGAAGCCAGGGAAGCCGGGCCCCAGGACTCCTTCCGGACCGCCAGGCCCCGGTAATTTATACCTGCTTCCCTCCCCTCTTGTCGACCCTGATTGTGGACAAAGCTTGAGTAGAATAACCACCGCTCCTCTCTGCTTCCTTCAGCCCCATCTTATCCCAGTGCCTGGGAGCATTTATAAAACTGTTCAAAGCACTTTTTACTCCAGTTGGTTTTTAAGATAAGGAAGTTTATGCACATCTAGAAATGGATTGTGGTGCATGTAGTAGGAAAGAGTGTCACTGCTTTTGAGCAATGGCCGACAGGGAAGACGTGCTGAGTGTGGATATTTAAATGCATAGTGAAGCACTGAGTGAACTGGGCTGTTTTAAATCAGCTGTCTTTCTCCTGCCCTTTCCCTAATGCACACTTAATAATAATCAATGATAATCAAACTGAGGGTCAGGAGCATCCTAAATTCGAGTCCTATTACTGACTGTCCTAGCAGCAGTTTACACTGACAACACACTTTACTTTACAGACATTATTGAGTTCAATCTCACAACACACATATGCCAGAGATAAATCTCACTGCCTCATCAGGGAAACAGAAGCTCAGTGCAAGTGCCCAAAGCCTGAACAGTGTCAGTACACAACACAGGATTCTGAATCAAAGTCACTTGCTTAGTCCATTAGGTCACATTGCCTCGCTGATAAAACATTTCTGTGCATGAAGCTAAATCACCATTTGTGCAGACCAGTCATGGTAAATGCATATAAAATTGAAGGCAAGTGACAGTACAAGCATTTGTGTGTATGGTCCTTGTGTCACCCCTTTCTGAACGGTGGCTCTTTAGGTTAGTAGGAAAACATGTTTGCATAGAATTATCAGAACGTAAGAACAGCCAGACTGGGTCAGACCAAAAGTCCATCTATCCCAGTATCCTGTCTTCTGACAGTGGCCAGGGCCAGGTGTTTCAGATAGAATTAAAAGAGCAAAAAAATGTTGAGTGATCCACCCTCAGTCATCCAGTCCCAGCCTCTAGCAGTCAGAGGCTTAGGGGCACCCAGAGCATGTGGTTGCGTTCTTGATCAGCTTGGCTCATAGCGATTGATAGACCTGTCCTCCATGAACGTATCTAGTTCTTTTATGAATACCATTATACTTTTGGCCTTCACAACATCCCCTGGCAACAAGTTCCACAGGTTGACTATATATTGTGTTAAGAAATATTTCCTTGTGTTTGTTTTAAACCGGTTGCCTATTATTTTCATTGGGTGGCCCCTGGTTCTTTTGTTATGTAAAGCTGTAAATAGAATTTCCTTCTTCACTTGCTCCATACCATTCATGATTTTATAGACCTTTATCATATCCTCTTTTAGGTGTCTCTTTTCCGAGGTGAACAGTCATTTTAATCTCTTCTCATATGGAAGTTGCTCCATACCTCTAATAATTTTTGTTGCTCTTTTCAGTACCTTTTCCAGTTCTAATATATCTTTTTTGAGATGGAATGACCAGAATGCCACAATATGTGTAGGCACAACACAGATTTATATGGTGGCATTATGATATTTTCAGTTTTATTATCTTTCCCTTTCCTAATGATTCCTAACACTCTGTTAGCCTTTTTTTTAAAACTGCAGCTGTACATTGAGCAGATGTTTTCAGAGAACTATCCAAAATGACTCCAAGATCTCTTTCCTGAGTGGTAACAGCTAATTTAGACCCCATCACTTTGTATATACAGTTAGGATTCATTTTTCCATTGTGCATTATTTTGCACTTATCAATACTGAATTTCATCTGCCATTTTGCTGCCAAGTCACCCAGTTTTATGAGATACCTTTGTGAATCTTTGCAATCATCTTTGGACTTAACTATCGAACAATTTTGTATCACTCACAAACTTTACCACCTCACTGTTTACCCCATTTTATAGATCATTTATGGGCCCAGTTCAGAACTTTGGGGGACGTAGACATATAGAGCTGGAAAGGACCATCTAATCCATCCACTGTGCTGAGACAGAGCCAAGTAAATCTTTATAATCCCTGATCGGTGTTTGCCTAACTTGTTCTTAAAACTTCCAATGATAAGGATTCCACAATCTCCCCTGGAAACCTGCTGCAGAATGTAACTACCCTCACAGTTAGAGTGTTTTTCCTAGTATCTAACCTAAGTCTCTTTTGCTGCAGATTAAGCCCATTGCTTCTTTTCCTACCTTCAGTGTACATGGAGAAAAATGGATCCCCGTTCTCTTTATAACAGCCCTTAACATATCTGAAGACTGTTATCAGGTCCCCACACTCCTTGATCTTCTTTTGTGAAGACTAAAATGCCCATTTTTTTACCTTTCCTCATATGTCAGGTTTTCTAAATCTTTTCTCATTTTTAATGCTCTGCTCCAGACTCTCTCCAATTTGTCCACCTCTTTCCTAGAGTGAGACACCCAAAACTCCAGCTGGGGCCTCACCAGTGCAAGTAGAGTGGGACAATTACCTCCTGTGTCTTATATATTCCCCAGCTGCATCACATTGTTGATTCATATTCAATTTGTTATCCACTGTAACCCCCAGATCCTTTCAGCCATACTACCACTTAGCCAGTTTATAAAGAGGAAGTTGAGATCAAATGAATAACTAAAGGATAAAAATCCTTATAAGACTGTTTAGGCTAGTAAAAAACAGCCTTTATAAAACCAAGAGATTCAAAGTTAAGGTTAAACTTACTGTATAAGAAACCCAGACATTCAAAACTCTGCAAATCCATGGTTCAGGCACCCAAACAACCGTAACTCTGCTCCACTGAGGCCCCAGCACCTCTTTCTCCCTCTTTCTGGGTGCAGTATTGATAGTGTGCACCACAGGGCACTGCATGTATAAGTCACCTTTCTGGTACTAAATGTACTGCTAACCTTAGTCCTGTTCATGCAAGTGCCCCAATGCCATGATCTGGGCCAAGAGACACATGAGCTCTGTCCTGTGACGCCAGGAGAACTAGCCGATACATTGAATCATTTGCTGGGCACCCTAAATCAACAGATAAAGCAGGAAAAGTGGGGGATTCAGAGGAGGGCAATGAAAATACACAGAGTTAAGAGACAGAGATTGGTTTGGCCTTAATTCCCTGCTGCTCTGAGTTTGTGTCATGGACATTTTGATGTAAATTGAATGTGAAGACCTCTGGCCTTCTTTGTTCTCAGGTGTCTGGTTTAACAGAGACAAGCATGAAAATGGAAGAAAACAGATCTCCAAAACTGAAAGTAAGCCAAGCCACCAATGAAGATTATGAGAGAACAGGCTATGATTGAGGACACCTGATCCCAACCTCCTCCCAGTGTGATAAAGGCCGAACGGCCATCTTCACCAATGCAGTCTCCATGGATCTCTGCTTCAATAGGATCAATTGGTACAAGCTAGAATGAAATCTCAACAGCTTTTGGTTGTGCATTTCATTTGTCCTTCCTAAGTGTAGTACTTTGCATTTATCTTTATTGAATTTCATCTTGTTGATGTCAGACCAATTCTCTATTTTTTTCAAGGTTCTTTTGAATTCTAATCCTGTCCTTCCAAAGTGCTTCCAGGCCCTCCCAGCTTGGTGTCACCTTCAACTTTTATAAGCACTCTCCACTCCATTATCCAAGTCATTAATGAAAATATTGAATAGTGCCAGACCCAGGACTGGAACCCACCAAATACAGCCTTCCATTTTGACAACAGCCAGTTGATAACCATTCTTTGAGTATGGTCTTTCAGCCGATGGTGCACTTACCATATTGTAATTTCATCTAGGTTGCATTTCCCTAATTTGCTTATGAGGTTGTCATGTGGGACTGTCTCAAAAGTGCTACTAAAATTAAAATATATCATATCTACTGCTTCCCCCATCTAAAGAGACTATGGCTACGTCTTCACTACCCACCGTATCGGCGGGTAGCAATCGATTTCTCGGGGATTGATATATCGCGTCTCATCTAGACCCGAACGGCGGTAGCGGAGTCGACATGGGGAGCCGCGGACGTTGATCCCGCGCTGTGAGGACGGTAGGTAATTCGATCTAAGATACTTCGACTTCAACTACATTATTCATGTAGCTGAAGTTGCATATCTTAGATCGATTTCCCCCCGTAGTGTAGACCAGCCATAACAAAGAGGGAAATCAGGTTTGTTTGCGTTTATTTTTTTGATAAATCCATGTTGGCCATTCCTTGTAACCCTATTATCCTCTTGGTGTTTACTAATTACTTATTGAATAATTTGTTCTAGTATCTTTCCAGTTCAGCTGACTGGTCTATAACTCTTTGGGACCTCTTTGTTCCCCTTTTTAAATATAGCTATTCTGGTTGCCCTTCTCCAGTCCTCTGGGACCTCACCTGTCCTCTGTTTGTTCTCAAAGATAATTACTAATAGTTCTGAGATTTCTTCAACTAGTTCCTTAAGTACCCCAGAGTGAATTTCATCAGGCTGTGATCACTTGACTACATCTAATTTATCTAAATATTCTTTAATCTGTTCTTTTCTTATTTTGGATTGTATTCCTTCCCCCTTTTTCTTAATATTAATTGTGTTGAATATCTGGTCATCATTAACCTTTTTAGTGGAGACTGAAACAAAATAGGTATTAAACACCTCAGCCTTCTTAATTCCATCTATTAGCACTCCTTCCACAGTAAGTAGAGGACCTACACTTTCCTTTGTCTCTCTCTTACTCCTAATGTATGTTAAAAACCTATTCTTATTACCATTTATGTCCCTTGCCAGGTGTAACTTATTTTGTGCATTAGCCGTTCTGGATGTGTTTTCCTTCTACATTTTTTTGGTACTCCTTAGCAATAAATCCATGTTTCCACTTTTTATAGAATTTCTTTTTGATTTTCATTAAAGAGCTCCTGATGGAGCCATATTGGCCTCTTCCTATTATTCCTGTCATTCCTTTGTTCCAGGTTAGTTTGCAGCTGTCCCTTTAATATTGTCTCCTTGAGAAACTGCCAGCTGTCCTGAATGCCTTTTGCATTAGATTTTTTTCCTATGGGACCTAATCTACCAGTTCTCGGATTCTGTTAAAGTCTGCTTTTTTAAGGCCATTAACTTTATTCTGTAAAAGCAGCAAAGAATCCTGTGGCACCTTATAGACTAACCGATGAAAGCTCATGCTCCAAAACGTCTGTTAGTCTACAAGGTGCCACAGGATTCTTTGCTGTTTTTACAGATCCAGACTAACACGGCTACCCCTCTGATTCTTAACTTTATTCTGTTACTCTCACTCCTTCTTTTCTGTGGAATCATGAAATCTATTATTTTATGATCACATTCACTCCCATTGCCTTCCACCTTCAGATTAAATACCAACTCCTCCCTGTTGCTCAGAATCAAGTCTAAAATTGCTGCCCCTCTATGTACTTCCTCCACTTTTGGAATATATAAATATATCCCCAGTACATTCCAAGAGCTTATAGAAAACACAAAATTTCTGGTATTATTTTTTCAACAGATGTCTAGGTAGTTCAAGTTATCTACATTTTGAGTTTGGTATATTTCTGTTACTTGTTCTAGAAATGCCTCACCCACCTCATCTTCCTGGTTGGGTGATACACAGTAGATCCCCTACCATGATGTCACTCCTATTTTTTACCCCTTTAATCTTTATCCAGAGACTTCTAACTGGTCTGCCTCTCACCTCCTTCTGGTCACCTAAGAATAAGTGAATATATAATACAACACCTAATCAATGTTTACCTTGCCTGTCCTTCCTGAACAAGCTATACTCCTCTGTACAAATACTCCCTTCAAGTTTTAATTCACCAAGATAAATAACATTGCCTACCCTGTGCTCCTGGACAGCCTCCTCCATAGGAACCACCATGTGAGCTCGGTGAGCCATGGATCTTTCACACACCACGCAGATGGGAATCTGATCCTCTTTGCAGTAGAATTTCAAAGGCTCTAGGTGTTTCTTGCACATATTTCCTCCTACACGTTTTTCCACTGTTTGTGAACTTAAAATTCCCACAATATTCTTCAGCTCCCTGTTTGGCCTTAAGTTTGTCTTTTGGATCATCTTTCTGCACTGCGGACAGACAATGTTAATTTCCTTTTCCTTGCAGTGCTGAGTGATACATTGTTTGCAGAAGCTGTGTCCACACTGAGTAGTCACAGGCTCTCGAAATAAATCCAAACAGATGGAACAAGTAACTTCATCTTCAATGTTTATTACAGAATCTGCGGCTGCCATGGTTCTTTTTATGAGAGAAGAAACAAGTTCCTTGTCACTTCATATACTCCACAGTGTGTTACTCTTACAGCAGAAAAGTGTCTTGCTCCTCAGAAATCAGGTGAGTCCAAAGGTTCTGGCTGCATTTGTATTGGTCTAGTTGCATGGAGCTACTCCCTAGAGACTCAACAAATACCTTTGTTCTCTGAGGAACACTGATAAGCTTATTCTTATATCACTGAGATCTCCTCCCTGCAGGGAAAATAGGAGGGACACAGTGCTTGGAAAATGACCAATTTTTTACAATAGTTGTCACAGAAAATTCATCTCATCCCTGAACTGGTGTGTAAAACGGCCTGGCTGCCCATTAGATGAGGTAGAAATCATTTCCAGTAACACTCCAGAGAGGGTCCACTTGACAAGGGCACTGATTCAAGGTCAAATAGGGCTGCCAAGTTTCTCCAGAAATTGCTCTACAGTGGTCCAGCAGGTGGGGGCTAGTTAGTGTGAGCATCTGCAGTGCATGCAGGGCTATACCCAGATCCCCAGATAACTAAGCTGAAGGGGGAGAAGGTCTGTAAAGTTGGGCAAAGGCAAAAAAACTCTCTCACACCAAACCCAGTGTCCTAAATGCCCCCAGCAGATGTACATGGAAATACACAGGATGTTCACTGATGGAAATCTCTGTCAGGCTGGAGTTCGGGTAACTGCAGCACAGCAGGAGCTTCTGCTCCCTGCATCTGTGGGGAAAATGGGATTCAGCACCTCAGATACATCCATCAGAAAGCAGGAAATTATCAGTTACATGTGTCTCCACATCTTCCTGAAATAAATGTTAGTGTGATGACCAAAAAGAAACCACACACTTCTGAACACCAGGAAATGCAGTTACAGGTACTGTTTCACACCCAGCACAACCACCACCGTTTAACTTTTACCTAAGGACAGCCCTCCTCTGAGAGCAATCCCAGGGAAGGTGCAGAGCCCGGCGTCGAAGTGACGAATATGTCACTTCTGGGACGAATCTGTCACTTTGGGGCCCGACCGCACGAGCCAATCACAGCTGCCCATGTCCCCGCCCCCAAATGTTTGCTCAAAAACTGCTGAAAAAAATCAGCATAAAACTAAAGTTAGCTTATATCCAAAATATTTCAGGATTTTGGTGTTCTGATGAAAAATGTAGCAGTAGTTTGAGGAAACTTTTCATGAACATTTTCATTGTGTGGAAAACACGATTTCCCATTGTGAAAATGTTCAATGGAAAATTTGGGATAGTAGGGGCTCAGAGTTACGAATCCCAGCATTATGGACTGACTGGTCAAACACACACCACATCTGGAACCAGAAGTATACAATCAGGCAGCAACAGAGACAAAAAAATAAGCAAATACAGCACGGTACTGGGTTACATGTAAACTACTAAAAAAAGAGGGGGAAGTTTATAAAAAGATTTGAGGAGGTAGGGAAACTGTTTCTGTGCTTGTTTCATTTAAATTAATGTAAGCAAAGTCAGGACGAGCTCTATCCTGACATCTGGTGGTGAACTGTGGCGAGTTGTGGAAAAGAACTTCTTGTTTGCATAGACACACCCACCCCGCCTCGCCTGAGTCCACGGCAGCTCAAATGGTCACTTTGACAGCTGTGGGATCCCCAGTTTCTCTGTTATTGGGGCAGGAAGAATAAAGTGTTGTTACCCTGATTATGTGAATCAAGGGCAGTAGAACTGTACTTGGCATTTTATGATGGAGGGACTCGCCATCAACTAAGTAGCACTCGCTAGACAAGGGACATGGGTTCCAAAACCGAGTGAATTGAGAGAGGCTGGGTGATGGGTATTTGTACCTGGTGGTATGGGCCTCCTTTTGATGGGCCAAAACATCAACTGTATCACCTTCTTCCTCCCTCCACTGTGGAATATCAGAGCTAATCTTAATTCTGTTAGGAGTCTAGTTACAGGCTGCTGAGCTGAGTTCACCTTGGGCTAATAGTGCTCCAGCACTGGGGCTCTCCCTACTATAAGCTGAATTCACTAAGTGCTGTGTTAAGTAGTGTGAGGAGGTTGAAGATATATGGCTGAGCAGCTGGTGGAGTGGTGCAGTTGGTGGGACAGCTGGAGTAGCTCATGGGATGGCTGATGGAGTGGAGTGACTCACAGTGAAGGTTACAGCAAAACCCCATGGAGAGGAAGGGCAGTTGGCCTTGGACCATGTAAGGTGCCCCTTAACACCCCTGGGGAGGGGCATTTCCACCCAGGCTGGGAGGTAAAATTCTGCAGATAAACTTTTGAACTCTGGGGCTACACCGACTAGGAACAGAGACTTTGGCTTGTTGGACTTTTGGGTGTTTTTTGGGTTGCTGGACTCAAGAAACTTTTGGGGTGTTGGACTTTTGGGACTTTGGGTCTTTTGCTCATGGTCTATTATGAATCCTGTTTGTGGTGTTTCCCCAACATAATGTCACAATGTTTCCCTCCTTTATTAAAAGGCTTTTGCTACACTCGGACTCTGTGCTTGTGAGAGGGGAATTGTTGCCTCTTAGAGGTGCCCAGTGGGGTGGTATGTAATTGTCCCAGGTCACTGGGTGGGGGCTCGAGCCGGTTTTGCATTGCATTATTGAAACGGAACCCCTAGATACTGAACCCGGCCCTTGTTGCTGCCAACTCAGACAGGCAGAAGGGTTACATTAAGATGGTTAAAAGTGGCATTTTTCTTTTGCATAATAAAGTTTCAAAGCTGTATTAAGTCAATGTAAACTTTTGAAAGAAGCATAACATTTTGTTCAGAGTTGACCAACAACCTCCATTCCTGAGATGTTCGTAAGTCTGAGTTTCTATTGTACTCCTTCCTTCCTTCTCTGGAAATTTCCCCAACATTCCCTAGGGTCTGTCTGTCTCTCAGTGCTCTCCTCCCCTTTTGGGAGCCTTCTTCCCTTTGTGATCTCACATTTTTCCTTCTTTTCTCCAGAAGTTCCCCGAGGACTCTGTTTCAGCCCAACAGTACCCTCAAAACCCCTCTGCTCTCATGCTTCTTCTGCTCATTTCTTCCTCTGGCATGCTCTGCATATATCTTTCTGTCCCAAAGGCGAGACAGGAAGGGGACTGTCTAGTTTTAATCTTTCTGGGGCTTAGGCAGGAGTTAGATCCTGAGCTTCTGGGCAGTGTCAGGACTGAGGTGGCTAAGCACATGAACTGCCGCTCAAATGTAGGCACCTCAGGGACTTAAATGGCGAAAACCTAGGCACCCAAGGGTGGTACATGTGCACAGCTTTAGGCAACAGCTGAGCAGGGGTTTGTGAATGTTAATGGTGCCTAAGCATTGGGCTGAGTCACCTCAAGAGGAAGAGAGGTGCTGATGTCCCTCTTGTGAATCCTATGGGCCTACCTGCATCTATTGATACTGAAATATCTTTGAAATCTGGGCCACTGCCTTTGCCAAGTATCCAACTGGTCAAGATACAGCCTGAGGGGAGCTAGGCACTGCTGAGACATGTCAGTCAGGTGTTGCTCTTTCAGACTGTCCCTCAGTTCACTGCAGCCTTTGTTCTCGGAGTATTTCTGCAGCTCCCCTCTGAATTCCTAACAGTTTGTCAGGATCTTTCTGGTAACGTGTTGAGAACTGAACTGAATGTTTAAGGTGGAGTCTCTCCAGAAAGGGGCTGCCCCATCTCTTCATTGTGACTCAGGTGCCCCACCATGTACAGCCCTTAGAACAGCATCCTTTCTTGCAGCCATCAAACTGCAAACTCACATCTAACTTGCTCCAATCCTTCCCATACATTTTTCTGAGCCCTTCTGAGTTCCCAGGACTTTGCTTTCCATTGAGTCTCTGGGTTTTGAATGATTTCTCTCCAGCTGCATTCCCCCAAACTGATTCTCATGTTGTTTTCTGCCCATGTCTCTAATCTCTCGAGGCCCTTCACTATCTTTTCTCTTTTCATTACAGTTTGCAGCTCGTCCCAAATGATACTAAACCAGGAACTTCACTTATACACTGTTTAGCCCCTCAGCCAGATCATTCCATTCAAAATAAAGATAGTCCCTGCCACAAAAAGGTTGCAGTCTAAAGACACAGAAGAGAGATAAGAAGAGGTGGGGATGTTTACTCTTTAAATGATAATCTTCACTACTAAGGGCCTTGCAGGAATCTTGGGATTTTAAGAAGGATTTGAATAATGGCAGGGTGGTGGTAAAATGATTTCTGTACCTATTTCAGTAATTATTTCTGCATTGCCTATGTTAGTAGAGGGATTACACCCCCTAGTTGTATTCCTTTTCCCCAATGGAGCTATATCTAACTCTGCCTGTTGGGGCAATGAGAAAGAACTACAGCCCTGGTTATCAGAGCAGAGACTGGGGACTTTGGACTCCCATAAAGTTTCATTAATATCCAACATACAAAGCTGTAACAATAAAACTATATCAAAACTTTTGAAACTTTGCACTGAGCAAACCTACATCCTGTAAAAAATGAAACTGGTCCAACCTCAGTGATCAGATAGGCTCACTGATAAACAATGAGATGACAGAGCAGAACACCAGTAGCCTAACTGACAGGGCTGTGATTCTGAATTATTTCATGG
The DNA here is from genome assembly GCF_020497125.1 of Mauremys mutica. Lineage (NCBI taxonomy): Eukaryota > Metazoa > Chordata > Testudines > Geoemydidae > Mauremys > Mauremys mutica. The sequence continues at coordinate 1,968,628 of NC_059076.1, read as the reverse complement.
GCATGTATTGTATTCATCTATCTGGCTTTATATAAGATAGTGTAACAGAACACTTATCCTTGCCTTCCATTAGACGATACACTGCAAAAATCATCACAAAACAACACAGCAGCATATTTTTCCCTCCTCACACGTATCACAAATTAAAATCTCCCCATTCCTCACATGTCCCCACCAGAACCTGTCCAACCTGCCTCAGCTGTCTAGTGATGCCTGCTCAAACGGACGGGCTTTGCAAAGTTCCCAGAAGGTCAACAGGTTCTGGCAATTTAAGTCCAAGGAACATCCTGCCAGCAGCTCTTCTTTTATACCATTGTCAAGTGTTTCCACTCACCCCTAGCTGATCAGTGTTATTGCATGTGAAGTGAGGTGTCTCTCAAGCAGGAAGGTCTCAGGCCATTTAGGGTGCTCAGTGTTAAAACCAGCACCTTAAACTCCACTTCAAAGCCAATAGGCAGACAGTGCAGATCCCAGAGCACTGGTGTCAAATAACTCAATAATTCCACACTGACTTTCACCAGCCAGATAGATATGACATGAAGCCAAATAAAACTTGTGGCATAAAGTTCCCCCAGCACAACCTCCATAAGCAACATGTTCAAACCGAAGCAGAGAAGACCTAGGTTATGACTACAGTACAGTGCTGTAGATATGCCTCTGTAGCACCATTGTGTCGATGCTTCCTTCAATGGTTGAAGGGTTTTTTCTTCTGTTTCTGTACATAATCCACCCAAATTTCAGTCACAGAGCATGGACACACCCACCTCCATCCTAACAGTACCCAGCAGCTTGGTGTTTAACTAAAGCCCAGGGCCAGAGGGATTCACCGATGAGGTGTTCCCCTGCCTAGCTTGCCTGCAGAGCCTGATCTGGTAGATGTGCTCAGAGCCCACCTAAACCCAGAGAAATCTGCTAGAGGACTATGTGGTACTACCACCTCCCCCGTCATATAATGTTTATCCCAGTAGTTAGAGCACTTACCAGAAGATGGGCAACCCAGGTTCAATTTCCCCCATCTGCCTGATGTGGAACAGTGATTTGACCTTGTGTCTATCATGTGTACCGAGATAGGCACCTCACTCTGGCCCAGACAGACACCCCTTAATGACAGGGCTTAGGCAAGCCCCCTCCACGACAGTCCCCACTCGATAGTTTAGCTGGCTTCCCCACTCCTCTTGCTGGCTTCTGTTAATCTCATTTTTAGGCACCTAACTCTCCCTGTGCATTGCATAAGGAGCCTGGGCACCAGCTCAGGGCTGTGTATTCCACTGGGCAGCAGGGTACTTAAAAGTCAGTCTCTACATTGAGAAGTGTGGTAGCACGAAGGTTCCCCTTGTGTCTTCCACCCTTAATAGAATTTGCAAAAGCACCATTGCAGGTTAGCTGCCTAGTGCTCCCTAAAATCACTGTTCCAGGTTTATGCTAGGGAATAGGGGTTTATCCAGGGGAGGGGTAGCTCAGTGGTTTGAGCATTGGCCTGCTAAACCCAGGGTTGCAAGCTCAATCCTTGAGGTAGGCCATTTAGGGATCTGGGATAAAAAATTGGTCTTGCTAGTGAAGACAGGGGGCTGGACTCAATGACCTTTCAAGGTCCCTTCCAGTTCTAGGAGATTGGTATATCTCCAATTATTACCTTTAACATGTCTGAGTTAGCACATACAACACACCTTAAATCACAGTCCAGACAGGATATTTGTGGCTGAGCTCTGGAATAAACCACAAACATCTGTACCCTACAACAAATGTTTACAAAGTGTCTAGATGAACATTTGCAATTCTATGCGTTAACTGGCAATAAACTTACTCAGGTTAAAATAGGGGAACAAACTATAGTCTAGAGAGACTCCATGGGAGATTTGAGAACATACTTTAAATACCAGAAAGGTGCAAACACCATGAAGAGAAATTAATTTATTTAAGGGGAATTTATTAAGATGTGGTTGGGAATGAGGGTGAATGCAATGACAAGAGGGAAGATGTGGACTGAATCTCAGGAAATAATTATTTAGAGTATTTAAGTACCAGACCAGCTTCCCAAAGGATATGGTGGATTTTCCATCACTTGGAGTATTTTAATTGATATTGGAAAACTCTTTCTAAAAGATCTGCTCAATCACAAATGACTGAGCTGGATGAAGCAGTTGTTAGATGAAATTCTTTACATAAACATGAATATAGGACTCTATATAACAAAAAGAGCTCTGGGGTTGAGGAAGGCTCTTGCCAGGCGATTGAGATATTGAAAACTAGGACTGGACAAAATACTGGATACTAGAATATAGGGAACAGTCACACTCTAGCCCCTGGGTGATGGGTGGGATAGGATCTAACAGGGCTTTCCCATCCCTCAGAGGCAAGTGATGGTGCAAAAGTTGCACCCATAGACACAAGTGTTCACCTCCCTCCAGCAAACACACAACTGAGTTGCTGTCAGATCTCCTCATACCAAGTGGGAGAAAATATATGTTTCTCTGGTCTTTTAGTGTTGGGACACTTTGAAACCATCTGTGTTTCCAAAGAGACTTTGTTCAGTAGAAGGGGAGTGGCTGCCTAGCTGTAAAACATTTATTGCCCTAGTGAATGAGACACCAGGTTCTGTGGGATCAAAGTTTCCCTTTATCAGAAGAAACCAGGGTTATAAATATATTACAAGAAACAGAAATATGTTTATTACAGTAACAATTGCTAGGTGGAGAAGTTCCTGTGACAACTCCAGAAATGCATGGGGATGTAGTGGTAAGACAGGTATCTTTAACATACCTTGCATACAGCACATACCCTACCACACTGAGACTTTGCACCATCACAAGGAAACCACCAAACTGTCAAAGAAACACAATTTATTCACAAAATGTTCTAAGGACTGGTTGATGGCCAGGATTTGTAGTGATGCAACTGCACTGGCTTAGAAACCAATATTGTTAACTGAGTGCAAACCCACTAGTGTGGATGTTGATGCACTGGCATAAAGATGCTTGTATTGTATATTGTATTTTGGTAAATATGGGAAATCTAAATCATGGAGTTAAATCAGTACAAAACCTGTGTAGACCAGGCCCACTTCACACAATAATGCAAAACGCTGGTGCCCAGCCGAGACTCTATCCGTGGACATTTAACTCACTATTGTGGGATCAGTTAAATCTTATTATTGTGAGGTGGGCACAGCTGCCACCTGACATCCAGTGTAAATGCTTAGAAGTGGCCTAAGCAATAGCAGTAGCACCCAAGCCATAGGCACATGGAAAAACATGAGTAGAAGCTGAATCATGTGACCCAAGGGGTTTCACATGCAGGGGTCAGGGCCTGGATTGATGGAGCTCTGTGTGTGGATATTTGAGAGAGAAAGAAGCAGAAGGGAAACCATAGTACCTAGGAGCTCTAGTCATGAATCAGGACCCCACGGTGCTGGGCACTGCACAAACACACGGTCCCTGTCCCAAGGAAATTACAGCATAAGTATAAGACAAGAGAGAACATATAGAGACAGACAGACAGGGGAATACAAGGAAACATTGACACAATACTGGTCAGCATGACAGGTCGTGGTCTCATCAGCACACCAGCAGCCTCACCACAGTCAAGTTTTTTCGTGACATCATGGCAAAAAGAGTTTTAAGCCAGGATTTGGAGGAGGATCATGAGGTAGCTGTGTGGGGTTTATGGGGAGCTCCTCCCAGCTGGATGGGGCAGCCTGGGGGAAACCACAAAGGTGTTTGAAAATGTAATAAGTGGACAATGGAGGCTGGCAATATGGGCAGATCTGAGATGAGCATCCACAGCTTGATAATGAGTGAGAGATGACAGGCAGGGTGGGGATTGCTGATGAGGGGCCTTAACAGTGAAGATAAGCAGCTTGTTTGCTGTAATAGAGAAGAGTAGATGGATTAAAGAGAGGGGGGTGACATGATCAAAGCAACAGGTAGGAGACTGATCTTTACAGCAGTGTTCTGAATCTGAGTGGATCTGAGCAGGGCAAGGTTCAGGGGTGGCTCCAGGCCCCAGCACGCCAAGCGCGTGCTTGGGGCAGCATGCCGCGGGGGGCGCTCTGCTGGTCGCCGGGAGGGCAGCAGGCGGCTCTGGTGGAACTCCCGCAGACGTGCCTGCGGAGGGTCCGGTGGTCCCGCGGCTTCGGTGAAGCATCCGCAGGCATGCCTGCGGGAGGTGCACCAGGCCTGCGGGACCGGTGACCAGCAGAGTGCCCCCCGCGGCGTGCCACCCTGCTTGGGGCGGCGAAATGGCTGGAACAGCCCCTGTAAGGTTGCATTAGCCAAGGAAAGAGGGAAGAAAGCTGCAGTAATCAAGACTCGAGATCATGAGAGCCTGACTGAGTGTTTCCCCTGGGTGGGTGAATAGGACACTGTGTGGCAGGTGTTATTAGCAGCACCCTGGTCACTGATGTTGCTGCAGCATGGAGGAGGCTACAGGCCCATCTAGCTGCATTTAAACATTTTCCTTTGAGGTATATGAGCACCTGGGAGGCAATAGCTGGGCTGACGATGTAACTGGGAGATGGTGAGTGGAAGGAACAGGAAGCAAGGGAGGCTCAGAAGGAAAGCTCCAAGGGACAGTCTGGGCTGAAGAGTAAAGGCTGTGGGGAAACCCCTCTACCCTCTTTGCTGTAAGTCTGCATTGTCCTGTGGTGCTTTGTAAGGAAAGAATGAACACAGCCTTGGCAAAAGGGTAATAACCTGGGGTGTGTCTGTGACCGTGACACTACATGAACTGGCCAGGCAGTGAAGCACACTGGTAGTGACAGAGGTGCCCTATGACAGGCTGTATTTAGGGATGTTAAGCAGAAAGAGCCAGCAACATTTAGCCCTAGGTTGTGAGGACCTAGAGAGGGGTCCAAGTTGAATATGATGCCGAGGTTACAAGCCTGAGTGCCAGGCAGGATGGGGTGTGTGTGTGCAGTGCTTGAGAACTGAGGTAATGGGAGAGCTTTGGTGAGGGATAGGTTAAGAGCTCTGTGTTTTAGACATTCTGAGCTTAAGCTGCTGGTGAGACGTCCACAAGTCCTGTTCATCCACGCAGCGGAAACTCTTGTGTCTCGAACACGGCAGCATCCTGCTCTCTGGCCTTGACTAATGCAACCCTGCCCTGCTCATATCCTTTCCTCTGGACAGAAGGAGACAGGCCGAGAGTGAAGGTGGATCTGTGAGTCAACAGCACAATCTTGGAGCAGAGCAAGTGCCTGTGCCTTTGTCACAGACCCTCAGGTCACTGCTGGGCAATGCCTGGGCCAGGAGAGCAGCTTCCCTGGTTCCTGAGAAGCCATCACTGGGTGGCTGAGGGTGTTAATGGAGAGGTCCGTCTAGCCCTGTAGCCTTTCAATGGGGCAGGAGGGTGTGAGGGATGTGGGGATATTTGGTGGTATCTATATGAACTCTGTGTTTGACTCTGTACATGTACCCTTTGTATCTCTGCCCAATGGGGTGGGGGAAAGAGCCAATTCCCTCTCTGGGGCGAGGGAGCGAAGGGATGGGTGTCTGTGTCACGTGATTTATGAGCTGGCACCACACGGCTTAGGGTGAATGGGTTGGAACCAGACACGCCCTGTGTGGACTATGGACGAGTTGGGGATCAGGCCATTAATGCTTAGCTAAGGGTGTGTCTGTGCTCTAGCAGCGCCAGCGGCACAGGTACAGCACCACAACTGGGCCACCGCAGCGAAGACACTTTCCCCAGAGCCCCTGGTCAGAGACGTTACAGTCAGAGGGGCCCATTCTGAGCACACAGAGCCCTGCGGGGAGGGCGAGGGGGGGAAGTGAGACCCCGGGGGACATGTGCAGAAACAATAGACTTTTAGCACTTTTTTTAGCCAATTATTCTCCTCAGGAAAAATACCCAGGAAATTCAGCTGTCCTGGGAAGTGTTGTTGTGCCAGAACTGGAGACTCTGTGTAACCATCACACTGTGTAGAGAGGCAGGTCAGTCCGGCTTTTTGTGCATTGCTCAATGCACAGCTAAGTACAATCACAACTATTGACCCCAGAGACAGTAGCTGGAGTACAGTCATCTTGGGAGACTGCAGCTGCCCTCTGCTGGTTCCGAGACTCTCCACACCTGCTCCCAGCATCCTTCTGCCAATAGAATTTTCATTTATTATTTGTAAGATTGTAACAGCCACCAGTGATGGATTATCTGGCCCTCCTGGTTCTGGTGCCCCTGGGCCCCCAGGATTTGAGGGGCCCAAATGTTCTTTGTGTCTAGTGTCCCAGTAAATCTTAATCTGCATCTCATGAGCATGGACCAGGGTCTCGTGCTAGTTGCTGTACAAACACAGAACAGACTATCCCTGGTTTCTTCATCAGGCTCGATTAAACTGTCTTAGTTGCATTATAGTTTGACCAGTATTGGCAGTTATAAAGAAGGTGGAAGCCATGTTATAATGGGGGCTGGGAGCCCTGCGGAAAACTGGTCAAAACTTGAATTTCGATTGTATGGGGAATTTTGACATATTGAAATTTGATTTTGACCCAATTCAGAATGAAAACGTGTGTGTGTTTGTGGAACTGTCAGTGAAAATTTCTTAGTTTTCTAATTTCATTTCCATTTTTGTTTCTATTATTTCATCCATTTCAGTATTACTGACATGTCATAATATAATATTTAAAATAGTCTCTCTTTTTTAATGAAATCATTAAGGGCATCAGCTCCTTAGCGGTGGTAGAAATTATTTACCTTTTCTACATTGAAATATCTCCTGTTTATGTGTAACACTTTCATGAAATAAAATGATCTTTTTCCTGTGCCTGCCCCAGCCTTGTCCAGGCCCTTTTTCTGCCCTGTCCATTCCCTACTCCCGCCTCACTCCAGCCCTGTTACTGACCCTCTTCAGCCTGGCCTCCACCTCCTGATTCTTCCCTGACACACACCCCCATCCCCCACTGCCCCAGACCCTCAGACTTTGACTACCCAACTTCAACCTCTGGCCTGCAGCTGGATTCTGGTTACGCTACTGATCCTGACTTGTCTACAGACTCTGATCTCAGTTCTGACCCTGGCCTGTCTCCACATCTTGATTCTAGCCCTACCCTTGGCTCAGTCCTGACCCTTCATCCAGCATCAACCTCCCCTCCAACCTGACTACCGGGAGGCAGCACCTGACAGAGGAACAAGGCAGCTCTGCTCCACGGCTGTGCTCCTGAGAGGGGCTGCAGCTATGGGAGATCTGACACCATAGGGCCCTCTGTTTGCCAGACTCTGGGAATTGGGCGACAGGGAATGATCAATTGATGATTCCTGTCTGGTCATTCCCTCTGGGGCATTGGCCACTGTTGGCAGACAGTGTTGCGGAAAATTAACCATGCATTGTGTTTGGTTCAGAACAGCCTGAGGCTCTATTATTTACGAGCATTCACAGAGCCACTATCAACAGATAGCACTCCCGAATACAGATTTACAGAAGCTTATATAGCTTAAAAACACAATTAGTCAAGCACTCTTCTCCAATAGTAAAATGTTCTCCAAGACAGAAAAACAACCCCTTATTAGGAATACAGAAGCACAAGCTTTTCCTGTTGATTAGCAGGTTGTTTGTTTGCAGTTAATAGCTTTCCTAACACTTGCTGTTACAGCTATATATCATAAGACTGGCTATTGCAAATAGTTCTGCTTAAAATTTTCCATTTACTCCTCCTGAATTGACCATTTATACAATTATAGCCTGACCAGAGTTTTAGGCCTACTAAATTTTCCTCCACAACAGGATACTGGGCTTGATGGCCTTTGCTTTGACCCAGTCTGGCCATTCTTATGTTCAGCTGCCTCTGCCCAGTGCCCCGCCCCAGGGATGTACATGGTCGCTAGCCTCAGGCTCACACTGCCTCCCCCTAGGGGTCTAGCTGTGCTGAGTCAGACTGAGAGCACCAGAAAATGGCAGTAGCCAGCCGTACGATAGCTATTGGCTTCCCTTTGTGTAGAATAATGAATTGCTGCCATGGATCGATTTCCCACTAAATTGTCATCATTGTCATCAAGACAAATCCCACAGGGCCGTAGTCCCCTTGCAGACTGAGCACCAGCCCTATCGATCGCCAGCTAAGTCCTTCAGAGGATTTGACAGGAAGTTCAGTCTCTGTCCTTCACTGGTGATCTTATCAGACCACTGAAGCCTTTGGCCACTCTGTGTAGTGCCATTCCTTTGTAAACACGCTTTGAGAGTCATTGGTCCTCTAGCCCCATAGATCCCTACTAGAAAGCGGCCCAAACCAAACCAGTGCTGATGGAAAAGATTGCTGGGGTCAGCTCCAAATATTCTCACTGCTGACTTTGTTTTGCCACTTAATATAGAATCATAGGACTAGAAGGGACCTCTCGAGGTCATCTAGTTCAGTCCCTTGCATTCACGGCAGGACCAAGCACCATCTAGACCTGCCTTTTGCGATATCCAAAGATGGAGATTCCACAACTTCTCTAGGCAATTTATTCCAGTGCTTAACCACTTTGGCAGTTAGGAAAGTTTTTTCTAATGTCCAATCTAAATCGCCCTTACTGCAGTTTAAGCCCATTGTTTCTTGTCCTATGATCAGAGGCTCAGATATCTCCTCAGTTAGCTCCTTAAGTATTCTAGGATGCATTTCATCAGGTTCTGGTGACTTGAAGATATATAACTTGTCTAAGTAATTTTTTACTTGATCTTTCCCTATTTTTGCTTCTGATCCCACTCATTTTCACTGGCATTCCCTATGTTAGAAATCCAAATGCCACCAACCTTCTTGGTGAAAACCGAAACAATGAAATTGTTAAGCATCTCTGCCATTTCCACATTTTCTGTTATTGTTTTTCCCTCTTCATTAAGTAATGGGCCTACCCTGTCCTGGGTTTCCCTCATGCATTTAAGAGGGATAGCTCAGTGGTTTAAGCATTGGCCTGCTAAACCCAAGGTTGTGAGTTCAATCTTTAAGGTAGCCATTTAGGGAACTGGGATAAAAATCTGTCCAACCCCAATCTGCTATATTTGTAGAATGTTTTCTTATTGCTTTTTATGTCTCCAGCAAGTTTGATCTCATTTTGCTCCGTAGCCTTTCTAATTTTGCCCCTACAGACTTGTGTCATTTGTTTATATTCATCCTTTGTAATTTGACCTAGTTTCCACTTTTTGTAGGACTCTTTTTTGATTTTTAGATCATTCAAGATTTCCTGGTTAAGCCAGGGTGGTCACTTTCCATCCTTCCTATCCAGGGGTGAAAGTAACTTAAAGGAACATAAGTGGCCTCAACCTGAAGAGGCAGGCCCTTTAAATACCCGGGCCCTTTAAATCAAGATTTAAAAGCCCTGGGGCTCTGGCTGTGGCTGGGAGCCCTGGGGCCTTTAAATCACCCCCAGAACTACCAGCTGCAGAGGTGGCTGGGAGCTCTCGGGCTCAGGGGCGATTTAAAGGGCCCGGAGCTCCAGTAGACGCTGCTGTAGCAGAGCTACAGGCCCTTTAATTCACCACGGGAGCCCTGCCGCCGCTACCCCAGAGCTCTGGCAGCGGGACTCGGGTGGCGCTTTAAAGGGCCCGGGGCTTCCTGCAGCAGCCTGAGCGTGGGGCCATTTAAATCACTGCTGGAGCCCTGCCACCGCTACAGCAGTGGGGATTGGACGGTGCTTTAAAGGGCCCGGGGCTCCCCGCAGCAGCCGAAGTCCCGAGCCCTTTAAATCACTGCCAGAACCCTGCCACCGCTAACCCAGGGATCTGGCAGTGGGTTTCGGAAGGGGATTTAAAGGGGATGCTTCAGGGAGCACCGGGCCCTTTAAATCGCCATCCTGGGGAACTCAGTCCAGTCTGGCACGGCATAATGACTCTTGCCGGTACACTGGACCGGACCGGACTGCCTTACCTTCACCTCGGTTCCTATCTTTCCTATGCAGTGGAATAGTTTGTTTTTGTGCCCTTAATAATGTTTTTTGAAGAAATGACAACTGTCTTCAATTGTTTTTCCCCTTAGAGTTGCTTCCCATGGGATCTTAACTACCAACTCCCTGAGTTTGTTGAAGTCTGCCTTCTTGAAATCCATTGTCTTAATTTTGCTGTTTTCCCTCCTACCATTCCTTAGACTCATGAACTCTCTCATTTCATGATCAATTTCACCTAAGCTGCCTTCCACTTTCAAATTCTCAACCACATCCTCCCTATTTGTCAAAATCAAATCTAGAACAGACTCTCCCCTAGTAGCTTTCTCCACCTTCTGGAATAAAAAATTGTCTCCAATACATCCCAAGAACTTGTTTGATAATCTGTGCCCTGCTGAGTTATTTTCCCAACATATGTCTGGGTAGTTGAAGTCCCCCATCAGCACCAAGTCCTGTGCTTTGGGTGATTTTGTTAATTGTTTAAAAAACCCTCATCCACCTCTTCTTCCTGGTTAGGTTGTCTGTAGTAGACCCCTACCATGACATCACCCTTGTTTTTAACCCCTTTTATACTTACCCAAAGCCTTTCTACACATCTGTCTCCTATTTCCATCTCGACCTCAGACCAGTATGGAGACACTGATGAAGGGAAGTTGACCCCTTTCCCATTATCTAACTCATATTAAAATTAAAAATAAATACAAAACCATGTGGCTAAATTATGGTTAGAATGACCAAGTGGCTATTAACATTTCAACTTCGCACCTTTCTCCGAATTCAGAGATGTGAAGGACAGAAGGCGCCATTCTGATCGTCTCATCTGTCCGTTGAGAAGGGCTGGGCTAGGAAAGTGAGACCCTGGGGGACATTTTCAGAAATGATTGGGTTTTTACCTCATATTTAGCCAATTTTTCCCCTCTGGAAAAATATCCAGAACATTTTGGAAACAGTTGGGTCAAAACTGGACACTCTATGTAATGATCACACTGTGGTAGAGAAGCCATTCAGTCCTGTGTTTTGTGCATTTTTCAATGCACACTTAAGTACAGAGTTATCGTGACTAATGACCCTAGAGCCATTACCTGGAGTACAGTCATCTCAGGAGGTTGTTGCTGCCCTCTGCTGACTCCAGGACTGTTCGCAGCCCACTCCTAGCATTCAAGATCCATCGCCTCTGAATTTTCATTTATTATTTATTTTACCATAGTGGCCATAAGCATGGACCAGGGTCCCATTGTGCTAGATGCTGTACAAACACAGAACAGACTATCCCTGGTTTCTTCATGAGGCTCAATTAAACTGTCTTAGCTGCATTGTAATTTGACCAACACTGGCTGTTGGACCGAAGGCTAAAGCAGTGTTATAATAGGACTGGGACCCTGGAGTTGAGGGGAGCGTTTGTCAATACTTGACATTTCTATATTATGGCTGTGACAGGTTTCCCCACTTTAAGATGCTACCTGATGTGCTGAGATACCAATGAGCCTGCCTCTTCTGGCAGCCTGGGCACCCTTTTACCTTGTCCTGCTGATACAGGCACTTAAGCCTCCTCCAGCACACACACAGGAAGGGTCACACACTGCTGCAGAAAGACACAGACACTGACATCAGCTCTGGGAAGACTCAGCTTAAGGGACTTGCTCCAGCACTCAGGTGTCCACCGCCCTTGGAGTGCAGACCCAAAGGTATATTGTGAAATCTGCCCCCTCCCTCAATGTGGAGGAAGGTATGCACAGCCTCTTACCCCCTCCCAATTATGAATTGCACAGAATAAACAAAAACAAGTTTATTAACTAGAAAGAGTAAATTTTAAGTGAATATAAGAGATAAACAGAACAAAGCAGTTTATTGAGCAAATAAAACAAAATAAGTGAGCTAAGCTTAATACACTCAAGAAACAGGTTACAAAAAGAACAGGAGTAGTTGTGGCACCTTAGAGACTAACAAATTTATTTGAGCATAAGCTTTCATGGGCTATGCATCCTACGAAGTGGGCTGTAGCCCAAGAAAGCTTATGCTCAAATAAATTTGTTAGTCTCTAAGGTGCCACAACTACTCCTGTTCTTTTTGCAGATACAGACTAACATGGCTGCTACTCTGAAACCTGTCATTATCAAAGGTTAAAAAATGTTGCTGTTAAGTAATATAGGTTATCAGAGTACTAGGCTAAGAAAACAGAATGTCTAAGCCAAATAATACTAGATGGAAAACACTTAAAGATCTATTTACTATGATATAAGATCATAGAATCATAGAACTTAAGATCAGAAGGGACCATTATGATCATCTAGTCTGACCTCCCGCAAAATGCAGGCCACAAAAGCTGACCCACCCACTCCTGAAATAATTCTCTCCCTTGACTCTGCTGTTGAAGTCCCCAAATCCTGATTTAAAGACTTCAAGTAGCAGATAATCCTCCAGCAAGCGACCCCTGCCCCATGCTGAGGAGGAAGGCGAAAAACCTCCAGGGCCACTGCCAATCTACCCTGGAGGAAAATTCCTTCCTGACCCCAAATATGGTGATCAGCTGAACCCCGAGCATGTGGGCAAGACTCTCCAGCTAGACACTCAGGAAAAAGACTTTCAATATCCCAACATTGACCCTCGGTACTAATTACCAGTGGTGGTACGTTATTGACCTATTGACTAAATCACGTTATCCTATCAAACCATTCCCTCCATAAACTTATCAAGCTTAATCTTAAAGCCAGAGAGGTCCTTCGCCCCCACTGTTTCCCTTGGTAGGCTGTTCCAGAATTTCACTCCCCTGATGGTTAGAAACCTTCGTCTAATTTCAAGCCTAAACTTCCCGACTGCCAATTTATATCCATTTGTTCTCGTGTCCACATTAGAACTGAGTTGAAATAATTCCTCTCCCTCCCTGGTATTTATCCCTCTGATATATTTAAAGAGAGCAATCATATCTCCTCTCAACCTTCTTTTGGTTAAGGACAACAAACCGAGCTCCTCAAGTCTCCTTTCATACGACAGGCTTTCCATTCCTCGGATCATTCTAGTGGCCCTTCTTTGTACCCGTTCCAGTTTGAATTCATGCTTCTTAAACATGGGAGACCAAAACTGCACACAGTACTCCAAATGAGGTCTCACCAATGCCTTGTATAACGGGACTAGCACCTCCTTATCTCTACTAGAAATACCTCGCCTAATGCATCCCAAGACCGCATTAGCTTTTTTAACGGCCACATCACATTGCCGACTCATAGTCATCCTGCGATCAACCAGGACTCCGAGGTCCTTCTCCTCTTCCATTACTTCCAACTGGTGCGTCCCCAGCTTATAACTAAAATTTCTTTTAGTCATCCCTAAATGCATAACCTTACACTTCTCACTATTGAATTTCATCCTATTACTAATACTCCAGTTTACAAGGTCATCCAAAGCTCCCTGGAGGATATCCCGATCCTTCTCCGAATTGGCAATACCTCCCAACTTCGTGTCATCCGCAAACTTTATCAGCCCACTCCTACTTTTGGTTCCGAGGTCAGCGATAAATAGATTGAATAAGATCGGACCCAAAACCGAACCTTGAGGAACTCCACTGGTAACGTCCCTCCAACCCGACAGATCACCTTTCAATACGACCCGCTGCAGTCTCCCCTTTAACTAGTTCCTTATCCACCTCTGGATTTTCATTTCGATCCCCATCTTTTCCAATTTAACCAGTAATTCTTCATGCGGTACCGTATCAAACGCCTTACTGAAATCAAGATATATTAGATCCACCGCATTTCCCTTGTCTAAAAAATCTGTTACTTTCTCAAAGAAGGAGATCAGGTTGGTTTGGCACGATCTACCTTTCGTAAAACCATGTTGTAATTTGTCCCAATTGCCATTGACCTCTAGGGCCGTAACTACTCTATCCTTTAATATTTTTTCCATGACTTTGCATACTACAGATGTTAAACTAAGAGGCCTGTAGTTACCCGGGTCACTTTTTTTCCCCTTCTTGAAAATAGGAACTATATTAGCTAATCTCCAGTCAAATGGTACATCCCCCGAGTTTAGAGATTCATTAAAAATTATCGCTAACGGGCTTGCAATTTCACTCGCCAATTCCTTTAATATTCTAGGATGAAGATTATCCGGGCCGCCTGATTTACTACCGTTAAGCTGTTCAAGTTTGGCTTCTACCTCGGATACTGTAATTTCCAACCCCGCACCTTCATTCCCATCAGTCACTCTGCCACTATTCCTAAGCCCTTCATTATTCTCATTAAAGACTGAGGCAAAGTATTCGTTTAGATATTGTGCCATGCCTAGCTTATCCTTGATCTCCACTCCGTTTACAGTTTTAAGCGGTCCCACTTCTTTTTTGGTTTTCTTCCTATTTATATGGCTAAAAAAACCTTTTACTATTGGTTTTAATTCCCTTCGCAAGGTCCATCTCTACCCGGCTTTTGGCTTTTCTCACTGCATCCCTGCACCCTCTGACCTCAATAAGGTAGGTTTCTTTGCTGATCCCTCCCATCTTCCACTCCTTGTACGCTTTCTGTTTTTTGTTAATCACCCCTCTGAGACGCTTGCTCATCCAGCTCGGTCTAAAACTACTACCTATGAATCGTTTTCCCTTTCTCGGGATACAGGCCTCTGACAGCTGCTGCAACTTCAACCTGAAATAATCCCAGGCGTCTTCCGCCTTTAGATCCCTAAATATGTTAGTCCAATCCACTTCCCTAACTAGTTGCCTTAATTTCATAAAGTTAGCCCTTTTGAAGTCGTACACCTTAGTCTCAGATGCAATTTTGTTTATCCTTCCATTAATTTTGAACCCAATTAGCTCATGATCACTCTAGCCAAGGTTGTCCCCTACAACCATTTCCTCAACAAGGTCCTCACTATTCACCAAAACCAAATCTAAAATGGCATCCCCCCTCGTCGGTTCAGCTACGGAATTCATCAGCTATCACGTCTAGGAAAAGCTGAGACTTATTGTTATTACTAGCATTTGTTCCCCAATCTATATCCGGGAAGTTAAAGTCTCCCATGATCATACAGTTCCTATTAGTATTTACCTCCTTAATAACATTAAAGAGCTCTCTATCCATATCCAGGCTAGATCCCGGCGGTCTATAGCACACCCCAATCACTATCCCAGGGGAGGATCTAGTAGTTTTCTTCCCTAATGTGACCATTGCCCAAACAGACTCCGTATTATCCATTCCATTACTAGTTATTTCATTACAGTTTACCTCGTTATTGACATACAATGCTACTCCCCCCCCCTTTACCTTTGTTTCGGTCTTTCCTAAACAGCACATACCCTTCCATACCTGTACTCCAGTCATGACTACCGTTCCACCATGTTTCGGTTATTCCTACGATATCCGGTTTCAATTCTCGGACCAGGAGCTCCAACTCCTCCGTTTTGTTACCTAGGCTTCTCGCATTGGTGAACAAACATCCTAATTTTTGCTGTTTGGCTTCTCTCACCTTTGTTACCCAATTTGGTAGGGACACAGTACCACCAGTATGACCTATCAGTCTAGTATCCACCCCCCCTTCCTTATGTCCAAACCCCTCCCTCTGGCTATATCCGTTCTTATCCTGTTGTCCTCCCTCTCAATGTTTAAATTTAGCGTGGAGAGTGCCTGGACATCTCCCAACCGTCTCCCCCCAATTCCTAGTTTAAAGCTCTTTTGATCAGATGGGCCAACCAGATGATAAGACAGAAAGCATGTACAGATGAGTTAAAGAATCAGTCAAGATATGGTCAGTGTGTGAATGGACAGTAAAGGCAATGAAATGTGTGCAAAAGAAGGTTATTATGGATCTCACCTTTGCAAACATTTCGGCAATAATATCCCACGGTGAAAAGTTTGTCCAGCTTTTATATAAGGGCTGGAAGAATTGGATAAACCTTCATGATGTTCCTAGACCCTGCAAGGGTTGAGCAAAAAGGAATGTATGAGGAGTAATTAGCAATGGGGTCGGAGTTCTCACCAGTACAGATGCAGAGATGATTGCAAATAAAATGAGTGCAGTCGGGCAACACACAAAGAATTTAGCAACACTCATGAGGGTATTTCTTTTGGCCCAATCCTCCAATTTGTCTAGGTCACTCTGTATCCTACCCCTACCCTCCAGTGTATATACCACTCCTCCTAGTTTAGTGTCATCTTCAAAGTTGCTGAGGGTGCAATCCACGCCATCCTCCAGATCATTAATGAAGATATTGAACAAAACCGGCCCCAGGACCGACCCTTGGGGCACTCCGCTTGATACCAGCTGCCAACTAGACATGGAGCCATTGATGACTACGTGTTGAGCCCGACAATCTAGCCAGCTTTCTAGCCACCTTATAGTCCATTCACCCAGCCCATACTTCTTTAACTTGCTGGCAAGAATACTATGGGAGACTGTATCAAAAGCTTTGCTAAAGTCAAGGAATAACATGTCCACTGCTTTCCCCTCATCCACAGATCTTGTCCTCCACCTGGTTCTCATAGTCACATGCTTCCACTGGCCACTTTCCTCACCCAGCAGCCTCCCCTCAGAGTTCTCCAATCCGGCTTGTATCTGTGACTCTTCACTTTTCCCTTCAGCCTCCTCTCTCCTTCCCCCTAGCCATCTGCTCAAATCCCCTTCACACCTCAACCATAGTTTCCACCTGCATCTCCAAACCTTGGATCTTCCATCAGCCTTATCAGGTGGCACTTCATACAAATGAAGCTCTTTTCAGGTAGCTGTTCCAGGATAATGTACATTCCACAGCTTCCACATCCAATCAGCTTCATTGTCGCTTCCCTTCCTGGGGTCTCTACCACTGCTGCCTCTGTAGCTGTCACAGCCTCCCACCTAAATGCCTGTCAAGGAGAAAAAGGGAAAACACACACACAAAACAAAACCAGAACACCACATACTCTCTTCCCCACACTCCCCTGAAAAAACTCCCACTCAAACTCCCCTGTGCCCACCTATGTTTGTGACTCCTGGACTCCTGTCCTGCTGGCTGACTCCTCGTCTGCCTTTATAGGCCCCATAATCAGGGCTCTGCTGTGATCAAAGGCTCGGCTATTCTCAGAGCACACTGCCCCCTACCAGTCCCTGCAAACTAACACACACACACACACACACACACACACACATACCACTCTCCTGGTGTTGGGAGGGGAACAGGAGAAAGGACAAACGAAGCAAGAGACGAAGAGAAAGGAGGGAGGGAGGGAGGGATGGACGGAGGAAAAGGTGAAACAAAAAGGACAAACCCTAATGTCCCCAGTGATTCTAAGGGACAAAATCTCAGGTGCGGAATAAAATTCTGCCTCCTTAAGCTCGTTTTCTCCTTGCCTAGAATTCAACTGTCACCAGATGGATCAGACTGAACAGGTTTCAAACCTCGAGGAGGCTCTTACCTTCTAAACAGGGACATCTGGTTTCTAGTAAAATCACTAAAAGGAAGGAGAACACTCGAAAGAGGTTCCTCCTGGCGCTCCCGTACGTGAACCCGAATACTCTCTTAGTCCTCAAAGAAACACCTCGAGAAGGAGACTTGCTGAAGCAAAGCCACGGGAGTCTCTGAGGTTTCCCTGGCCCCTCGCCCCTGTCCTGCCTGGCTGATGTCAGCATCTCTCTGTGAGGTCACCACCTCCCCACCACCTTTGACCAATAGCCTGAGGTCCTGCAAAAGGGCTTTGTGATGTCACTGCCACACCCCTCCCTTGCTGTGTTAATGTCCTGCCCCTGGCCAGGCACTTTGGAGGTTTGAGCTACTTCCTGTGGATCACCCCACTCAAGGAGCCATTCTAGGAAGCAAGCCGGCTAGACAGTAAAACATCAGACGCTGCTCCGAATGCGCCACTCAGTTTTTCAGAAATTAGTCAACTTGATGGCCAGAAGAGATCATTAGAGCATCTAATCTGACCCCCTGCATATCACAGGCCTCCTGTATGACACAATAGCTTCTTTTGGGGCAAACACATTCCAGAAAGGCATCTAGTCTTCATGAAATGACATCAGGAGATGGTGAATCCACCAATTTCCTTGGTAGCTTGTTCCTGTGGTGAATCATCCTTGCTGTTGAATATTTGTGCCTTATTTGTAATAGGAATTTTTCTCTTTTCACCTTCCAGTCATTGGGTCTTGTTATGCCTTTCTCTGCTAGATTAAAGAGCCCTTTAATACCCAGTATTTTCTCTCCATTAAGGCACTTCAACACTTCCATGAAGTCACCTTTCAATCTTCTTTTGATAAGTTAAACAGGTTGAGCTCTTTCAATTGCTCACTAGAAGACATTTTTCTCCAGCCCTCAGAACATTTGGTGGCTCTTTGCTGCCCCAGCTCCAATTTCACAACATCTTTTTCAAACGAGGACACCAAAACTGGAGGCTGTATTCCAATATCAGTCTCACTGATGCCGTGTTATCTCCTGTGATGTTATTGACATAAACTGTAACTGTATAGATCACCGTTGCGACCACTATTCTATATTTGTAGCCAATATTGTATAAAGGTTATCGTTAGAGGTGCCTATGGAGAGGTTATGATTGGCTGATTAGAATTATGCTATCTGTTTATGTGTATCATTTTTGTCGTTGATGTTATGAATATTGGCTTTATACTGTCTGTATTTCAAACGTGTGTTGTGCTTCCAGGGAACACCCCAGACAAGTTGGTGTCAGTTCTGTCTAGCCTGCTTGATGGCCCACTAAGGAGTCTGCTGAGTGTCCCGTTTGCAGTTTCGCCCACTTCACCCACCTGTAGGGTTTGAAGCAGCAGAACAATGTCTGCTACCAAGCATTGAACAACGCAGCGAGTGGTGGCGCTAGCAATCGTGGGGTACATGTCCAGTGAGCTGTACTGCTTGCCACGGCCAGATACAGCACCAGTGGAGCTGCAGGGAGGGATGGTACAGGCAGGGCCGGCTTTAGGAAGTGCGGGGCCCAATTCGAAGAGTTTCGACGGGGCCCTGGAAGGGATGACTAAAAAAAAAAAACACGTAAAAAAACCACATGGGGCTTGCAGTCACTGTGTGGCGCTCTGAGTCTTCGGCAGCACTTCGGCGGTGGGTCCTTCACTTGCTCCGGGTCTTCGCTGGCACTGAAGGACCTGTCGCCGAAGTGCTGCCAAAGACCCTGAGAGAGTGAAGGACCCGCCGTCGAAGTGCTGCCAAAGACCCGGTAGGGAACCGGTTGTTAAGATTTTGGAAGCTCATCACTGAATTTAACTAATAATTTCCCATGAGGAACTGTACAAAATGCTTTACTGAAATCCAGGTAAATTAGATCTGCTGCATTTCCTATGTCTAAAAAATCAATTATCTTCTCAAAGAAAGAGATCAGGTTAGTCTGGCACAATCTACCTTTTGTAAAACCATATTGTATTTTATCCCAATTACCATTAACCTCTGTGTCCTTAACTACTTTCTCTTTCAAAATTTGTTCCAAGGCCTTGCATAGATTGAGATCAAACTAATGAGCCTGTAGTTTCCTGCATCACCTTTCCCCCCATTTCTTAAAAATAGGAACTATATTAGCAATTCTCCAGTCATAGGGTGCTACCCCGAGTTTATGGATTCATTAAAAATACTGTGCTATTGGGCTTGCAATTTCATATGCAAGTTCCTTTAATATTCTTGGATGAAGATTATCTGGGCCCCCTGATTTAGTCCCATTAAGATGCTTGAGTTTGACTTCTACATTGGATGTGGTCATTTCTACTTAGAATCATAGAAGATTAGGGTTGGAAGAGTCCTCAGGAGGTATCTAGTCCAACCCCCTGCTCAGGTAGGACCAACCCCAGCTAAATCATCCCAGCCAGGGCCTTGTCAAGCTGGGCCTTAAAAACCTCTAAGGATGGAGATTCCACCACCTCCCTAGGTAACCCATTCCAGCGCTTCACCATCCTCCTAGTGAAATAGTTTTGCCTAATATCCAACCTAAACCTCCCCCACTGCAACTTGAGACCATTGCTCCTTGTTCTGTCATCTGCTACCACTGAGAACAGTCTAGATCCATCCTCTTTGGAACCCCCTTTCAGGTAGTTGAAAGCAGCTATCAAATCCCCCCTCATTCTTCTCTTCTGCAGACTAAACAATCCCACTGTAAGCCCTAGGTGCTTTTCTGCAGAACTGCTGTCTAGCCATTCGGTACCTAGTCTGTATCAATGCATGACGCCGTTGGTGACTGGGAAGGCCTCAGATGTTTCACCGTTATCCAGGACACGAGCCATCATACCGTGATGAAATTGACGTACCAGTCGTATGAATTGGTCTGGACAGCCGAATTTCGACATGATCCTCCACAGTTGTGAAGAGTTCACGGTTCTGCTCTTGACATTTCTCCTGTAGCTGACGCGCAGCGACGATCATGTCAATAGTCCCACGTCCCTTGCGGAAGCCGCACTGTTATTCTGGCAGTAAGCCCTGCTGTCCTGGTTATCTAGCTCTGGCCCTGTTTCATTACAAACTTCCTTTCGGTGATGATGTTCTGGTTACAAGGGGGCAATCAGCTGTCAAAGGTAGCTGTTGCCATGGCAGCCAGGGTGCCCCTGTTCCTGATCTGAGGCCTGAATGCCATAGGGATATCCCACTCGAGAGCATTGAGGTATGTGAAGAGGTTACCGTAACTGAAAAGACAGTGGTCATGGGGGGCAGCAAGGGGTTTGGGAAGTTCGGAGGGTGATGCAGACGCGGGGAAAAAAGCAGCAAGGGGTTTTGGGAAATTCAGAGGGTGATACTGACGCGGGGGAAAAAGCAGCAACAAGGGGTTTGGGACACGGAGACACGGAGAAGTACACAGAGGGGGAGATTGGAGCAGGGGAAAAAAGCAGCAAGAGGGTTTGGGACAGGAAGACAAGGAGAAGTACACAGAGGGGGAGATTGGAGCGGGGGAAAGAACCAGCAAAAACCTTGTCTATCCTCTAACTTAATCAAACTTATATAAAATGACAAGCAGCTTATACAAAGTAACAAAACAGGTACAGAATACAACCAGGCAATGGCTTTTTAAATCTATCTTAACCAACGACTAGGCAAAACAACAAATATCACAATTCTAAGCAAAACTATAACAAGCAACTACACGGAGCAACAAAACAACGAACTATAGCAAGGCAGGTGAAACTTACAAGCTTTACAACCTTAACAAACTATGACTTATTAAACTAAAAAAACAAAACCTATGGTGTGCCTTATGCTATGGAGAAGTTACAGAGGGCAGAGTGGTATGTGCCCAGGATACAGCTCCCAAGGCAGCCCCCAAGGAAGCTAAGGGATGGTGGCTGCAGCAGTGGATACAGCTGAAAGCAGTGAGCCTGAGGCAAAGCCCACAGGAGCAGAGCTTAGCAGCGGCACAGACTTATTTTTAGCGGCAAAGTGCCGCGGAGTTTAAGAGAGGTTTTAAAACACAGACCAAGGTTTAGCTTGAGTCTGTGTGCTGGGGAGACAGAGCCAGCAGCCAAAATAATAAAATAAAAGTATAGAAAGTTTCACAGAGGGATTCTTACCAGCCCCCAAGGCAGCAGCAGAGGCAGAAGCAGCAAGAACATCAGAAGGCTCGGTATGGTCTTGATAATCAGGAGATCTCTCAGGCAGCAATTCGTTCTTCGGGGGGGATGTTTAAAAACGAGGGTACGCTCAAAAATAAAACGAGAGCGGAGAAAGGACCCCCAGAACCCCTGGCTGAACAGACCAGGCAGCAATGCAAGAACCTTTCTAAAGTCTGATCAGAAAATGTCTGGTTATAAAGGCGAACCCAGGCAGCTTCCCGCCAGTAACTCCGATTGGCTCCCCCTCTTACAGGGAGGAGAGAAGGCAGGGAAAAGACTGCAGGCAGCCACAGAGACATGCCTGGGCAGGGTCCTGTGCAATAGGTGACTCAAAAGCACATGAGGTCTATGACTCATGCCCAGGATCTTAAAAACACAATATGTCTTGCAGCTCTGGACATTGCCTACCCTACACCAAGCCCAGGTTTAACAAGGTGATAACAGGACTAACCCTTTGAACAGGGCAGTGGTCCCACTTAGCACGCAGCACAAGTGGCCATCCCTTTGAGAAGGGCAATGGCTCTTGTTCAACAACTTAAGGGGCCTCCCTTTGAGAAGGGCAGTGGCCCTGGTAAATAACTTAACAGCCAGGGAGGGGCGGCCACAGGAGGAGAACAAAAACAAAATGGAGTAAGAGGACAGCTGTAAGAACAAAATGGAGCTGTAACAGACATGCCCCCCTGGCCGACCTGAATGGGCTGTGAGGGGGATGTCCCATGCAAAGACCAAAAAAAAAAAAGGAAAGAAGAGAGAAAAAGAAAAGGGTTTTACAAGTCGTCGTCTTCGTAGTATGGAGATGGTGGTTTGCTGCTGTCCAAAGGGATGGAGGAATACCTCACCTGCAAAGGCAGGGGTGACACAACCTTACGAATTAGCTGCTTGACCACTGCCATCCCCAACAAAAAGGCTACAAGAACAATAGCAACAGTAATAAGCCACTGCTTGATGGACTGAGCCCAGGATCCCAGCCCCCAGCTGGACCACTGGGCTTGCCACCAATCCCACTGCTCATGCGCCTTACGA
Organism: Mauremys mutica; assembly: GCF_020497125.1. Lineage (NCBI taxonomy): Eukaryota > Metazoa > Chordata > Testudines > Geoemydidae > Mauremys > Mauremys mutica. Next base: position 1,946,260 of record NC_059076.1, on the reverse strand, counting down.
ATCTGAACGGCGAAGGAGGATAGTTGGTTAGCCACGGCTGAGATGTTGTTCCACCCGGGCTGAAGGCGCAGGCAACATTGTCCCTTAAAGCGAGGATCGAGGTCCTCCAAGGCAACACAAAAGTTCTTCTGTAGGATGGTTTGGATCAGAAGGTGGTTCTGCTCGGCGTAGTTAGCTAGCATAGTGAGGGCGTCGCTGGTGGTGTTGCACGTGAACAGAGGCCGATGAACCCAATTTGTGTTGTTGCAGGCTGAAGCTGGATGCTGTGGAGTCAGGTTCGTGAGGGGGAGGAACTCCCAGAGGAAGGGAGACCCTCCCTCTGAGGCCTCTGGTCTTGTACAGGCAAAGCAATCGTGTGATGGGGGGACATCTGACAGGTTCCCGATGAGGACCTCCTGTAGGGTGTAGGCTCTCAACCAGCCACCAGGGGGTTTTCTCGAGGCGGGGTGGCAATCATGGCGACTGATTCCTGTGAAGACATAAAAGAAAAAGTGGCCCATCTAGGGCCAGTTATGACCGAACACTAAGCCAGTTGTGGTGGACCAGGTCAGGCTTGCCCCATCCATCTATTTGAATATGATAGGTGTTAGGGAACCGGCCAGGTGTGATGATGGTGGCTGCTAGTGGAGTGCAGGTTCCCTGGGCATTGGGAATAGAGACCCACACTGGCTGAGAAATACTGTAGGCAGGTTTCCAAGGTTCCTGTGGTTTAGGAGCGATCTCTGGCCATCGGCTGTATGCTGCATTAAGGGAAATGAGGGCTTGAGGCAGGACCCGGTCCCACCCCTTGTAATCAGGGATGCCAAGTATGACCCGAATCTGGGTCTTCAGCATTCCGATCCGTCTCTCCACGACTCCGTTGCTTTGGGGGTGATATGGCAGGTGGGTGTGAATATGCACCCCCCACTGGGACACCGTCTGGTCTATAGCTCTACTGGTGAACGGTGGCCCTCCATCGGTCTGGATCTCTTCGGGTGCCCCCCAGGCAGCAATTACCTGGAGAAGGGCTACAGAAACAGCTGGTGCAGTAGATCGCCTGAGGGGAGAACACATTAACTGACGAGATCCTAGGTCAACTATTACAAGCTCCTTTGGATACTGTTTTGCCCCTGGGAGGGGGCCAATGAGGTCCATCTGCCAGGTTTTACCTGGGCTAAAGTGCTCAGGGCTATAAGCACCATGAGCATAGACAGGCTTGTTAGTGACTCGTGCCTGTTGGCAGCTTAGACACCCTTGGACAGCTTGGGTGCACTGCTGCCTAGACACGCTCAATGTTCGTCTCCCTCGGTTAGTCAACAGCTGATGTAGGGCACAGGCAGGCAGGTGCCCCCACTCTTTGTGGAGCCAGGTGATGACGGGATCGCTGCAAGAGATAATGTTAACCTGGGATGTGTTGCACTTATATTCTCGGAGTTGTAGATCCAGGCTGGAATGAAGAGGGTTACTGTCAGACCTGTGTGAAGGACAATGAGTAACAAACCATGGCAGCTTGGACTGTGCTGCCAGTTGAGTAATCTGTGCCCATATTTCTTCATGAGCGGTGGACCATCCTTCTCCCACCAGGATGGACACGCAGTAGCTTGAGTCCACCCCCAGGACCACGCGTGTTTTCGGGTGGGCTGCCACAATGTGAGAGGTTGCCAACAGGATGCCTTCTGCTTCGGCCTTCTGAGCTGAGCTGGAAAAATCTAAGGGTATGGCTACACTTGCAAATTTGCAGCGCTGCAGCAGGGTGTGAAAAAACACCCTCTCCAGCGCTGCAAATTGCGGCGGTGCAAAGCGCCAGTGTGGTCAAAGCCCCAGCGCTGGGAGCGCGGCTCCCAGCGCTGTCCGTTATTCCCCACAGGGAGGTGGAGTACGGACAGCACTGGGAGAGCTCTCTCCCAGCGCTGGCGCTTTGACTACACTTAGCACTTCAAAGCGCTGCCGCGGGAGCGCTGCCGCGGCAGCGCTTTGAAGTGCTAATGTAGCCATAGCCTTAGGGTTTAACTTTGAGGGTGTTACAGGTAGCACACAGCATTCCTGCTCGGGGAGAAGGCGATGTGCCCCCATCAGATACAATCCAAGGGGCATAGGCACTCAGTTGGGCAATAGCCCCCGGCTCAGTGGGAGCTGTGGTGGAGGAGGACTTGAGGGCCCAATGTCCAAATACCTCTTGGGCCTGGAAAACAAGTCGTTCCCAGGTAGCAGGGGCTCCCTGGAACTGGGGGACCGGGGTGAAGGTGAGGTATGGGAGAAGCTCCACATGAAGCCCCTTTAGGGTGCCTGTGGCAGATTTACCCCATGGGAGAGCACACTGGACAGCAAGCATGGCAATGCCCACAGGCCCATAACGATATTCGGGTCCTGACAGCTTCTGGGCCTGATTGTGGACAGGGAGGTCCTTTTGGGACACAGTTACGGCCACATGGTCTGAGGACACAGTGAGGGTAATCTCAATAGGGTTGGTGGGATTCCACCGAGCCAAGGTAGGCCCAGAGCCCAACCAGGCAGCCAGGGAAGACACTGCCTGCTCGGCCTCTGGTGTCCAAGGGGTTTTAACGTTCCTGTCATATCGCTGCAAAACAGATAGTTGTGTCTGTGATGGTTAATTACACCTAACACATGCTGCACTTCACGTCTGGGGGGAGCTACCCCCAAGGGGAGCAGTTCAGGTTCGTGGGGGGCACTGGCACCCGATAGGGTGACTGGTAGTGCATCGAGCATGGCTTTGGCCAGTTTAAAACGGCGTAGCTCCTGAACCTCAAGGAGTGGCATGGGTCACACTAGGGCCCGAAATGTTACTGGTGTGTGGCCTATGGATGCGTGTATCTTTACTTCTGAGGGGGGTTCTATGCTGTTGAGGCCTTGCACATAAATGGTGTGTCCTGTGGAGTGTGAGGGACATGAGGGAGTACAATGGACATCTGTGCCCCCGTGTCCAGCAAAAAGGGGATGACAAGACCCTTGTCAAAAACTAGGGGATAATAGGGATGGGGGTCCCCTGGCCGGGTGCTGGCCGCCGCCAAGCACCCGGCCGTTATCCGTTTTTTGGCTGGGAAGGTTCTGGGCGCTCTTCCCATCCCAGAGCTATGGCCAAGGCTCTTTGCTGCTCACTATTGAGCTTACGTACAACCTCCTTAGTGAGGCCCTTGTACAATAAGAACCCAAAGATTTTGCGTTCTGTAAATGAATGCTGTGAGTACTGGGACCTGAGTTGTGAACTGGTATGTGGTGGGGGTGGACTGGCGTGTGGTGGGGGTGGACTGATGGGTAGAGCTTGGGCTGAGGGCCATCTTATTTTCTCGAGGGCTTCATAGAGTCGCCCAATGGGGTGCCTAGCGTACCCCCTTAGCCACAGAACTGCCCCAGTGTCAGGGGTGGTACTGCTATCCATGGCTAAGTCAATGGCAGCTTCATGTATAGGTATCTCGGTGGGGTCAATAACATGCCTGAAGGCATTGACCTGGTTAATCTGGGCCTGAGTAAGTCCGAGAGGGTGTTGTGTAGGGGACCACAGCATGATGGACCCCCCTGCGATGGCACATCTCAGGGAAGGGATGTCCTTGACGCTTCCTCTGGGGACTTGGATCCCTTGAAGGGAGTGCTGTAAATGGAGGAAAGCCAGGGCTGGGGCAGTCAGGGGCCCATGCGGTGTTAGATATTACCAGGCTCCCTGAGAGACCCCTGGACCAGCTACTGGTCCTGGCTAATACTATGCCCTCTTCCCTATCCACTAACTCCTGTCCATTTTCCAGAGCCAGGCGGCCAAGCCACAGTAGTGGTGGCTCATTGGCCCCCCGAGCGCTGTCTGAGATGAACTCCTTCATCTCTGCTTTGGAGCGGGGTCGGAGTTCTGTCATCTGTGTGGTGTTGCCCTGGTCATCAATCTTTATACGACTGATGGATACCGGCAGGGCCTCACCAGAGGTGACAGTGGGTGCAGGTTCATGGGCTTGGGCCTCTAGAGGGGCTGAAGGTAGGGCTGGGTATAGTGGGGTTTTCTTGAGGGGAGATGAGGCCTCTGGGTGGGCATATGGGGGTGGTTTTTCAGGGGATTTATTGGGGCTGGGCAGGCTAGGGTCAGTGGTGGTCCCTCCTGGCTAGGCTGGCTAGTGGCCTCCTTGGCCGAGGTCATTAGGGCCCCATGGAAAACAGTTAGTTTATCAAGGGCCTGAGCCAGGATCTCATAGGTAACTGTGGCTACCTTTTGGGGCTTATATATGTCATGCCACAGTTTCTTGGGCTTTCGAATTTCATCCAGCTTCTGCACCAGTTCTGTTAATATCTGGTGGGTGGGGGACCCCTGCAAAATTCGAGGTTCAGGGTGAGCTTAGATGGGCCCCCCCCGCAGGCTTTCATGACCCTTCCCACCTCTCTCCAGAGGCGGGTGGGATCTGAATCTGCGGCTGGCTCTCCTGCCTTAGTGCAGACTGGCCGGAGGCTGGAATCAGCAGGGCTGGCCCTGAATGTGGGGTGGCAGGTTAAGAGGCACCCCACATCAGTGAGCCCCTGCTGGGTGGTGTACACCCTGGAGCTCTGGCCGTTGCCAATAGTACAGACCCATTCTAGGGCCTCAGGCTGCTGTTTACTTTGCAGCAAGTGGTATTGTAGGTGGTTGGTCTGATCTTCCTCTGTCCCAGAGGTCTTGGCCTCTTTCCAGGGACAGGGAGGGCAGTAATTGTTACCCCAAGATCCTGTTCGTGACACCATGTCACTGGGATCTTGGGGGACAATTACTGCACTGGTGGGGTGCAAAATAAACTTTATTAAGAAAATACAAAAACAGGGAAAATTCAATAGTGAGGGGTATGGGGTTTGTTAAGGTAGACAATTGGGGAGGGGTTTCTTTTGGTGAACAGTAAGGGGGTTTCAACAGTGGGGTACAATACAGTAGGATACAATACAGTGGGGAACCAATTAACACAGAAATATAAATGTAACAGGTAGCTAACAATTTCTATGTAAAGGGTGTGTTACAGCAGAATATAACCAACTAACAGTTATGGATAAAGTATGTTAAATAGCAAACAATTTTAGGTAAAAATGTGTCACAGTGGTGTATCAGAGAGGAAAAGGGTAACCAATGGGGTTTTATGCTAGAGATTTAAACTCAGTGAGACACAGAGCAGAGAGAGAGTGTAACATGTTAGGGAGACACAGAGAAGCTGGGGGGGGGGTTGGCAGTGGGAAGACAAACTTAACCACAGTTATACAGAACACAGCAAAATCTTATCTATAATCTAATTTAACCAAGACTACACAAATTAGCAAGTAACAAAACACAATGCAACAATTTTCTAAGCCTAACTTACAGAGTACAATGCTAAACCTAACTTAACCACAGCTATGCAAAATGAAATTACAATTTATCTAGGCTAAAGGCTAAACCTAACCTAATGGGTGCACCTTATGCTAAGGGTAGTTCCAGAGGGCTGAGTGGTGTGTGTCCAGGACACAGCTCCAAAAGGGGGGGGGGGGCTAACTAGTGGTGGCTGCAGCAGTGGGGTGGCTGCAAGCAGGCTTATTTCTAGCACTTTTGTAGCCAGTGTTGCAAGGTATTAATGTGCCAGATATGCTAACATCCATATGACTTCATACTTCAACCACCATTCCAGAGGACATGCTTCCATGCTGATAACACTCGTTAAAAAAATAATGTGTTAATTTGTGACTGAAGACCTTGATGAAGAACTGTATGTCTCCTGCTCCATGGTTTTATCCGCATTCTGCCATATATTTCATTTTATGGCAGTCTTGGGTGATGACCCAGCACATGTTGTTCACTTTAAGAACACTTTCACTGCAAATTTGACAAAACGCAAAGAAGGTATAACGTGAGATTTCTAGAGACAGCTACAGCGCTCGACCCAAGATTTAAGAATCTGAAGAGCCTTCCAAAATCCAAGAGGGACGAGGTGTGAAAAGTTGTCAGAAGTCCTCAAAGAGCAACGCTCTGATGCAGACACTACAGAACCTGAACCACTAGACAGGAAAATCAATCTTCGGTTGGTGGCATCTGACTCAGATGAGGAATATGAATATACTTTGGATCGTTATCGAGCAGTACCAGTCATCAGCATGGAAGCATGTCCCTGGCCTCTGATTGCTAGAAGCTCGGAGGGGAGAACAGGGGCTGAACCTCTCCATGGCCGCCTGGTCTGGTCACTCCCTCTGAAGCCCATAGCCAGGGCCAGCCTTTGGGGTGGGTGCCACCAGGGAATTGCCCAGGGGTACCATGGTCAAGGGCGGTGCTGTACGGTAGCAGAGAGGTGTGTGCTGCTGGTGTAAAGTCAGAAACTGCTCCCGGCTGGCAGGGGAGAGCTGCTTGGGGTGGTGCCCAGATTTCTCCCTGCTCCCTCCCGGCATAGGAGCATGGGGGGAGGGAGGGGAAGAGAAGGGGGAGATAGCGGTGATGAGCGGATACTGCTCCCCCCAATGTTCCTCCGTGCCCCCCTCTCACAGCCCCCTAGCGATGTGCAGAGGAGCAGTGTTCAGGGGGGCCGGGGGGAGCGAGCAGCAATGCCAGCTACTCTGTGCATCCAGGTCAGTTTCCCCAAGTGGGCACAGGAGGGGGTGCAGGGGTTAGGGGAAAAGGGGGCACAGTGCAGGGATTACGGGTGCGGGAGGAGACAGGGGTTAGGGGAACTGGAGGGGGCACAGGGTTAGGGGTGCAGAGCTTGGGGGCACCAAAGGAGCTTCAGGGTTGGGTGCCAGAGGGGGAGAGCAGGGATTAGGGGGACAGTAGCACAGACCACACCTACTCCTCCTGCTTTCTCCTGACACCAGCACCACCCTTCCCAGCATCGCCTCATGGCAGCATCTGCTTCTGGACTCACACCAGAAATGGGAAGTCTGGGCCCTGCCTGGCAGCAGCTGTCAGGAAATGGAAGCAGGAGACACGACCACTCCCATGATGCTGTGAGGCCTGTCCTGGCTGGTGGGAGATGGAGGCAGTGGAGACTACCACTCCCATGGTGCCATAGGGTTTTCAGGTGGGGTGCCTCTCTTCCCCCCCCCCCCCGGGTTGGGCTCCAGGGGAGGTTTGGCATCTTAAGGGACTGGGGGGGGGGGTTGCTTGGAGGAGGTTTGAGGACCAACAGTGAAGGGGAAGTTGGACACTGGCCAGAATACCAGGGAGACAAGGCAGGTGAGGTGATACCAGTTACTGGACCAGCTTTGGAGCCACACAGGGTCTTCTTCATGCAGGGGAAAGGTGCTCAGAGCATCACAGTTCAATAGAAGGTGGAACGCTCTGCCCCGAACACCAGACATTCCCCTACTTCCTGGAACAGGGGGGCCTGTCCCCATTGTCCTGTAAACAGCCCCACCATGTACCCCAGAGGTGGCTGCATCTTAACACCAAGACACCAGTGGTCACTGCTCCAGAGGAGATGGTACATACAGGCCACTGCCCTACGTGGCCCCACACGTTACTGCCCCAAGAGGTGAGGTACACACAGGCTACTACTCAAACTGGGCACCTGGGGTCACTGCAGCAATGGTTGGGGGGGATACATATAGGGCACTGCCACACATGGCCACCAGGGGGCACTGCTGCAATGGTGGTGGTGGTGTGGGGGGATGATAAACAGGCCACTGCCTGAAGTGGCCACTACCACAATGGTATGGGGAGGGGGGAGGGAGATACCAATAGGGCACTGCCACATCAGGGCACCACGGGGAGGTCACTGCTCCAATTAGTAGAGATACACATCGGGTAGTGCCCCAAATGGGGGCCCTACCCCAGAGAGAGGGGGGGCTGGGGAGAGAAGAGGAAATCAAAGGCCACTGCCTCACTTAGCCACCAGGGGTCACTACCTAAATAGGGGGGACAAACACACAGGGCACTGCCCCACCTGACCAGCAGGGGTCACTGCCCCAATTGGGGGATATACAGAGGGTATTGCCCCACAGAGATGCCAGGGATCAGTGCCTGCCATACCTGGCTCAGGGGTAGAAGGGATAGGGTGACCAGATGTCCCCACTTTATAGGGACAGTCCCAATATTCGGGGCTTTTTCTTATGTAGGTGCCTATTACCCTCTACCCTGTCCTGATTCTTCACACTTTCTATCTGGTCACCCTGGGGGGCGGGGGCAGGGAGAGAGGGGGCTACACACAGGGCACTGCCATACTTGGCCACCAGTGCACATCCCTAGTGGGGGAGTGACACACACCAGGAGCAGAGCTCACTGTCACAAAGGGGTTGGAAGATACCCAGGGCACTGCCTGACACGGCCATCCAGGCACCTTGCCACCTTGGGGGAGGTGAAGAACACACCTCAGGCACTGACTCCTCTGGCTACCAGTGGTCACTGGCCCAAGGCAGGGGTTGGGGGGACTAAATACACAGGGGACTGTCCCACTAGGACAACACGAGTCACCGAGATGAGAGTGGGATATGCAGAGGGCACTGCCCCAATGGCTGATATACATACAGGGCCCTGCCTCACCTACCCACCAGCGCTCAGCGGCGCAATGGCAATGGTGGGGTCACATAGGCAACTGCCCTCAGTGGCCACCAGGGGGCGCTGCAGCAATGCTAGGGGGGATACATGCCAGGCATTGCTGCCCCTCACCACCAGGAGTCACTGCTCCTACAAGAAGGCACCTACAGGACACTCCCGTGCCTGGCCAGCAGGGGGTCACTATCACTGGGGAGGGGCTATGGGGAAGCAGAGAAAGAGCAACTAACTGCAGTGGGGAAAATCGTCATCTACCGGGGAGAAAGAACGGACTCCGCTAGGACATCGCACCAACTCCGGCCAGGCTGGATACCAGCAGTTCGGGGCTGGAGCAGCTCCAGCTAGAGGCTGGGCGGAGGCAGGTGACCTCGGTCTCTGTGCTGAGCAGGCTGCTTTGGCAGCGAGGAGGGACAGGGAACCCCCCAGCCAGGGTCTTGCTGCCCAAGGAGGGGGAGATCTGTGGCAGTTTTGGAGTAGCTGGTTCAGCAGCCGTGAGCCGCACGCTTGTCCCCGCCTGAGCTCTCCAGGAGCACATAACACACAGGTGTACACTGGATGTAGGCATCAGTGTAACGACAGGGCCAGACTCTGCTGAGTGCTGCCTGCGAGAGACAGGGGAAGAGTCAGACGGGCAGATGGGGGCAGGAGATGACAGGGCCAGCAGCCATGAGCTGAACCCATCACAAGTCCAGCCTGTGACGTCACCATCCGTCCCTGCAGCTCTCCATCTGTCCCGCTGTCCGTCCAACTCTCAACCCCCGTCCGTCCCCAATGTATGCCACACACCCCCCTTCACCCATCTGCCTCACACACTCATCTATTTCCTCATGCGTCCTGCTGTCCCTCTGATTGTCCCTGCAGTGGCCAGCACAAGGAGGCATAGTGGACCCTGAGCGAGGCTTTTGGGTGATGCAGTAATGGAGCTAGAGGGTGATAAGGAGGGTTCTGGGAATCTCAAATCCCAGCCCCACTTCTGTGCCCAAAGCCATGACTGCGAGCCCACCCCTCTCAGTCTCAGACCCCACAGCCCCAAAGACATGACTGGCCACTCATGCTGTGACCCAGTTACACCAATGAGGTCTCCCCGAAGATAGAGGGTGGGAGGAGCAACCTCCTTATCCTGGCAGGCAGGACACATCCTTTCCAGTATGGCAGAGACCTTGCCCGGGGGCAGATGGACCCAGCTGAGCCCATAGGAGACTGGGGGAAGGGGAGCAGAGGAAGAGGATGCAGGCAACTGAACATGACAGGTGTCCATGAAAGGAGAGAGAGAGTTTGAGTGTAAGTTGGCCAACACAGAGAGAGAAACCTCGGAGGAAGAAAGAAACTCAGAACAGGGAGTCACCCTCATGGATCCAACTTTCTGCTAGGGAGCACACACCACTCCTGGCCAGAGAGATGATCAGCCCTCGCAAATGGCAACATCATATCCCTTGAAGCCACAGCTAGTCTGGAAACCCACACCCAGGTAACGGGAAGTCCCTGCCTGGAGCCAGGAGGACTGTGACCAGAGCCCTTCCCAAACCAGATACATATCTCACCGACAGAGACAACTACTCTCATCCCAGCTGGGTAGGTCTTGCCCGGCATCAACAGGATTCACACTGTCACTGCTCTCGCTCACTTTCTATCTCACCTCAGGGCTGGACTCCGTCCCCGCGACTTATTTTCTCTTGGTATGAAACACAACACAAAAGAAAAAGCAATGGTGGCGAGGCTCCTCTTCTCACTACTCCCACACCCCAGGGCTCCGGCTTCAACCCTCCTCCCATTCTGCCATCACAGCTACAATTAGAAATCTGCAGCCTGGGCTCACACCTGGTTGTCTCCCCCATCCTTGGCGCTGTCCAGCAAGTCTCCCTCCACAGAAGTCACCTGGCCTCGTCTTAGACTCCATCATCATATTGCTCTTCTCCTTCCCAGAGCTCCTGCTCTGCCCCTCAGACCTGTCTGTCCTCAGCTCTGCAGGCAGAGGGGAAGGGGCACGATGGGAACACACACGCCCCATTCCAGACACCACGCAGCATCCACCGGGCTACCAAAGCACGTCACCTGTGGCCAAAACCACCCCCCACCCCGAGGGAGCAAAATGCCTTTGTGAGCCCAGCACACACAAGGCAGGAAAAGATTCACACCCACCCCCAGCCCAGCCAAAGGGGGAGCTTCCCCCACTTCCCGGCCACAGGCCCACGGGGCTCCTGGATGGAGGAGTTTGGTGGGTAGTGGGGCCCCTGAAGAACTAGCTCAGCGTGTGAATGAGTGACTGGGGGGTATGTGGGGCAGGGCCGCCCGGGGGGGGCAGGAGGGGCAATTTGCCCCAGGCCCCGGGCCCCACAGGGGCCTCCACTGGAGTTTTCGGGGCCCCTGGAGCAGGGTCCTTCACTCGCCCCGGGGGGCCTGGAAAACCCTTGCGGGGCCGGGCCCAGGAGCTTCCTCCGCTCCGGGGCGGAAGGACCCCCCCCCCGCTGGCGAGTTACCGCCGCAGCGGGACCCGCCGCCGAAGTGCCCCCGGGTCTCCGGCGGTAACTCGGCAGGGGGGCTGGGGGGGGGGCGCTGCCGCTCCAGGACCCACCGCCGAAGTGCCCGGAGACCCGCAGGGGGGGGCCCCCGCCGCCGGAGACCGAATTCCTGCCCCTGCCCTGTGCCCCCCCCGCCTGGATCCCACGAATCCCAACGGCCGCAGCGCGCCGGGGGGGGGGGAGCCTGGGGCGAGGGAACTGGGGCCTCCCCCCGCGCGCCGAGTCTCTGTCCCGCGCTCTCTCCGCCAATTAGGGAGCGGCGCGGCGAAGTGATGAGTTACGGCCCCTCCTCCAATAGAGGCCGCATGTGAGAGACAGAGAACTACGCTTCCCAGTGTGCACCGGGAGGGGGCGCGTTGTCCGAGCAAACGGCGCACTTCCGCTCTGAGACGAGCCAGGAACTACAACTCCCAGCCTGCCCCGGGGCGCCTCCGTCCTCTCGAGATCAGGGAAGGGCGGGGCCCTGGGTCAACCTGACACCTCTCCTCACAACGCCTCAGCCCCGCCCCCCAGAGAGCCCCGCCCCCGCCCTTCCTCCGGCTCCTGATGCAAACTCACGTGTCCCGGCCTTGCCCCCCCCCCCACTCCGCCTGCTTCTCCCTTGGCCTCGTTTCTCCCCAACCGGGGGGGGGGGGGTGTTGGATGGAGCCATATGGAAATGCGGGGGAGGGGCAGGGCTGGGAGCCAGGACTCCTGGGTTCTCCCCCAGCTCTGGGAGGGGAGTGGGGGAGGGGCAGGGCTGGGAGCCAGGACTCCTGGGTTCTCCCCCAGCTCTGGGAGGGGGGGGGCTAGGAGGTAGAGTGGGGGCGGGGCAGGGGTGGGAGCCAGGACTCCTGGGTTCTCCCCCAGTTCTGGGAGGGGAGTGGGGGCAGGGCTGGGAGCCAGGACTCCTGGGTTCTCCCCCAGCTCTGGGAGGGGGGCGAGGGGGGTAGAGTGGGGGAGGGAGTGGGGGAGGGGCTGGGGTGCCTGCTGCCCTCGTGGCAAACAGCAGAGCGCCCCCTGCAGCTTGACCCCCCCAACCACGTGCTTGGTGTGTTGGTGCCTGGAGCCGCCCCTGGTTCCAGCCCCTCTGCCCAGGCAGCTCCCCCAGCCTCACACACACACACACACACACACAGAGCCCCTGTACCCGCCCCACCCCAGGTCTCCTCAGCCCAGAGGGGAGCCCCCGGCTGAGTGGGGAATCAGACCCCCCCGAAATTACCCTGGGACCAGCTTGATCTGCCTCCGCCCTGCCCTGCCCTGCATGTATTCAGAGTGAGTCAGTTTCTCTGTCCCAACGTGTGTCCTGCCCTGTGTCTCTTCTCCTCCCCAGTTCCTTCCAAACCACCCCATTGCCCCTGCACCCTGGGCTGGGTCTCTGCCAACCCTCCTGCCCCCAATATCTCCCTGCCCCTACAGGTCTATAGGGCTGGATCCCTCCCTCCCCTCATTTCCTGCCTCTGGGGGGTCTATGGAGATGGGTCTCTCCTCCCTCCATCCCCTCCCCTGCCCCCAATATCCCTCTGGGGCTCTCTGGGGCTGGGGCTCTCTCCCTACCCCTGTGCTCTCCCCTGCACACCATGTCCTGGGAGTGACTCAGTTTCCCTGGACCAACATTTCACACACCCCACCCCCACCCGACATGTCTCCCTCCACCCCACCCCATTTCTCCTGCACCCCAGGCTGGGTCTCTGCCAATCCCCCTTCTCCCCTCCTGACCCCAAGATCTCCTGCCCCTACAGGTCTATGGGTTGGGTCTCTCCCTTCCCCCGCCCCCCATCCCCTCATCCCTTCCCCCAATAGCTCCCTGCCCCAGGCCATCTATGGGGCTGGGTCTCTCCCTGAAGCCCCGCCCCCAGCGCGGGGCTCACAGACAATCCCCGCCCGGCGGCTGTGACGTGCTCAGTCCCTGCAGACAGCTCATTCCCTGGAGACTAAAAGGACAGAAAGTGTCACGTGTCCATGGGCGGGGTTATGCAGATGAGCAGTGTCTGGCGGCAGGACGGGGAGCACCGAGATGAGCCTGGCGGAGAGAATTCTCTGCGTGTGGACAGAATCCGGTGTGGGGAGTTCGTGCTGTGGGTGCCTGCACCGGAGTCACTTTGGGGCAGTGATTGCCACTGAGCTGCATATTGACCAAAGGTGTGTGAATGGAGTGTGGTGCCTGGCGGGGAGCAGCTCATGGTGAAAAAGAAAGCAGTGGGAGCAGCAGATCCTGTCCTAGCAGTGGTTTGTGGGGTTTCTTTGCAGCCATGAGTGGGATTGTTGTGGGTGCAACTAGACCCCACCTTCTCGGATGGGGTGGGGCTTCTACTGTCTGCCTGGGGGGGGGTCCATGATGTCACAGCCCATGGTGGCGGGCGGGGGTTGAATCATGTTTCTGAAGTGGGAGAGCAACTTCCCCTGTTCCCACTCACTCTCCACTAGGGGGCTGGGCTGGGATCTCTAGGGAGGGGAGCCCAGGAAAAAACAGTCTCCCCTATGGAACCCAGGAGTCCTGGCTCCCAGTCCTCCTGCTCTAGACCCCCTCCACTCCCAGAGCCAGGGATAGAACCCAGGGGTCCTGGTGCCCAGCCCCCTCCCTGCTCTGACCACTCGACCCCACTCCCCTCCCATGGTGGTGCAGGGGTCACTGGGTCTGTGTCCCAGCTCTGCTAAGGGCCTTGACTGATTTTCCCAAAGTGCTTCCTTCTGAATCCAGCACATCTGCGCCCCCCCCCCGCCCAGTCACTGCCCACCCCCATGTGGGGGCACCAGCAGTGTGCCGGGTTGTGATGGGAAATTGTCCAAGCTGGCCCAGGAGAGACGTGTGTGTCCCTGCTGGTGGGGCTGAGCCCCGCTCTGTGTGTGTGTGTGTGTGTGTGTGTTGGCTTTGCAGGATTTTGTATCCTGCAGCAAGTGACACACACACACACATTGATGCACAAAGGGACTCACACAGTCCCAAGAACACTCACACACAACACACCCAGAGGGGCATGCTAGCTCCATCCCCAAAGAGAGAAACAATCACACCCCCCAGCCACGCTCACAATCACACACACACTGGAATATTCACAATTGTGCTCAGAGACACAACCGCACACAGTTCACTCCCACTGCTCCCAACACAAGGACCCTCTGCCCCACACAGCCTGTGCCGAGGCCTGTGGAACTCACTGCCACTGGACAGCTCCCAATGAGAATGGACCTTTCCAGGAGACCAATAGACATGACCGTGGCGACAGAGGGGGCTGGGCTCCCAGGGTCTGACCCGGGCTGAGACTGGTTCTGACCTAGAGGGGTCTATCCAGCCGGGGGCAGCGTGACCCACACACAAACCCACCAGAAGCGCCTTTCTTAGCAGGTCTCCCAGGCCATCCCCCACCCTGCCCCGGGTTGGGTAACAAAGGGGCAGTATGGGACACTGGGCCATGTCGCAACCCAGCCCCAGCCCCCCACTCACACATGCTGGTGACTTGGGTAACTGCCGAGGGATTACACGAGAGAGAGTCAGAGCCAGGGAGAGAACCCAGGAGTCCTGGCTACCCCCCGACACACACTCTAACCACTGGACCCCACTCCGCTCCCAGGGCTGGAGATAGAACCCAGGAATTCTGACCACCAAACCACCCCCCCCCACTCTGACCACCAGACCTCACACTCCCCTTTTAGATTTTAGTCTCGCTGCCTCTTCTATCCACCCACCCCACCTGTCCATCCCTTTGCTGCTGGTTTTTGGGGTGTCACCCCTGCTGTGCGCTCCCCCAGTGCAGCCCAAGGCTTTTCCTCCCCCCAACCACACATCCTCACCCCTCTCGTGCTGGATCATCTGCTCGGCCCCCTTCCCCCTCTCGGGATGCGCTGTGCGGCTGGGGATTGTGCAACGGCCCAGCACCAGGCAACGCAGAACGGACACCACACGCCCTGCCCTGCCTCACCTGAGCTGCTCTCCAGGTGCATCGGAGCCCAGTGCCCCACACCTTGGCACTCCTGCCCCACAGGGGGTGAGCTGCAGCCCCCACCACACTCCCCAGAGGGGAGAAGGGTCAGGCCAGCCAGCCCTTGTAAGATGGGGAAATCACCACCAGGGTCAATGGTATGGGGGCTGTGACATAGAGAGAAACGGTTGCCGGCAGAGGGCAGCAGAGCATGCGCACACACACACACACACACAATTGCAAACATACACAAACACATGCATGAATCCAGCCACACACACACACAGAATTGCTAATATACACAAACATCCGCACAAATCCAGCTAACATCAAGACAACTGCTAACAGATGCAAACACATGCACAAATCCAGCCACATGAACACACAGACTTGCACAGCCACAAACACCCCCTCCCCACACACAAAACCACGTGCAGAAATCAATCAATCAATCAATCAATACACACACACACAATCCCCATTCTATGCACACACCTTGGGTCAGTGTGACACTGAATAGTTCAACTGGATGGGGGGCCCAGCACCATGGCTATTCCCTGCCCCCCAGGGCTTGCAGGGGCGGATTGGGGGCACAGGGGGCATGATCCATTGCTAGACAAGGGGTGGGGGGTTAGAGGTGGGGATGGAACCGTTGCACCACCCGGTTCCTGGCACAGGCTCCTTCCAGGATTTGAATTTCTTGGTAGTTTTCACCCCATCACCACTTCCTGCCCAGCCCCCTCCTGCTGTGCAAGGTGGTTCAGGGCAGGATGGGAAGAACCCAGGAGTCCTGGCTCCCAGCCTCACCTGTGCTAAGGTACGAGACTCCACTCTAACCCCAGTGCTGGGACTGGAACCTAGGAGTCCTGACACCCATCTTCCTTTCCTCTAACCACTAGACCCCACTCCCGCCCTTTTGGGGAGCCAGGACTCCTGGGTTCTGTCCCCAACTCTGGGAGCAGAGTGGGGTCTAGTGGTTAGAGCAGGAGGAGCCAGGACTCCTGGGTTCTACTCTCACTGCTGCTGTGTGTCACTGGGCCTCAGTTTCTCCTCCCACTTTTTGGGTGTGGAGCCTGTAAACTCTCTAGGGCATGGCCTGTCTCTCGCTGTGTCTGGGCAGCGCCTGGCCCAACGGGGCCTGATCTCAGCTGGGGCAGGGACTGTCTCTGTGTCTGTGCAGCCCCCGGCACAACAGGGGCCTTGATTCTGCCCCGGTCTCTGTAGGTGCTGCTGTTGTACAGATAAGTAGTCGTGATACTAAAAGGCGTGGCAGTGCGTGAGTGCACCACCATTGCCGTGCAAGGGCTAAATGTGATTCTTATCCCGGTGACCCCCTGTGAACCCTTCCCCCCCCGATTCTCCACCCCGAGCCCCTTGTACCGCTGCCTTTGTCAACGGCAACGCAGAAAGCCACCCAGCTCTAGCCCTAAAACAAGATGACCAAAAAAAAAAAAAAAAAGCTCCCACCAACAGGAAACCAGCCCCAGCAGTTTGTGACTTCACTTCCCAAAATTATATACACAAACACACACACACAGAGCCCCGCTCAAACAGCCCCCTTTGCCAATGCACCACCTCACCTCGTCCAGAGAGGTCTAGGTGGGAAGCTTCACGTGGGAGCAGTGATGGACAGCACCATCAAGGTAGGTTCTGGAGATGGTCTTCCAGATGCAGGCGTCTGGGCTCCAACTGGCACTGGGCTCACACTGGGCTGTGTTCAGTTCCTCTCTCTGGTGTGCACCCCGGCTCCACAAATGCCCCCGCCCAATGCTCTTTCCTTCTGGTACTAAAAATATCCTCTTCCTTCACCCCAGAGAGAGACACCCATGGTGCTGCTCAGCACACGCCTTCCCCCCACCTTCCCACCCATTCCCAGGAGCGTGCAGGAAGGGAGTCATGATTGGGGAGAGCCCGTGTCCCGAGGGGAGGGTATTTTGGGGCTTGCCCCCTCCACAGAGCATGGGGGTGCCAATAGGCACCTATGGATGGTCCCCCAAGCAGGGCCAGAATGGAAATGGGGGGCCTGTTCCCCCCAACATGGAGAATCTGGGTGCAACCTTGCTTAACGGGTCAGTCTGTCCTTTCTCTGACTCTCTCATTCCAGCTTCAGCTAGCACTTGTGGTTCATTTGTTCTTTTTCATTCCTTTCCTTCTCTAGCTTGTATGTTCTTGCTTTCTTTTTTCCCCTCTACCTTTCACGCTCTTGCTTTCTTTCCTTCTTTTTCTAATATTTTTTCTCTCCCTTTATTTCTTTCTCTGCCTTTCACATTCTTTTCGCTTGCTCTCTCTCTTGCTGGTTATTTTTTTCACTCACTCTTTTTCCTCGCTCCCTTCCGACCCAAGCGGGTTCTCCTCACACAGATTTGGACAGGTTTTCCCCCTAATCAGCAAGTGGATTAAGCACGTCTTCAGTGGGTGTTTGCCAGGCCAGGAAGCAGGCTGGCCGTGTGTCTTCATGGCCATCTGCTGTCCATGCATAGGCATGGTCCTCCCCTCCTCTTGCCCTGCCCTCGGTCGCTCAGTGGCTTTTAAGCCTTCCCTCAGAGCTGTCAGCACCAGCCACCTCTGCTCCAGGTGCCCAGAGGAGGAGAGGTGCTGGGCTCCAGCCTGGGATTCTGCCTCCATCCTGCCTAGCAAGCCTGGTCCTGGCACTGCTTTCTTCAAGCACCATGTGGGCAAGAGGAAAAGCACAGCAGCAAGCACAAGGGCCAGACTTGTGAAGCAGTGAGAATCCCAACCACCCGGTCAAACCACAGGACTGCAGGTCTCAGTAACCAGGGTAGCAAGTTCTAGAGCCCCAACCCTTTCTGGCCAAAGACCTGGCCCCTGTGAGCAAGTCACCCAGCGGGAGCAGAAAGATTCACTCTTGCACAGCTGGAGACAGGGAAGTTGAGCACCTGGAGCTCCAGAGTTTTACCACAGGGTCCCACAGAGATTTGAACTAAGATTGCAGGATTCAAAGCCCTGAGTGCTGCTCATTACGCCATGGGACCAGCTCTATGTGGGGGGCAGAAACTGGGAGCAAGGGGCCTGTCCCCTAGAGCATGTGGCCACTGCCACAGCAAGTGTCCAGCCCTTGGTGGTGTCCCTGCAGCACAGCCAGGGCCTGGGGAGGAGGCCTGGGACATGTGAGGGAGAGACCGTGATCTGCCCTGACCCTCCAGAGACGCTGGTTGTGATCTCCCTGCACCACAGAACAGGGTGACGTGTTTTCCTTTCCCATCTTTCCTTATGTTTTACATTGATTACTGGGTAATAAATGGTGTTTGCTTGAAGCACATGCAATGAGGAGTGGGTCAGGGAAGTGCCCAGAGCGGAGAGAGAACCCCAGAGTGGGGACACCGTAGCCCCCATTCAAGTGATCATGACAAGATTGGGGGGGGGTCAAGCCCCCCAGGATTCCTGGGCCCAGCCTTGTTGGGGTTACGAGGTCTCTGCCACACAGGAGAGTAGAAAGAGCGTCCTTGGGGTCAGGCAGCCTCTGGGTAAGGGGGTGGGGACTCAGATCCTTCCGCTGGCCAATTCCACCGGGGTCGTGTAAAAGCCAGGGAAGTTCCCCACAATAGCCGGACCAGACTCTCCTTACATTTGCCCTCTGTACTCATTGCTTCTCTCTCTCCCTCTGGGCTTCCTCAGCACCTGGCCCCACAGCACTTCCTGGCAGCCAGAGACTGTGTGTTCTAGGCCTGCTCCTGTGGATGTGGCCTCTCTCCGATTCCTGAGGAAAGGAATCTTTCCAGGAGATGGCCACAGCTTCTGGGAATCCACGTATGGCTGTGAACAGGATTTGGCTCCTGGCAGACAAGGCAACTTAAAAGCTGAGCACTCAGACAGGGGCTTGAACCCTGGACCCTCAGATTAAGAGCCTGATGCATCTACCAACTGAGCTACCTGGGCTTGTTGAGAACAGCTTCACTGTTCAGCACAAGAGCGAGCAGGCAGGCAAAAGAGAAGCACAAAAAGTCCCCGGAACCCCTCCTCTTTCTATACAGCCACTGCCTGTCAGCAAGATTTCTTCTCCTCCTCAGGGAGACTAAATCTAAGCCCCTAGACAGCGAGTCCATCTGCTGCACCCCAATTCCCCATGCCGGAGCCTCCCTACCAAAGCCCTGCACCTGGCTCCAGAGAATTAAGTCTCACGTCTCCCTGGGAACTCTACTTCTTGTGCCCAGAGAGTCTCGCTCCCCCTTAGTAGATGGCCTGAGAAACACAGTGTCCACCTGTTCCAAAAAAGTGCATGAAGTAGCTTTGCTCTTGTGTCTACATGGCCTAATGGATAAGGTATCTGACTTTGGATCAAGTGATTGAGGGGTCAAATCACTTCAGAGTTGTATTGCTGCAGTTTTACCTTCGTGCTGAAAGTCCTGCTCCCTTCAGGTCTGGAACTTCTTCTTGGCCTCTCAGGCCAATGCTCTGCCTTCAGCTAAAGCCCTGGGAAGGAGTTGGGGGTTGGGTGCCACAAAGGCTGGGGCATGAGCCCCAGGTGCTTCCAGTCTAGCCTTTGCCCTTCCTGACTTGCCAAAGAAAATGGACGGCTGCCCGGGCTAGCGTGCGGAGCAGTTTCCCTCTGTCCTTGTGCTTGAGGGGGGTTGCTACATAGCGCCTTGGGAGCCTGGATGTTTCTCTGCTTCTCTTCAGCTGGGGAAAAGCCTCTTGGGGTAAAATCTCCTGCCCTGCTGCAAAAGTGAGCACCATGAGTGGGAACGGTAAGAGGCTCCACCAGGGGGGCTGGCCCTGCTTTCATACCTTCTTCTGATGTTGGCCACAGAGCATCAGCAGCCGCCCCGCATGGTGGTCTGCGGGTGGCCTTCAGTGGGTGTTTGGCATGGCAGGGAGCAGGCTGGCCGGGGGTCTTGTTGCCTGTCTGCTGGCCACACATAGGCATGGTCCTGCCCTCGTCTAGCCCCGCCCTCAGTTGCTCTGTGGCTTTCTAGCCTTCCCTCAGAGCTGTCAGCACCAGCCGCCTCTGCTCTAGGTGCCCAGAGGAGGAGAGGTGCTGGGCTCCAGCCTGGGACTCTGCCTCCCTCCTGCCTAGCAAGCCTGGCCCTGGCACTGCTTTCTTCAAGTGCCATGTGGGCAAGAGGAAAAGTGTGGCCACAAGCACCAAACTTGTTACTAAAACTGGGTGGGGTTTTTGGTTGGCTAGTTCCCAGTCCCAATAGAAGGGGGAAGGGTCAATGGGAAATCAGGACCCTGAGACTGACAGGCCCCTGGGCCAATGGTCACCAACTGGTAGGGAACAAGTGAGAATTTGTTAATGGAGAAAAATTCCTGGTGAAAATTGGCAAAGCTGTGGAGAGTTTGAAAAGTTCCAGCGAATTTACACATGAAGATACAAACCGAGAGACAAACGCACACAGAAAGAATGAGAAAATCACACACTGCACAGGCCCACACAGACATAAACAAAAACCAAACCCACACAGCACACAGAGCCATATACACAAAAGGGAAAGCTACACAAAACATAGAAAGAACAAATCCACACCAAAAAATACAGCAAAAGCCCACAACAAGAAAGCACAAAAACCACATGCCAAAAGAATACTGAGCAAAAAACCAATCTGCATGCAAAAGTCATACACACACACACACACACACACGAAACTATGCAAGGCATCCACCAAAATCACACAGGACCCACATGCACATCAACATGACAGATGAAAACCACACCAGCATACAGAAAGCCAGGCAGGCTTTGAGTCTCACAGCGAAGAGGGTGAGCACACAGGTGGTTTGGGGAGCAAAGACTGAGGGGGAGTCGGGGGCAGTGCTCTGGGCTCTGCCTGACCCCTCCTGACACAGGCCGCTGGTGTAGGGCAGACCCTGGTAGATCTGTGGAATCTGCCCTGCTCTCTGTAAAGCAAGGGGACCTCGGTGTCTTCTGAGCCGGAATTGTATTTTCTGCAGGACAAAATGATTGGCAGAAGCCATTTGCTTAAAGAAAACTAGAACTTCAGGTGAGGTTTGAACTCACCACTTCAGCATGTTGGTGGCATCAGGCATCTGTATTAGGCCTGAATGAACCAAAGTTAGTCTATGACTGCCTAGAGGGGCCCATGTTAAACTCGGATCGACCTTACAAGTCAGTAACCAAGAATGGAATGTGTTATCAGTGCAGCACTGATACCAGAAGGCAATTCCTGCTTGCACCTGGCTGAAGGGAGGAGGGGAAAAGCAGGATAGCAAAGAGGGAGTTAAACAAAATAACCGGTCGGAAAAAAGACACTAACGAGATGATTTGTTTGCTGCCAAGTATGATTTAACCTGCTTAGTGTAATTGCTACTTTATAATGTATCTGCTATATGGGAACTAGAAGGGAGGGAAGAAGAGGGAGGGGGTGTGGGGGGGGTAATAGAGATGCTTAGCTGAAATCATGTATAAGAACAGAAAAGCTGCTTGCAGCTGTGTGCTTGATTTGAGACACCTCTCTCTCCAAGCACCATGCTTTGAGATCTCAAATAAACTTTGCTTCTCCACCTTGGTGTGTTTATTGGAGCGAAGCACACCGGGCAACGAATCACTGTTTGCTGCCTCGGGCCTCTGTGCCGGCAACAAGCATCGCTCCACTCAGTGCTGCTATTATAAGTCCTGTGCACTAACCCACTGCACCGCTACTGCCTGCCTGAGGGTCTTTTCTCCTCGATTCATGGCTGGATTAGGGGTTGAGGGGGTTGCATTAGCTAAAACAAATCCATATGAAAGGCTGCAGGATGGCAGCAGCAGAGGTGAGGAGCCTCCTTCCATGTGATAGAGCTGGTTCCCCCTTCCGTTGCTCAGGGGAAGGTTGGTACTTTGAGCCCACCCGGTGCTGGAATGTCCCATGGGTGAGATTAACGGGACTCTTGAGAAGGGGAGGGGAGGGGAAGTCTTTTCTATCCCTGCCTAGCTCCACTGGTCTCCTGTGGCCCTTCCAGCTCTCGGCTACCCTGCTCAGGAGACGCAGAGACAAGTCCCCATCTGGGTGCGTCACCAAGAGGCTGTGTCCCGTGGCGTGTGTGGGGGGGAGAGGGGGAGAGTTGGATGGGGCTCAAGGGGAGAAGGTTGTGTGTGACAGTGCGTGGAGGAGGGGGAGGGTGTGTTCCTTAGGATATAAACAGAGGTGAAAGTAAGCTGGTACAAGCTGGTACGGCATAGCGGCAAGAGCCAATACGCTGTGCCGGACTGCACCGGCTTTCGCTGCGGGGATTGAAAGGTCTCTGGGCTCCCCGCCGCTGCGGGCAGCCCAGAGCCCTTTCAACCCCAGCCGCAGCTCCGGTGGCCGGGCTGGGGCCAGGATTTAAAGGGCTTGGAGCTCCCCTCAGTGGCAGGAGCTCTTGGCCCTTTAAATACCTGCCCCAGCCCCACAAAGCTCAGTGTTCCTTTAATTTGCCCCTGAGGTCTGGGGGCCTCCTAGCTACCTCTGCAGCTGGGAGGCCCTGGTTGATTTAAAGGCCCTGGATCTCCCAGCCACAGCTGGTGCTCCAGGGCCTTTAAAGCTTGAGAGGCCACGCCCTTTCCAGAGGAGGCCGCGCCCCCTCAGGACTCCGGCAGTACCGGTAAATCCTGTAAGTTACTTTCACCCCGGATAGAAATGATGGAAAACACAGGGGTAGTGACAGTGAAGCCCTGTGTCTGAGTGTTATGACCCTGTGTGGTGCTGCCGTTCACCTTCCCCTCCTATGGTCTCATCTTTGATTGAATCCAGCATTTTTTCCCCTGTCATCATCCCAGAGGTGTCCCACATGCCTCAGCTACCGAGTGTCCCTCTTAGAGAAGCCAAGGACTGGAACTGATTTCAGCTGCTGGACAGCTCTGCTAGGTTTTTATTCATTTGCATAGGAAAATAGTGTTTAAATTCATTTCAAGCCCCCCTCAACTTCAGCGAACTCCTGAACATACTGGAGATGGGTCTGGAAATCGATTTTCATTTGAAAAAGTTTTTTAAGGGAATCACTTGGATTGGAACTAGAAACTTATTACCCTGCAGGAAAACATTCACTCACTGATCTATCCTCTCACCAAAGAGTGTCATGTACAGCCCAGAGCAGGAACAGTTTTTAACCTTGGGGTTAGTAAACTTTATCTCTGTACAAACACCACTGCTTACAAGCTCCCCACCCCCGCTCTGTGTCACCAGAGCACAACAGCAACTCTTCTTGGGGCACACACAGCTCCCCAGCTCCCTGCCCGTCAGTCTCTCCAGCATTGCTCCAATCCCTTAAAGCAGGGTCTCAACCACGATTTACCTTAGGGCCAGTGCCAGTCCTCCAATCCTCCCAGTGGGCCAATAATGTCACTCACACCTCCCAGAACCCGCCCCCCAAAACTCTGCCCCTCACCTGCCTAAGGCTCTGGGAGGGAGTTTGGGTGGGAGGAGGAGGTCTAGGGTGCAGGCCCTGGGCTGGGGATTGGGCTGCAGGAGGGGTGCAGGCTCTGGGGGGAGTTTCGGTGCAGAAGGGGTGAGAGGCTGGTCTCTGGAAGGGAGTTTGGGTGGGGGAGGGGTTCTGGGGGGCAGGCTCTGGGAGGGAGTTTGCAGCACCGTAACATGGGCGAGGCGAGTGAGGCACTTGCCTCAGCTGCAGAAAGTGGAGGGTCGCAGCTCTACCACGATCAGCGGCACTTCGGCGGCAGCTCTACCACTGCCACTTCTTCAGCGGCAGTTCGTCAGTGGGTCCTTCTCTCCGAGAGGGACTCAGGGACCCGCTGCCGAATTGCCACCGAAGGATGAATGAAGCGGCGGTGGCAATTCAGTGGCAGGTCCTTCCCTCCGACAGGGACTCAAGGACCCGCAGCCAAAGAGCCTGAAGCCGGCCCTTGCCTTGGGTACAAAAATTCCTTGTAGGGCTCTGGGAGTTTGGGTGCTGGGTGCAGGCTCTGGGCTGGGGCAGGGAGTAGGGG